>NW_021703778.1:37668243-38102540 GCF_005190385.1 Monodon monoceros | reverse complement strand
GGGGGGGTGGAGGAGCTCAGCCCTGCCCCTGGCCTTGCGAGTGGGCAGGAGTGTCTCTCCCTAGGGGAGGGGCGAGGGGCTTGACCTGTGGGTCTGGTCTCCTCACAGATCTACTTCTTGCTGCCTGTGCAGTGAAAAGCAAGTGTCAGGATTATAAAGGGCTGCCCTTGGTAATGCTCACATTACAGCTTCCAGCGGCACTGTGCACCATTCTGGCTCTGGGGCCCTTGGGACACCCCAGAATGCTCAGGAATGGGGACTGCTGATTATTTTTATTTTCTCATTAACTGAAGGTAGCTGTAACTGCTTTGTTTTGCAGCTCTAGGTGAAACTTTCTTCTCTGTTTTAGTGAGTTCCATGGGGTCAATGATTTTTAGCCAAGGGCCGTGCCTCCCACCCCATCCCCAGTTTCCTCCTTCTGGAAGCTTTTTTGCTGGTGAGATTCCAGCACATGCCCCAGAAAGTTTCTTCTGTGGAATAAATCTGGAGATGCTCTTCTCTTCAGCTGTATCTATCTCTTAAAAATTCCAGTAAACTGGGCACTTGGGTTTGTTGGGTTCAGGCAAACTGGGATTTTCTTTTGATATTACAGATTTTAATTGCAGTGTATGGTTTTTTAAATTTATTTATTCATTTTTGGCTGCATTGGGTCTTTGTTGCTGCACATGGGCTTTCTGTAGTTCCAGCGAGCAGGGGCACTCTTTGCTGCGGTGTGCAGGCTTCTCATTGTGATGGCTTCTCTTGTTGCGGAGCACGGGCTCTAGGCGTGCGGTCTTCAGTAGTTTTGGCTCGCAGGCTCAGTAGTTGTGGCTTGCAGGCTGTAGAGCACAGGCTCAGTAGTTGTGGCGCACGGGCTTAGATGCTCCACAGCATGTGGCATCTTCCTGGAGCAGGGCTGAAACCCGTGTCCCCTGCATTGCCAGGCGGATTCTTAACCACTGCGCCACCAGGGAAGCCCTAATTGCAGTATATGTTTTTTAATACAATGTTAGAATTATCAAATCTCTCCATTAAAATGCCTGTTCTATTAGAAAATTCTCTCATCTCCATAGAGGAAACACTTGGCTTAGGATTTTTGGTTTGTTCTCAGGTGTGCATTGAATGGTTTCTTGATGGTAGAGAAAGCAATTTTGCTTGTGATTTTACTAAGTGCTTTTACCCATTGTCCTCCACTTGAAAGTACTACTCTTTGAGCAAGACTATTTGCTAATGAAAGAGGCCAGCTGCCTTTCAGTAATTTAGTAAATGCATGTAAAAGTGTCCAATTAAATGTGCATGCTTAACTGGTGACTCAGTCTCCAGCTATTTTTAATTTAGTGACTTTGTGAAAGTTGTGGGTTAGTAGCCATTCCTGATATTTAAACAGGAGGTTCACATTTTCTCTCATAGGGTAACTTTCCTCTTACTAGAAACTTGTAGGACATTTTCTGAAATTTCAGCAGGATGAATGTGTGGCCTTATGACTTTGTGGAAGAATATGGTTAAATAAAACTATTATCACATGAGTGAGTTTGCACAAAAAGGCAATTTCAAGCTCTTAAATTTGAATGCAACTGAGAGTGAGGTTAACCTAAATGTATTTAATTATCTGTAAATTCTCTTCTCTTTACCAAATTGTGTGTGACTTAGGACATTCCCTTCACCTCATAGGACCTGATTTGTAAGGGACGTGGGACTAGATCTTGCTTTCAGTCTCCCTGCCACATCCCAGTGTCATAACCTGGTCCCAGGCCCCCAAGGCTGCTTCCTGGTTTGATCTGCTGAAGGAAAGGGTCTGGGTACTTGATGCTTAATGTTCAAAAGTTAATTAATTAATCAATCAATCAGTGTCTCTTGGCATCTCTGGAAAACAGGGTTTTGGCCCCGTCGTTGCCAGTGCTCTCCATCATTTGGGGCTTGAGGTAGTGGCGGTGGTGAGAAGGGGAATTTCAAAACCCAGTTACCCTGAAGACTCAGCCAACAGAACTATCCGTGGGAGAAGGAGACGCAGGACTAGAACAGCCTGGCTGTGCTGAGAGGCGGTGCCGTGAGCTGCTGGCGGAGGTGCTCACCCAGGGAATCGAAATCTCACTGTGAGATCAGAGTGGGGCCCAAAGTGGCCCAGGTTATCAAGGGTACGCAGGCCTGGGTAGACTAGGACATACCTCGGAACCTTCTGGCCGTGCCTCCGACTCTGTCCCAGACCCGTGGCAGTGAGCACTTAACAAGTGCAGAGAAACAGCTCAGTGGGGGTGGTGGGGCTTTGTCCTAGCAGTCTGCTCTGGGCTTGTTTCTCCCCTTCTGTGGAGTTACTTTTTTCTGTGTGTGCAATAGCCCTGATTTCTTTAGTTAAATGGCAGATAAAGGGGTGAGAAACTGGCCCTTTTCCTCCCTGCTTTCTCCCCAAAGGTGTCATGTTGCCTACATTTCGGGTTAACTACTTTTATCTAAGTTGCCACCAAGAAGGCTGACAGATTGGGATGATGTGAGGTTTTGTCTGCTACACTACTCATAGGGCATTCTGGAGGAAGGAAGCCTGCCTGAGGCTTACTATGCTGGCGTAGGGTTTTATTTCAGGGCATTGAAGAGGTTTGCTAGGAGAGTCGGGCCAGACATGAGTGGTTTTACCTGCAGGAAGGAGGTGCAGATGAAGGAACGGTCTCTCTGCGGGAAAGGAGGGGTCCCTTGGCAGGAGAGAGGTTGTGTGTATCGGAAGGAGGGGGTCCAGGCTGTGCACCGCCAGACCCCTTTCAGCACAGAAACGAGAACACACCTTGGAACTGTTAATGGACCTTGGTGGTGAACACTCACTATCCAACAATTTATTAAGTCTAACACGGTTCCGCGTTAGAAGAATCAAGAGTGTGTCCTGGGATTAATTTTAAACTTGTTGGAGGAGGCCCAAGCAGTGGATCCACTAGTTATTTCATTGTTGATGAGGGCTGTCAGCTGGGAAAAAGTATCTTTTGTGGTAATTTCTGTCAGATTAGCGTTTACTTAGGCAAAATGGAGGAGAGTTTAATGGTGGGGATGGGATGGCTTATATTTGGGGAACGGACACTTACTGTATGTCAAGGATTGTTTTAAAATACTTACTGTGTATTAACACCTTCAGGTTGCAGAGGAGGCCCAGAGGAGGTAAGAAACTTGCCCAAAGACAAACACCAGAACTGGCGGGACCAGGATTTAACACGGGGTTACCTCACTCCAGGGCCTGAACCTAAACATAATCCTCTTCAACCTGATTGGAATTGGAAGAGAGAAATCCTTTAGGAGTTTGGTTTGGTTTTCCTTGAGGAGTATTTGCCATGGGAGCCACGTATGTATTGAAGTTTGCTTGTCAGGTCCTTTGGGTGGCAAGGCAAAGAGGGCCCTCCCCTCCTAGCCCGTGATGTCTCCGTCTCTGGGCTCCCTCACTTTCCTATAACAGGAGAGGAAAGGATGGTCTTGACAGCTGAATCACAGAGGCAAAGAGGCCAAGCTAGTAAACATTTGTGCACAGAATACAATTTGCCTTGTGTTAACAAGTAGCCTGGGAGTATCTTGTTGTTAGCTGATTATTGGTATGTATTGGTTGGAGTTTGTCTGGATAACTTCTGAAAGCATGTGGCAGAGGGTCTCTTCAGCCTCTGAAGAACAGGGGTGTGGAACAGCTGAGTCACAAGAGGTCATTTGGGCTTATTCTGTCACAGTTCTGGAGGCTAGATGTCTAAAATCAGGGGTTGGCAAGGTTCTCAGTGTCAAGCCAGGTTCTTGAGGGCTCTGAGGGAAATCTGTTTGTTCCCTGTCTCTCTCCTAGCTTCTGGTGGTTGCTGGCAATCCTTGGTGTTCTTGGTTCAGAGATGCATCACCCCAGTCTCTACTTCCATCTTCATATGGTCTCTCCTCTGTGATCTGTGTCCAAATTTCTCTTTTCTTACAAGGACACCAGTTGTGGGATTAAGGGCCACTCTAACCAGTATGACCCCATCTTAACTTGATTATATCTGCAAAACCCTATATCCAAACAAGGTCACATTCACAGGTCCCTGGTGAACGTGGATTTTGGGGGGACAGTATACACCCCATTATACCAGGTAATGAGTCTTTTGTGTTTGAGGTCTCTGCTTGTTTTTTTCTTCACTGTAAGTTTTAGATTTTCAGTGAACATTAATATTCCAAGGCTGAAATCATCACTCACCCATGGAGGTGGAATGAATATGATGGAATTATTGGCATAAATGGCACAGCTGAAAATATAGAACTGTTTAACTTATTTGAAGGAAGAACAAAGGCCCTGAGGGTTGTTAGTTCTTATGAGTTTTACTGTTTAATGGTCCATGTAGTAGGCTGGAAAACAGGGCTATCTTCTGTTACAGAGCACAGAGAGAGTGTTCCTGTGCTCTTTAGCCAAGGACTGCAATTCTATACCTAGAATCTCAGAAATTTTGAGCTGAGAGAGACCTTTGGTATCATTGACTTCTAATCTAATCCTCTCATTTTACAAATGAGTTCTTTAGGGCCCAGAAAGGTTCAGGGACTTGTTCAAGGTCACCAAGTGAGAAGGGGCAGAGCAGGCACGAGGACCCAGGTCTCAGAACCCCCAGACTGGGCGTCTCTCGCTGAATCTGTGCCTCCATCTTAAAATAACACTCTTAGTCATGGGGGAACAGTGAGAAGCCCAGGCCCTCGCACTGGCGGAGATGCCAGTGGAGCCTGTCTTAGAGACTGAGGGCAATACCGAAAGTTCCTTTACTGCTGGGCCTTTGACAGCACCTTGGATTTCTTCGTTAATGTCGAGAAGACAAATGGAATTTTAACTATCATTTACAGCACCTAAATCTCACTCATAAGAAGACTGCGGTGGGAGCAGGGAAGGGTGGAGGAAGTGCTGATCGGGTGCGTGTGAGGTGTGGGTGGGGAGATGTCTCCTTTCCATCTTCCGCATACCTGGCCCCAAGCTGCCTGAAGTGCACTTTAACTGGATTTCACCTGCCCAGAAAGGGAGAAGGGGCACACAAAATAGCGCAATAGAAGCTAAGTTTGTTATGTCTGGAACAAGTGCAGAATATTAATTTTTAGTGGCAGGTCAAACTTAGATAGAAAGAAGACCATAAAATAAAATGCAGCAAGATAAGTTAAAATGAATATCAAGAGTTTTATTCTACAGTTGCGAGTTAATTCCTTGTTTAATGTATATTGTGCACACGCACATGCACACACACACGCACACACCACAAAATCTCTCTCACACAGACTTACACACACTTCTTCTAAATCTATACTTCACTAAGGTGCAGTTCTAGTTCTAGCTGCTCCATAAGTCCTTTCCCCACTTATTTTTTTCCTGGACTACTTATTCTTGTCCCCAAGTTTCTAAAGTATATGTAGCCCTAACATAAACTTCTTTTCTTTTTCTCCCCAGTTAAAATGAGAATTCGACTTAACTGTGGTTCTACACAATGCTTAGTACAGAGCCAGGCACACAGTAGGTCATCAAGTCCTTAAGCCCACTGAAGTTCAAGGAAGGTGGCCCTAGCAACATGCGGTAGAATCGCCCTGCTCCTCAGGACTTCAGCTCAAGGCTCTGTATCTGGACCGTAATAATTAGAAACCTCTCATAGGATTGCCTTCACCGAATCAAATTCAATTTTAAACCGTTGGCATTTTTCAAGCGTTGAGGAAGTTAATTCTCTACTTCATTTGCTATTAAAAAAAGTTGTAGGAGGACATTACCTATCACATCACTCAAGGTCCCCTTATGTAAAGTCCCGCAGAATTTTTTTTTATAAATCTGTGCCAGAAGAACCCTGTTTTCTTTGAGTATCTGTCGTGTTCTCTGGAGGTAAGAAGAGTGTACTATGGATTAGCTCTGCATTTTGGAGAAACCATAGGTCTGACTAGGTTTCCCTTTTCCCCCTGGCAGTCAGAAATTTCAGACACATTCTAGGCTTAGTCGTACGCTTAGTTGTATATCATTTATATATATAAATTAATTTATTTATTTTGGGCTGCATTGGGTCTTCGTTGCTGTGCAGGCTTTCTCTAGTTGTGGCGAACGGGGGCTACTCTTCCTTGCGGTGCGGTGCCTTCTCTTGTTGCGGAGCACCGGCTCTAGGCGCGCGGGCTCAGTAGTTGTGGCGCACGGGCTTAGTTGCTCCACGGCATGTGGGGTCTTCCCAGACCAGGACTCGAACCCGTGTCCCCTGCATTGGCAGGCAGATTCTTAACCATTGCACCACCAGGGAAGTCCCAATTGTATATTTTGACCTAGGTATTTTCCTTGTTCAGAGTCTCTTAATTTCTTTTTAGATTTTGTTAGTTGCTATTTTAAAGCTTTTTTTTTTTTGTAATAAAAAAAAGTTTGTAGTCATTATGAATTTTGGAAAAGAAAAAGAAAAATTGCCTGTGCGCTAATAATAACCCAACCAGTGTAGCATCCATAAAGATTTGGGGAGATAGTACTTCCTCCTGTGTCATTAGAAATTACAGACTACAAGAGTCTAGAAATAACAGTGGTTTAAAACATGCAAGGGTTTATTCTCTCACATAAGAGAAGTCCTGAGGTAGGCAGTCTGGGTCTGACATGGTGGCTCCATGGAATCATCAGGGACGCCAGGTCTCTGTCTTTCTCCTCTGCTGTCCTCTCCATGTGGCTCCTAGAGTGACCTCAAGGTCACTTCACGGCCCAAGATAGCTGTCGGAGTTGCAGCCCTGTCGTCTGTATTCCAAGGAGGCAGGGAGGGAAAAGGGCAGAAGAAGAGTTAACTCCCTGCCTTTTAAGGATTCTCCCCAGAAAGCAGAGCAGCCCCCCCCAGAACTGGCCAACATTTAGTCACGTGGGCTTGCCTACCTGCCATGGAGCCTGGGATCTGTGGTTAGTTTTTTCCAGCTAGGCGCATTTTCCAGATTTGTGTTGAAAGAAAGGAGGAGAGACTTCTTACCGGGAAGCAATCAGCAGTCAGCCACATTTCTGAATCTTTCTCTGTGTAAGTCTATTCAGCATTCTCTTTTTTTGTGTGGGGGGCATGTGGGATCTTAGTTCCCAAACCAGGGATTGAACCCGCGGCCCCTGCAGTGGAAGCACGGAATCTTAACCCCTGGACCACCAGGGAAGTTCCCTATTCAGCGTTCTCTTGAAGCTATCTCAAATAGTTTGTGGAAAAGAGTGAAGGTATAAATAAACATCAGTGTAAATATCAATAAATAAAACATACTACATCTTGTTATTTGCTACTCTGCCTTCCCATAATTGTTTTTTATTAATTCATCATTTATACATATACTGATGGTGTTATGTTTTGAATATTCAATCAATATAGACTTATCCAGGGCTAGTAAGGACCTTAGATTTCTGCAAGGTTTGCACATTCGGATGCCAGCAATGATTAAGTAGGCCAGAGGTCATTGTTGAGGGCCATGATAGGGAGTGGTGGGAAATGTGGCAACCAGGAGGGAGCATGGCCTGTCTAGAAGGGCAGCCCCGCCCAGCTCCATTCATTGCTGCCTGTGAGAATGCTGGATCAGTGTTGCCAAATCTTCAGATTTTTTCTCAAGAGAAACCAGAGATCCAGATTTTTATCTGAAATCTCCTGGTGTTTATAACTTAGCAGCTAATAAATTCATTTTTTTAAAATGCCAGTTAAATGCACTGCCATCCCATAGGTTGCCAGTTTAAGGTCCCTGATCTGGCACATCCCTTGTTTTTTAGTTGGCAGCCGAGCCCTGGAAAGGTCAAGTAGCTTGTGATGTGGCTGGAGACATTGCTCTTTAGTCCCCTCCCCAAAAAAGCCTGGTCCTCTGTGGCTAATTTGTCTCAGAATGTGAAGAAATAATAAAAATTTGAAGTTGAACAAGGCTACTCTGAAGGTTAATTGAATCTCCCCTTCAACTGGCTTTCATTTTCTTTTTAAATCATTTTGGTGTGATGGAATCAGAGAAAATTGGGCTTCTATACCAGCTCTACTATTTTACAGCCGCATGAACTTGAGCAAGCTTTTGGTGTCTCATTTGTGTTTTCAGGTACTATCCACTTTCTTTCTTGTTTCTCTCTCTCTTTATGTTTCCTGCTTTCACACAGCGTAGTGGTTAAAAGCACGCTCTTTGGAGCCTGGTATGAATCTTGGTTTCTCTGCCTACTAGCTGTGTGACCTTGAGCAAGTTACTCAAGTTTTCTATGCCTCAGTATCGTCGTCTGTAAAATGGGGATAATAATAGTACCTACCTCAGAGGTACAATTAATAGCGTTAGGATGGGTAAAGTATGAAGAGCAGAGCTTGGCACATAGATAGTGCTGTATAAACACTGGCTGTCCCTCCCCGACCCCTTTCTCTCTTGTGTTTCCTCTGCTGCTTTCGAAGCCACAGATCTTTAGCCCAGTGGGCCTGGCTCTGGTTCCCCATCTCACGGTGAGCACTTTTAGCTCCGGATGGCCCTGAGTAGCCAGCCTCCAGCCCCCAGTATGGACCAGATCTGGCAGGTGTTACGGCTCCCCACTTATTACTTTCAGTTCTGTTCTGTTTCTGGAACTGTGTTTTTGAGCCCATCTGTGCCCTTTTACTTTTCTCAGCTCATATTTTTTCCTGTCGTTGCTGTATACCTGGGAGAGATGGAACAAGTCAACTGCCTGCTGTCTTGACCTAAACCTGGTCAAGTTATTTCATTGGTCACACAGAGATGGTACCTGTCAGGTGTTTCTGAAGATTATGTTACAAGTTAAAGGACAAAAGCAGTGTGAGTTTGCGTTAGCCAGAGTTTTGAACACAGCAGATAACTCATCCTGGAAACCACAGAGAGCCCGTCAGTCTGTGGATTCACAGAGGCTTCGCCAGCAGGTCTGTCCAAACAGCAAAGAGTGCGTCACATGTGTTAATTAAAGAAATTGTCTTTTTCCCTAAAGGCTTTAAATGCAGAAAAACTTAGACTATGCTTATATTTCAGTTAAATTGCTTCTTTCTCAGCCTTTAATAGATCACCATCCGATCTTTTCAGCTTTTAGGTTAAATCGAATGAGATCTGACCTGACTGGCCCAGCTGTACAGCTTTTCAAGAACAGTTCATATTCGCAGTAGAGAGGAACAGGTGACGTAGGTACATATTGGCGAGACTCTTATTTTTGCTTCTTCTCCCCACCTTCCCTGACATTAGTAAGTAGGAGTGGAAGTGGGGACAGAGCGACTTCTTGTACGTTTTTAATTCAATAAGTCTACTCTAGACCAGCCAGGAAACTGGTCAAGCCATCCAATGCATTCCTCTCAGAAGGATGTCTGTTTCAGTTCCATATCACCAGCATCATGTCAGAGAAACTGGAATTCCTGCTAGGTTTTGGTTTTGGCCCTTCACTAACTACACTTAAAAATCCCTATTAAAATTAACACAACATTGTAAATCAACTATACTTCAATAAAATAAATTAAAAAAAAATCCCTATTAACAAGCTGTGTCATCTTGGATGTTTGTTTCTCGTCGGTTTGACTGGCATAGGTGGCAGGGCTTTGGAGAGATGAGGGACAGGGGCCACAGGTGGAACCCCTGGGGCATCTTTGAGTGCAGTGCTGTGTACTTTTTAGGTCACAGGCCCCTCGAAGAATCTGATTAAGTCTGCAGACCCTCTTCCCAGAAAACTTTCAGACACACACACTTTCATGTATAATTTCAGGGAGTTCCTGGACCTTAGAATTCCATAGGGGACCTACAGACCCCAAGTTAAAAGAATCCTTGTTTTAAGGGTTTGAGGAACAGCCTTTGGGGAACATGGCCCTAGGAGTGAGCTGACATGTCCCCAGAGGTTAAGTTTTAAGGAAACTGTCAGCTCATAAAAGGTCAAAGGTTGATGTAGCTGAAAAGTATATTCTGAGGTCCAGCCTTGATTCTAAATCATGCCAGATAAATTTTAAAAAATTATTTTCTTGCCCTGATGGTGAGTTAAGGAGCTGGGATCTTTTTTTTTTTTTTTAGTTGATTTACAATGTTGTGTTAGTTTCAGGTGTATAGCAAAGTGATTCAGTTATGCATATACATATATTCATTCTTTTTTAGATTCTTTTCTCATATAGGTTATCACAGAATACTGACTAGAGCTCCCTGTGCTGTACAGTAGGTCCTTGCTGGTTATCTGTGTTATATATAGTGGTGTGTGTGTGTTCATCCCAAGCTTTTGATTTATTCCCCCCCTACCCCCGCACTTTTCCCCTTTGGTAACCATCGTTTGTTCTCAATATCTGTAAGTCTGTTTCTGTTTTGTAAATAAGTTCATTTGTTTCTTTTTTTAAATTAGATTCCACATATGAGTGATGTCATATGATAACTTGTGGGATGTTTAATTGCCTTTCCTCACTGAGTTGGAACCCCTGCCAGAGATCGTCTACAGTGTGTTTGGGTCCTGTAATTTGCCAAAATCACCTCGATTTTAGAAGAGGGCTTCTGAGACCTCCCTGGCCTGGCTGTAGGTCTCAAATGAGTTCATTCGGTTATGCCCCAAACACGTTTTTGAGAGATTGTTTTGTCCTGCCTCTTCAGTCTGCACCGTTGGCCACCAGAGTTCTCATACTGTTTTTAGCAGAGGCTACTTGAAACCATTCCAGAGGATGCTGTTGCCATAGCTACCTTGGCTGCCAGAGTTACCGTTTTCTCCTTTTTGTTAGCTTGTGGTTTCCCTGATTTTTAAGGTAACAGCTGATGTTCTGTTTTCCTGCCTTGCAGCAAGGAAAAGGATGGAGTTTTGTTGCTGTTGATGTTTGGTTTTTTATGTTTGGAGTGGTGTGTGTGTGTGTGTTCTGTGTACAAAATAAAGCTACCCGAGAAGATGAAAAGCCAGATATGCATGTACATTTTCCATACTCCAGTTTTTAATTTTGGTCTAGCAGTTGAATTTGGTCCACTTTTAGCCCAATTTTGGACTAACGGCTATAGTCAGTTGCCTTCGGTGGGGAAAAATGTGGCCAAGTTCCATTTCACACTGCCTACAACTCCCAGGAGCAAGAACCACTGTGACCTGGGCTGAGCCTGAACTTGGCTCCAGCACCAGGGCTGCCTCCAAAGGAGCAGGTGGCTGAATCAGGCCCTTCCTGCTCTGAAAACAGAGGTGAGGCCAGCAGGCAGTACAGCCTCACCTGGTGGCAACAGCAGTCCCATCTCACGTCTCTGTCCGAGGCTGTAAACACAGCACCTCACGTGCAGCTGGTGCTCCAGGTGCAGGTTAGGTCTGCAGAGAGATTCAAGGTTGCCTGGTAACAGAAATCAGAGCTCGCCTCCTGGTCCCCCTTGTACCTCTCCGACTGGACTCCTGTCTCCTGCTCTCAACAGGACACTATTCACAGCATTTTCCAATTCGCTCATCTTAGAAATAAACGTTCATTAGATTAAAAAAAACACCACCCAGCCCAGTTTATTAGTGCTCAGGACTGTTCATGATCTGGGTTGTTGCCAGTCTGTTGGCACTTGTAAGGCACCGATGGGAATCGGCCAGGGTGGGTTCTGTGGACACATCTGGATCATGACAGGTGATCGCTGGCTTTGTCTCTGTGTGGTGGGCTCCTCCCCTCCCCACGTGCTTCTAAACCTGCCTGTACCCCTGCTCCCCAGATCAAAATGAATGCCATGCTGGAGACCCCCGAGCTCCCGGCCGTGTTTGACGGGGTGAAGCTGGCCGCAGTGGCTGCTGTGCTGTATGTGATCGTCCGGTGTTTGAACCTGAAGAGTCCCACGGCCCCGCCTGAACTCTACTTCCAGGACTCGGGGCTCTCATGCTTCCTGCTCAAGTCCTGTCCTCTTCTGACCAAAGAGTGAGTAGACCTCAAACCCACCTGTACACCGGCCTACTGATCTGTCTTTGCAGTGTTCAAAGAAGAACCTTCTCACAATGTGTCCTCAAGGCATCCATGTAAAATAGTGTCATTGGTGTTAAAGTAGCCACCGTCTCAATAGGAGCCTGGCGTTTGAATCCTGGCGGGCAGGAGACAGCCTCAGATCTTTGTTGCCTGGAAACATCCCTTCCTCCACGGGGTGGTGTCATCATCCATGACAAGGACTTTGCAGAAAACGGTTGTCATTTTTATGTAGATGCAGAAAGCTTAGACAATATTCTAGCCCTTTATCAAATGCTCTGTTGCCAGTTCTAAGACAGAGAAATCATTCTGACCCAAAATAATTAATGAGCAAAAAAAGCACAGGCTCATTCATTGGGTACTGTCCCTCTGCCTTATTGAAAAATATACTGAGCATTAACTAAGAGAATCCACTTAAAGAGAGGGTTTTCATTGCAAGTGAACCAGATTTCCCTGCAGAAGCCCCAGGTCTGTGTTTTGGGGGTGGCAGGGGTGAGCATTGCTTTTGATAGAGGAAACCGTAGTTGTAAAACAAAGGGTATCTGCATTCCACATCACGCGTGCTGTTTTCAGGAGATGCCTCGTGAAATCTTCCCCTGTAGATGTCTTCTGAATAACTCCGTCTTCCTGCAGCGCTTGGGACAAGCCTCTCACGTGAAGCAGTCCATGCTCTCTGGGGTCTTAGTTCCTTCCTCCTTCCTCATCATTGCTGCTTCACCTTGTTTGTGCCTCTTCAAGGTTAGTCCTTTCTGCCAGGTGTGGCTTTCCAGATGGATGCTGCTCGGAGAGCTGTCTTATCCCAACCATGTCCCCGGAGCGCCTAACAAAGTTTCTTATACTCAGTGGACAGTAGCAGAAGCTCTTCCCTCTATCCCGGTATAACCTCTCACCGCCTCTGTTGGGTGAATGATTCCCTTCTAAGAGGAGATGGGCAGCAGAGACACCTGAGAGTTTGAGCTCTTGCTTTGTCCTCTTTGGTTGTCTAGTTCATTTTCATGTGCTGTTACCCACGGGTGAAGATTTGTGGGTTGCAGGTGTTTTGGGTGTTTGTGTACAGTTTGCTCGTAGTTGTAACAATAATGCCATGACTCCAAAAATTTGCTGTCAAGTCGAGAGAGACTTATAACTCCGTTATATTGCCTAACACCTGTGGACTGCCATGTACCATATAAATGTCATCATAGTAAATTTGGACCTGCCCCTGCTGAAGGGACTTTACATTACAGTAGGCTCCACAACCATTATCAAGGACGTGGTGTTCTTAGCAAGCAGTGTTTGCATTGAAAACGCTCCTCTCTGAGGAGCGTGCACAGAATCGGTATGTTTTCAAAATTGTCCAGCATTTTTCTTCCATACTTAATTTAGATAATTCACTTATCTGGCAAGGAACATTGGCACCCGATTTCAGATTGAGCGGGACCCAGTTAGACCCAGTTCCCAGGTCTTCTCTTTGTAGAGAGCTTTTGAAAACCAAGATATTAAAAGCCCTACAAGATTATAGGCAGCTGAGTACACATTTCGACCCAGCATTGCTTCCTAAGTAATTAGAGGAAGCCCTGGGAAAGTTGCTCCTGTCCAGGCTCTGGATAAACATCACATAAGGTTTGATTCCACACCAATTGTTAAAAAAGAGCTGATTTTGGCAGGTTTTTTTTTTAACCTCTTTTCTTGTTTTTCTTTGAAAAATACCCCAGAGACATAAGTCCAACAGTTTCTCTTTGCTTTTTCCCCTTCCTGGCACTCTTTCTCGATGAGCCTATGGAACTGTCCTGGCGCTGCGTGACCTCTATTGCGATTGCCCCCACCCTCCCTCCTGGGATGGAAGTGCATCCCTGGTCACAGTCTCCTTGGACCTCGTGGCTCTGGCCACCCTCTCCCACCACCCCCTTCATTAACCAGTTGCCACGCTCCTTCCTGGTGAAACCCAAATCAGGGAGAGGTGGAGGTCAGCCTAGGTTAAAGGCAGAGCTGATGCATGTTTAGGACTTAGCTATGGTTTGAAGGTGGCTGTGAGAGGACAATTCCCCAGAAACTATGTACTTCCAAGACCTGTCCTGTTGAGCACAGGACCAGCCCTCCTAGAGCACGTTGGAACATTACTTAAAACAGCTAAATGCCAAACACCCACATGCTCTGACTTGATCGTGACAAATGATTATTAAAGGGCAAAAGGATTCACTTTTCCCCTCCATCTTTTAACTAGGTTCTTATTTTTTATTTATACTCTTAATTTTGAGAAAAACTATATCCTGTGTTCACGTAGCATATCACCAAAATGTTTTCCTGTTACTCTCTCATCCACATTACTGCATTTAAAATTTTGAGTATCTCTCATAGGCATTATGCCATTTAATCCTCTTAACAACTTTGAGGTTGGATTCATTTTTCCTCCCATTTTAAGGATGGGGAAATGAGGAGTAGCAGAGGTGGAGACTGGACCCAAGTCTGTGACCCCAGAGCTGGCTTCCTTCCTATCCACAGGGAGGGGGACAGAGACCTTTCTCAGTGTACAGGTGAGAAAGAGGAAGCCGAGAGTAGTGAGGGGCCAGCCCACGACAAGAGTCTCTAGCAGGACTGGCCCCAGAGTGGCCTTCCGATTCCTGCATGACCCTCTTTCTATTTTAATCCCTGTCGGAAGCCAGTGGCCTTGATGTTCTTTCTCTGTGTGGCGTGTTTGTAACAGCCTTCCATATATTTGAAGCTGAGGGCAGGAAACATATCTGTTATGGGTAAAAGTGCTTCTCCTGGGACTTTGAAGATTTTTTTCCCAGAGGAAGCCTGTCTGCAGCCTTCACAAACAATCATCTAGGCTAGAAATGTCAGTTAATTGATTTACAAAAAGCTAATGGTGTTACTCAGTAACCCTGACTGAAAGTGGCCAGTTATTATGACTTATGTACGGAATCAGGACACAGTCTCTTACTGTTCTGGTGTAGAAAAAAAAGTCGGTGAAAGGTGAACATCGAAAACCTGTTAGGAGAATAGGGATTTTTTTCCCTCCTTTCAGCACTAAAGTCAGTTTTTAAATCTGTTTTGAGATCACCTATCTAAAGATACATTAGAAGTGAACCTTTTAATGTCTGGAAGAAAACTTTTCTAAGATGGGATGATATGTCTCTTGATCACTTAGCAACAGATCAATATTTACCTAGCAATTCCTTTTTTTTGTTCTCAAGAAGTGTTTGCTTTCAGTGAAACAAGCAAACTAAAAGATCAAATCAGTATTTAGAAAATGTAGTTGATGATACAGATCTCTGTTTTTTCCCGAATAAAAAATTTAATGCATATTCATTTTTTTAAATGGAGAATAAAGTGAAACATACAAAAATCATCTGTAAGTCTCCTCCTCAGAGATTCATATCATTACTACTTTGGTCATCACCCCTGTGGGGTTTTTTCTGCTGCAGATACTTTCCCCCAACAAAATCAGGGGCATATATAGCATTTGGTAACCTGCTTTAACACTTCGTGTTCCGTGGGAACGTTCCTGGCGGTCCAGTGATTAAGAGTCTGCACTTCCAATGCAGGGGGTGCAGGTTCGATCCCCTGTGGGGGAACTGAAATCCCACATGCCTTGCGGCGCAGTCAAAAAATTTAAACAAAACAAAGCACTTGATATACCATGGACATTTATCCACGCTGCTACATATCTTCTAATATTTGATTTTTAACAGCTTCAGAATTATGTCAACCATTCAGATTTCCTAATGGCCGCTGGCAGCAGTGGTGTAGAGAAAAAGGCTTGATTTGAAATGTGGATTAGGATACAAACTGAGGTCTTCTTCTAAACTGGCTGCAGAACCCTGGACCAAGTGACAGGCCCTCTGATCCTTGGTTTCCTTGTGTATAAAATGAAACAGTCTTACAAAGCTACTTCTCATCATGAAGCTATGATAGGAAAGTACTACCCAAGACAGCATCAATGTTCTTTTTATTTATACATGTGGCAGACACCACGTAGACTTCTAATACCCCAGCTTTTTGTTGGGGGTGAATGACTCAGTGACTAGAAGTCACAGAGCCATGAAGAGGGGAACATTCTAGAGCTGTGCTTTACATATATCTCTAGTCTTAAGCCATGAAGAAAAGGTTGAGTGTTTCTGATGGTAATTCTTTAACTGTAATGCATGAAAAAAACAGGGCTGATTGACCCCATTATTCTGGCTGTGTATACTACCTCTTTTCCCATTCTAACTCACATTGAACCATCCCAGTGTGGCTTGGGAAATGGGTTGTGCTATGGACTGAATTGTGTCCCTCCCCAAATTCATATGTTGAGGCCTTAACTCCTGATGTGATGATATTTGGAGATGGGACCTCTAAGAGATAATATGGGTTAAATGAGGTCATATGGGTGGGGCCTTCATGATAGGATTAGTGTCCTTGTAAGAAAAGGAAGAGATACCAGTGCTCTGTCTCTACCATATAAGGACACAGCAAGAAGGTGGCCTTCTACAAGCCAGGAAAAGAGCTCTCACCAGGAATCAGATTAGCTTACACCTTGATCTTGGACTTCCAGCCTCTAAAATTGTGAGAAATAATTTCTGCTACTTAAGCCAGAAAAAAAAATTAAAATTAAATAAAATAATAAAATGAAACAGGTAGCTTTCCTGCAGTACCCTTTCAGCACTAACATCCTCTGAGTCTAGAACCACTGCATTGTCACCAAGCACCAGAAGAGCTTCCTACGGGAAGGACCCTGGGGTTGGGGAGCCCTGGCTACAAGGTAAGGGCAAGAACCCAAAGAGAAGGATTTTCTTGTGTATCTGCCCTCTCCTAACTATTCCCACTCCCCTTGCTCTAAGACAAGGGGACACTGGATCCCATGGGCTTTTATTTTTTTTAAGGACTTTTTTGAGCTATCATTTACATATATTAAAATACACAAACCTTAAGTATACAGCTCAGGGCCTTTTGCATATATATTCACCTGTGTAACTGTCACTCCCTTGTGCTTTACAGGAGTGTCCCGAGTCACCTCCCTGCCTCTGCCCCACTCTGTCACAATACCACTTGAGTTGGGTTCTTCAAGCAGGCCAGCACCCAGGGTGCTACAGTGTGACCCCAGCCTACCTGGCCCACCTTACCACTCATGGCGTTCTCCTATTGCCTGTTAAGTGCCTACCCCTTAGGTGTTCATCCCTGGCTCCCCCAAATCCCTTCTTTCTCTCTCCACCAAGATACCTCCTTACCCTGTAAGAGAAACTTTAAATAGCTTCAATTCTGAGAAAATTTGCCTGACTTCCTCCAACTCCTCTTCAGCCAGAATGAGGCCCTCTTCCATCTTCCTACCCATGTTTCCCCAGCATGTAGCTTCTGTGTCCATTTAGCACATTTCATCTTGTTCTTTAGGGATCTGTGTCTGTCTCTTTTCTTCATCAGTGGAGTACATGTACCCCCACATCAAGAGCCATACTCTTGACCAGACAGAACAGGTTTCCTAGCAATGCCAGATCTTTAAGTATATGCCATTCTGTCTCTCGTTTTCCATAGACAGGTGTAGATGAGGGATGTTCCCATTTTGGTGAATGCCACGTGCTCAGGCGAAAGAAACCACACTGTTTTCAGCTTATGCAATCAGTGCTGCTCAGGGGCGCTCCAGGGAATCAAGTGTACCTTCGGCTCTGATCAAGTTTTGTTTATTAGGAAGTCACCATGCTGTCTCTGAAAGTAGATAGGTTGGTTGTTTGGTCTTAAATTAAGTCAGGGCAACCCCAGGTCTATGCAGAAAGGCAGTTTGCAGCCTCTGCCCTTCCCTTGTATTTTCCATCACCAGGTCCTCGTTAGAAAATGAAGACAGGAAGCAGGTGCCCCATCTCTGGAAGCCTGCTATTAAAATGTATATATTCCCTGTGGGAAGCCAGGCTTCTACTTTTTCACTCATTAGCAGGCCTGTCAGTATGGGTCATGGTATAGCTGAAGATGAAGGCATTTAGGAGGAATGTGATGGAGCACTTAGCTAATAGACAAGCCTAAAAGCGGGTAGCTGAGGTGTTTTTATTGTATGCAGGAGACATCTGTGAGTCCCTACAGGGTCTGGAGAAGGGAAGCAGTGTGATCAAAACCTCAGCCACATGTTTGTGGGTCCTTTCTTCCACAGAGACAAAAAGGTAATGGGTTTCTTCTGCAACCAGCTGCCACCTGTATTAATAAGAACTGGATGTTATTATTCTCTGTGAGTTTGAGAGATACCTGAAACTTGAAGAAGAGGGTCACACCCATTCCAACACCAAGTCAAAAATAGTAGTTGACTCACCTATGCCATGGTGCCCTTTCTGAGCATTTCCTCTTTGAAGCTGCTTCAGACGCTGATAAGAGAATGGCAGAAACCCCATGACCTTTCCATGGATCGTAATGGGTTCATCTTCTGTGGTTTTTTTCTGTTTGTCTCCTCACTCACCGAGAGTACAAACTCCAAACAAGAATCCTATTGAAATGTTGTTCTCATCATAATTAGTCCACGTTTTTAGTTTCCTGCCAGTGGTCCTCCGTTAGTCTTGGTTAATGAACATTTGAAGACCTACTTCTCTGAGACTCCATTGTTGGGAGGTATTTTTAAAAGGTCATTTTTAAAAACGTTTTCATTGTGAACAAAATTTTTAGGGACTTCCCTGGTGGTCCAGTGGTTAAGACTCCAAGCTTCCATTGGAGGGAGTGCAGGTTCGACCTCTGGTCAGGGAACTAAGATCCTGCATGCCACACGGCACAACCAAAAAACAAAAACAAAAAATGTTATTGGTTTCTGCACAACTGTACTTCCTAATTATTTCTTCTCTCAAGCAATACCAATTCCCTCTCTGTTGCAGTCATACACATTCCCTTCCTAACAGTAATATTCATTTTTCTTTTATGTACCCCAAATAAAAGCCTGATTCTATATATAAAATTACTATATATATATATGTATATATACGCAAGATACACTATTTTTGTCCTAATTAGAAGTACTCAACAGAAAATCACTAATTCAGATCTCTCTGATACTGCAGTATATGGAATTATTTTCCAAATCTAAAGAGCAAAGGACTCCGTATATAAACTCCTACTCCCCTTCCCATTTCCTTCCTTGCCTCCTTTTTATTTTACTGTCTGTTTGCAGTGGCAGTGTCACAGGGGAAGCTAGGGCAAGGGTCTTGGATATAGACAATTGGTGTTTTCTCAGTCTTAAATAAAACACCATGCAAAAGCAGCTTCACATGTCCCCTTCCAGTCAGATTGCCACCCCTAGGCCCCTCCTGGGTAGAAATTCTGGAGCCAGCACTGCTTATTTATAGTGAGTTAAAGTTGAAAAGAATTTGATTATCTTGGGCTTAAATTCTTAATTCCCTCTTGCTCCCAGAGACATTCCAAATCAGATTTAGATCCTTTCCTCCTTGGCTGAACACTAAAGCTTTGTCCTGTTTATAGGATAATCTCCTAATTGCCAAGAGTCTTAATTCTATTGACCTGATTTTACCCATTTTAAGAACTGTACAAATATTTCCTTAGATGCTTGTGGTAAATCATTAACAATTGATAAGTGGATCTGTAATGCTCTGGTGAGCTTATTATGTAAGCACCAGACCTTCAAGCACATTTTTGGGAAACTTACATTGCAAGAGAGTTCTTGAAAGATGAAAGATTCAAAATCATCTCTGTTGAGACTGATTATTGATGGTTAGCCTCAGTGAGGACACGTTCTCAGGTGACTTCATCTTAAAATTCCTTGTTTCTGATGACATGGCCCAAACCAAAGCGGTCAAGGTGAGAAAGTTGAGAGTTGTTAAACCTTGGCTACTGTCCTCTGTTACTAGGCTGACCAAACATCCCGGTTTTCCCAGGACTGATAGGTTTCCCAGAATATGGAACTTTCGATGCTAAAACCAGGGAAGTACCAGACAAACGGGGGTGCGTTGGCCACCCTCTGTTACTGTCTTCTGCCATCAGATGGTGAGGTTTTTATAAGGGGGTATGCATTAGGGGTAGGTGTTCAGTTCACCAGTGGTCAGGTTTAATTTAACTCTTGGATGTTGCCCACCTGTACTGTCTCTGCCCTAGCAGGTCACTTATCCAAGAGGCCAGGAGGAAAGTGCTACCATCTTTGAGGCCTCTTGTATTGAATCAAGATGAGCAAGCTGAGCCTGTGGAGAAATTCATCCACTTTCTCTAACCTTGGTACAGGTTGTAGCTTCTTGTTAGAGACTCTGTGCCTTCATGCAGGAATTGCTGAAAGATCTAAAAGCTTCCAAATCCAGAATATTCAAGACTTCTTTGATTTAGTTCAGATGGAAGGCAGCACATCTCCCATGTGCCGTGCACTCCTTAAAGCAGTCAATTTCAGTTTCCAAAAACGTATGACCAACCTATTCCCCTGTTCATCATGCCTGAGTTTATTCTTCAGGGCTCTACCATGCCTTCAGAAAGGCAAAAGAAGCATGTGCTACAGCTGATTCCATCACAACGGTGTCAAACCCAGCACATATGGATGGGCAAGTGGGCCTCTGCTCCGTGCAAGGCCGGTCCCATTGCCAAGTCACCCTCTCTTTCACTCTTTCCCAGACTAGGCTTCAGCAACCATCTTTGTCCACCAATCATCCTTAATTTTGCTTAAACAACTTAACTAAATCCAATTTACTTTACAGGATTTGCCTGGGATCAGATCCACGTTTCCCGTCCTTCTCAATATGTAGTTGACTGAAAATCAATCCAATATCCAGGAGCAGAAAATGGGCCTCATTATCTAGAAACTCTAAAATTTCCAAGTGTAGCCAACTTTTATCAGTTTCTTATGTTCTACTGATCCTATAAATTTAGTGCTTACCAATTTTGATGTCAAACTAATCCTTTTGTCTGCCTGCTCCACGGCATGGCTCTCTTCACTATGACAGTACACTCGATACTGCAAAGCAGTATATGCTTTACTAGTAAAGTATAATTAAGACAGTAACTTGACTTTGAAAGTGTGTTCTAGAGGGTTAATAAATATGATTTCTAAACTCTAACTGCCCCTGTTGCCATCCAGCGGTGTAGAGGGTTAAGAGCTGACCGCAGTTTTACTTCATCTTTGTCTGAATCAGCCGTGTGTGAAGCGACCAATTTTGGAAGCCCCCAGTTCTCTGTAGCAGCCTCAAGGATACCTTCTGTGCAAATGGAGTCTGTTGGGGGGACTGGGTTTTAGGATCAGAATCTGCTTGGTGGTTAACTCAAGGAAAGCATCTTCCTGGATTTCTAAGGAAATCTACCCCTCCGTGAAATTCTAGGAAGCAAAGCTTTTACTCATACAGAAAGCTGTAATCCTTCACGAATTGTTGTTTCACATGATTGGATGAGATGCCATCCCTGTTACCACCCCAAGTAACTGTCTGCCAGGCTGAGCAGTGCCCTCTCTCAAGGACTGTGTCCTCAGAGCAAGCACTTCCTCTGCCCAAGGCGGCTGCCTGCGGTGCAGTGTCACCACGAGCCCTGGAAATGAGTCAGCCCTTGTGGCAGCTTGTGAACCACCCTAAATCTCCACCCCATGTCATTTCTAATCATAGAGTGAGGACTCTCGGTCAGCGAGGGTGCCTGGCGTCAAGTTGGAGGGCTTAATTTCTGAGGTAGACAGTAAGAGTCTATAATCCGGAGCATTTGGGAAACCTCCTAGCCTGGAGGTCCAGTGGTTGATCCCAAACCATCTCTGGCCTTGTGGGAATGGAGAGGTCCACAAGAAGCAGCAGGTTGTGTATTTTTCCATGTTTCCACTGAGTACTAATGCCATTGCCAACCAACCTGACTTTCCTGTTGACATGTGGCACCAAATTCTCCAGAACTAGTGTTTTCAGCCAGATAACAAAAGCTTGAACAGTAATTCCTTATTAATATAAAGTGAGAAACTCCATGTTTGTTTGTTTGTTTAATTTCTTTTTCTTTTATTTTTTTGGCCGTGCTACACGGCTTGTGGGATCTTAGTTCCCTGACCAGGGATTGAACCTGGGCCCACGGCAGTGAAAGAGCCGAGTCTTAACTGCTGGACCACCAGGGAATTCCCCATGTATGTTTTTTAAACTTGAAATCTGCCAAGCCGTAACAGTACAGACTTTTCCTTCCTTAGCATTTCAATAAAGGATGATTCTTCTCAGTGAATACATAAATATGTATTTTTTGAAGTTAGTTAATATTTAGTAACCTGCTCTTCCAGTCTGTTCTCTGTGTGTATACCACACTCGTCCCCTCCCACACACACAGAACCCTTTTTCTCGTGTTTCCATCTCCTCTGCGTGTCAAAGTGCTCTTCGTCCCTCAAGGCCTCCCCACATCCTAGTTCTTCCAGCATTCTCAGACTTTCAGTCTTCTTCTGCCCCTTTGGCTCCTACCTAACTACAGGGATGTAAATGATATCATTCCATGTGTGTATCTCTCTTCTGTATTCTGAGAGGCTTAAGGACAGACACCATCTTAAAATTTTCTTTATTCTCTATGGCTGCTACTTTGCACAGAGTCAGAGCACCCTAATGTTTTTAGGTAGTTTTGGTAGGAACCCAGGTGATTAAGTGTCAGAATGAGTAATTCAGGTAAGTGATAAAGGAGTTCAGAGAAAGAGGGAGATGGTACTATGGTGGCTTGGATGTTGAGGTCTTGTGTGATCCTGAAAGATGAGTTGATTTGGAAAGAAGAGAAGATAGAGAGGTTGGTGTGAGCGTGAGCCAGTGAAATCCATCCTTTAAGCAAATGCTTCCGGTAGAAAACTGCCTTTGCTCTCCGGGCCAGCACTCTTCACCCACCCACATCTCTCCCCTTGTCCTGCTAACCTCCCAGCCAGCTGGCCTGCGTAACAAGATGATGGAGTCCTCACCGACTTGGCATGTGTCCTCATTGTCACTGCTGTGCCCTGACCCCACAGCCCCTCTGCTCCTGTCGCCCCACTTCCAGGATCTTCATTTGGCTGGACGTTGACCATCTCTCTTGCATTTCCCAAACATCTTCTTGGTGCTCTTTGTGTAGCCTTTGGACCTGCCGCCCTCTCTGCCCTTTGTTCACTGTGCCCTTGATTTTGTTTGCTAGTGTGCTTTGGCCCCATCACTAGCCTAGTCTCCGTAGCTGCTTCCCGGACAGCTCTTTGCCAGGTCCCTATGCCATGATCTGGTGTGACAAGAGCGTCTGACTGCAGCAGAGAGCCCCAGGTCTTCAGGGGAGAAAGAGGAGGTCAGATCACATGGATTCTCAAATTCCCAGAAAGGAGGTGTTTGGACTTGATCCCACGACCAGTAGTGGTGGTAGGAAAGGGAAGGATGGGACAAATTCCAGATGCCTTTCAAGGTAGAATCAATAGAATCAATCAATCAAATGTTGGTGGATAATGGAATGGCCTTGGGCATCGGGGGGGGAAGGGCTGAATCACAGAAAATGCAGAGGTTACTGAGCAGTTGAGAGAAGAATAGAATCATTGACAGAAATAGAGAAGTCCAGTAGGGAAGCTGCTTTCTTGGGGAAAGCTGTTTAGTTTGGGGGCAGTCTGTAGGATGTACCTGTGCCCAGGTGCAAATGTGACAACGGTGTGGCTTAGGTGTGGGCTTAAGGCCGGACATGCAGATCCCAGAGCGGCTGCCGGCAGGGGAGAGAAAGACAGAGGGGCAGAGAGAGCTGAGGACTGATGGCTGTGGCAGGTGAGGGTGGGAGGAAGAGCCAGTGAGCAAGCCAGAGATAGGCAGTCAGAAAGGTTAGAGGAGAGCCAGGAGCCCCGGCTGCCACAGAAGCTAGAGAAGGAAGGCGTGGCACGAGACAGTGTCAGAAACCACAGAAAGTGAGGAAGAATGAGGGCTGACCAAAGGCCTTGGAGCTCGGCCAGAAAGAAACAGGGATTTAAAAAAGAATCTTTTGGCTGCACCGTGTGGCATGTGGGACCTTAGTTCCCCGACCAGGGATCGAACCCGCGTCCCCTGCACTGGAAGCACAGAGTCTTAACCACTGGACCACCAGGGAAGTCCCAGAATCAGGGATTTTTGAGGGTGAGTTTTCAGTAGTAGGGTCAGAAAAGAAGTCAGCTCATAGAAACTGAGGGGGAAAAAAAAAATGAGTGTGGTAACCAAAGCTGAGAAAGAAAGGAAGGGGAAAAAATAGGAAGCTAGAGGAGAAAGTCAAATTGGATGAAGGTCTTCCTCAAGATTGGGAAGGTGAGTGCCGGGGCGCCAGGCAGAGGGAGAAGTTAGCAGCTGTTGCTCCGGGAGATGTGGAACCCGGGCTCCGTGGTGAGACCACCTGGGCTCAAATGCCAGGTCTGGCCCCTCGTGGCCAGGCCACTTCACCTTGCTGAGTGTCTGTTTCCTCATTCCTAAAATGGGCATAAGAGCACTTATTTCATAGGTTCAGTATGAAAATAAAAAGAGACAGCAATGGGAAACGGTTTATAGGCCGCTTAGCATGTGTAAGACTTCAGTAAGTATAGCTGCTTTATTGTAGCTATTTTCATATTAACATTGTTAGCTAGATCAGTTATACAAATGACAAAGGGCATCATGTACACCAAGTTCATACAAGAATATTTGGACATCTATAAGACCTCGGTGGATAGGTGGGTAAAGGATATGACTAGATAATTTCCACAAGAGGAAAGACGAGTAATAAATACCAAATAATGTTCAGCCTTGGTAGCAATGAAACTTTTATAAATGGAGTATTGTTGGATACTCAGAGGAAAATCCGGCAATATGATCAATATGAAATTAAATTGGACACGGCATTAGTCAAGATAGGCAAGTTTATGCCATGGTAACTAATTACCCCTAAATCTCAGTGTCTTAAAACCACAAACATTTATTTCTCACTCCTGCTACATGTTTACTTTAACCAGCAGGAGGGCTCTACTGATTGTATTCCCACTAGGACCCCAGCTGATGGAGGTGTCATCTCCATGTGTGCTTCCATGGCCACCACGGAGGTGGGAAAAGGGCTGAGACAACTCACTGCTACCCAGAAGGGACCCTCAGTCATTTTCTTTCCCATTTCGTTGGTTAAAGCAGGGCTTATGGACACGCCTAACTTCAGGCACACAGACTCACCCTGTATCCAGGAGGAGGGAGTATGATGGTGACCACAGCCGCTGACTCCTATCAGCTCAACCTCCTCAGTCTGTCTCTCCACACCATCCCATTGCTTCTGCCTCAGTTCAGGGCATCATCAGGTCTTGCTTGGACTGATCCCGTAGCTGCACATCTATTCTCTACCCTTCTAACCACCTTGCAGGCCACCAAGTTGTCTTCTAAAGCACAAATCTGGTCATGTCATGCCCCTGCTCTAAGCCACCTGTGGGGTGAGGTCCAGCATCAGCCTTGCTGCTTCTTTCCCACCCACATGCCTTGTGTTCCCGACACATCAAATCACTCCACATTTCCTGATAACCTGTGTTCTCTCTGGCCTGTGTCTCACACTTGTCATTCCTTCTACTTGGAATCCTTCCATACCTTTACACAGACTCCTTATTTGAGAGAACACAGATACCACCTCTTTGAGAAAGCCTTCCTGGTTATCGTCCTCCATGCTCGGAGTGAGTTGTTGGTTATCTCACAACATCTGGGACTTCCACTGTAGAATTTACATTCATCTGCATTAAAATTAGTTACTAGTTGGTATTCCATGATAAATCATGAAATAACTTACTATTAACAGCAATAACAACAAAAATAACAAATGCCATTGTCTCTTGAGTGGCTCCTATCCACCAAGTTCAGTGATTTCAATATATTTTATTTCATCTTTAGAACAACCCTGCAAAATGGGTGTTATTATTCTTCACCTCTACCCTCCAGTTTTTAACTAATAAGTAAATGCAACTCAACAAGGTGAATTGACTTGCCCAAAGGTGCAGAGCTATAAGAACTGAGATTGGACCCTGGTCTGTCTGACTCCCTAGTCCTTGTTGTTTTCTCTCTGCCATGTGTCCTCACTGCCCAGGATCATGTCCAGCACACACTAGGTGCTCCATAAATGTTTACTGAGCAAATACATAAAGGCACAGATCATAAATAAAGGAGCAAAAATGTTGATTCCACTGCTATGAATTTAACACAAGGAAATCATTTAAACAAAGAGAAAAGCTAACAGGCTTGATTAACAGTGGCCGATCAAACACATGTTTATCTTCACCTCTTCTTGAGTCCCCACTAAAATGATAATAAGGGGAAAAAGGGCACAAATTCTCAAGAACATAGAGAATAGGATAGGAGAGGGGAGCAGATGAGTGGAAAGCAGATGGACAAGTAGAAACTAACTTAGAGGAGCAGAGACAGCTGAAACCCCAGCCTACAGAGTGAGAACTCTGCAAGAGTCAGGCTGATTTGAAGGCTCAGGAGCGAGGCATCCCTGAGGATGGGGTGTGAAAGATGTCTGAAACCACGAGGACTGGTGGAGAGTCCCCCATTCTCTTCCCATCCCACACAACCAGGTGACTGCCCTGCCTCCGCCCTGGCAGGAGACTGGCACATAGAGAGTGGGAGTGAAGCGCCAGGCCACAGAGTCTGTGCGTGGAAAGTCCCAGCCATGACCAGGTTCCCCAAGGAGATGGAAGGACTCGCCTCTGGGGAAACTAGCCTGCCCAAGGGAAAAGTCCCAAAGACTGCTATTTGGGGGTCCTGTAACAGAGCGGCTGGAAGACACAGATTGACAGGCCCGGCCTGTGTAGACAGATAGCTGGGCATCAACTCTCCTGCCATAGGAGCAGACCACCAAGAGTTGCTGGACATGTAAGGAAAGCCTTGAACATGAAAGGCAAAGGTATAAAGCAAGCAGATGAAAGGAAGGGGAGGAAACACAATGGAGGGAACCAAAGTAAACTGGAGAAAACCTGTCATGAGCATACTCAGAGGGAAGAGAAGATGTACATCCTTGTGGCAAGAAGAATTGCATCGTTCAGAGAACAGGAAGAGCTTTTGGAGCACAAATGGAGAAGATTAATAAAGAGATTAGAAGATTAAATGAAGATCTCTTCCAGCAGGTAGAATAAGAAGTCCTTATAACTTAATATTAATAACAGTAACAACAAAAATAACAAAGAAAAGTGGAAGAGATATTAGAGGATCAGTCCAAGAAATCCAATATCCAAATTGTCGTAGTTCCAGAAAGAGGCTAGAGCAAGTGAAGGGGAAGAAATATCAAAGAAGTATCCCAATAGCTATCCCATAAGTATAGGACCTGAAAACTCCAGATTGAAAGAACTTCTGAAATCCTAGCCCAGAGAATGAAAAAGACCTAATCAAGGCTCTTGTGAAATTTTGGAACACTGGCACTAAAGCAAGATCCCAAAAATTTGCGGAGAGTAAGGAAATAGAGCACACACAAGGACCAGGCATCAGAATGACACCAGATCTCAATGGCAGACCAGAAGCTGAAGGACAGTAGAGCAAGGACTTCAAAATCCTGAGGTAAAACGGTTTTTACTTGGACTTATATACCAGACAAACTAAACTACTGTGAGGGTAAAATAAAGACATTTTCAGATATGGAGAGTTGGTCTCAAAAAGTTTTTTTTCCAATTTACTTTTTCTCAAGAAGCTAGTGGAAGCCAACTTCCACCAAAAGAAGGAAGTTAGCCAAGGAGTGTGACCATGGGGTCCACAACACAGGAGAGAGGCAAAGGGGCCTCGCAGGATGGGAGGGAGGGGAGCCCTTCCAGAGGGAGCAGGCACAGAGGGCTCCTTGAGCAGTGTCTCCAGGATCAAGCAAAACAGGTGATTGTCTGATGTCTTTGACTGTCCAGTGACTTACAGGTCCTTTAGAGTTTGGAAATAAGTTGGTGATTGGTGCAAAGAAAACTAAGCTAATGAGGAAAAGATAAAAGTGGTAACCTGAGGGAAAATGAAGAGTCCTACAAGAAAAATACGATATGTGACTTAGTTGTGACTGATATTTACATAGTTATAATATAAATGCTGAATATTAATTCAAACATGTTGCTATAACAATATTGAAAAGAATGGGTGGGGTGGTGGAGAAAATGCATGTTTTGGGGTGGTATAAGAGAGTAGGGACAACCAACAGAGTTGAAATACTTGTCTTTCAGAAGCAGGAATTGGGAGTGGAGAAGGGTAAGGAGGCATCTTGTTGGACTTTTTTACTGTGTTGAAAAAAATGAAAAAAATTCTAGAAAGGCAAAAACGAGACGTGGAAAGATATTCTACCAGCGTTGTTTATTGTAGTAATAAACCTTGGGAACAAAAGGATCCCCAATGGAGGCAGCAGCAGTATAATGCAGGAGAAAAAACGTGGGTATCAGGTCAGAGATGTGGAGTTCAAATGCAAGGTCGACTGCCGGCTGGATCTTTAGACACTGTTTCCTGGTGTGTAAAGAGAGGTCCTGATAACACATGTTGCTGTGAGGGGTAAATTACATTATGTAATGTGTCCATAGAAGGTGCCAGATAAATGTTTGCTCTCTAAACTATAGCTAATAAACAGGTTAGAATTTTGTGCAGTCATCCAGAACTTAGTATTATAACTATATGTAAAAACAGGGAATAAGTGAAAAAAGCAGAGGACAAAATTATATATCTACATATTGATGTACCAATATTATAACTGTATCAATACTCTATATTCAAGTAGATACAGGTAAAAAGGAAACAAGTGAAAATCGTTTCATAAGGGTTGTGAGGATATAGTTGATTTTTATTTTGTTTTTTTGATGATTTTTAAACTTTTGATTTCTTCTAGCTGTTTTAGATAGATATGAAATAAAACTGAGGACTCTGAATATACATTTCATCCTTCATAGTTTTGAAAGTCGTTTGTAGTTCATTGCTAATAATAGGTATAAGCAGTGACACCAGCCGTTGTCTTTTGAATCTGTCCTTCATGTGTAAAGAGAGATGTGCTTTGCTTTAGCAGAACTTTCTAGAATATGCTTATCTGTATGATTTTGTGATGCTCTCTTGTCCTGTGGACAAGTATGAAGGTTTGTTGCCTAAGTTGCTGTGAGTTTTCACAAGGGTAGAGTCGTTGACTATTTGAGGAAATATTTATCTGTTCCATGTCATAGCAAAGAGCTGCCATTTCAACAGGGCTAAACCACAGCCTTCAACAGTGGCTTCTTTCAGCCTTTTGGAACTGCGTGCCTCTTATTGAAAGCTCCAGGGCAGCTGCATCATTTCCTTCCTTTTACATTTCTGCTCAAGAAGCAGTGTCTGCATTTGCCAGTAGTTCTCTCATCAACCAGCAGAGTCTATGACCTTGTTCTGTCCTTCAGTGTTGCCCTTGTAGGCTCTGAGGTTTATCAGAGTAAATTTATTATAGTTACACATATCATAAACATCCTCAACTCCTGGATAGCTTATATTTATATTTATTTTTAAAACAAAGGTTACATTCCCATGAAAAGATTCCCCCAGACATCATCAACCAATGTTTCCCTTCAACCAATGTTTCCAGTTTCTTGACTATTTTTCCAGACATATTTTATGCAAAAACAATTACACACACACACACACACACACACACACACACACACACACGCTTCTTTTCCTTTTATTGCACAAATGGTAGTATTCTGTATACTCTTCTGCATTTTGCTTTTCTTCATGAAATACCACAGAGGGATTCTCCCATATGAATGTAGGAAGAGCTTCCTCCACATATGTCTTGACTTCTTAGTATTCCACAATGGACCATCATTTGTTTAATTAGTCTGCTAGAGGGAGGTTTCATTTATCTCCAACCTTTTGCTTTCACAATGCTGCAACAGATAATTTTACATTTACATCATGATGCACACGTGTCTGTGTAGGATAAACTCCTGGAAGTAGAATTGCTGGGTCAAAGAGGATGCGCGTGGAAAATTGTGTTAGCTAATGCCCTCAGGGCTATCCCCACAAGCACCGGGAGTATGAAAGTGCTGTTTCTCCCAAACCTTGCTAACAGAAGGGGTTCTCCTACATTTTTATATCTGCCAATCTGATAAGCAAAAAGTATTTTCTCACTGTGGTTTTAATTTGTATTTCTTTTATCAAAAAGGCTGTGCATCTTTTTTATATTTAAGAACTGTTTTTATTTCCTTTTCTATTAACCTCCTATTGGTAGCCCCTGCCCGATTTTCTGATGGTCATTGGTCTTTCAGAATCACCTGAAAGAGCTCTTTAAGTACTAGGGAGATTAGCCCTTTGTGGTAGGAGTTGCAAATATTTGTTCTCGGTTTGTCATTTGTCTTGTGACTTTGCTCATGGTGGTATTTGCCATGCAGAATTTTTTTTAAACGTTTGCATAGTCAAATCGTTGGATCATTTCTTTTGGCTTCTGGGATTCCTGTTTTCCTCTGAGAGGTCTTCTTCATTGTACAATTATTTTAAAAAATACCAAACTTTCTTTTGGCACATATATGCTTTCATTTTTTACTTTGAAATGTTTAATCTCTCTGGAATTTGTCCTGGTGTGAAGTGTGGCTCCAACTTCATTTTTTTCTAGATGGCTACCCTTTGCCCAACGCCACTTATTGAACAAGTCATCTTTACCCCATTTATTGAAACACCACCTTTTTCTCCTGCTAAGTTTCCTGGATGCATTTAGACGTATTTCCAGTCTGTTCCATTCTGGTGATAATCCTGAATATATACCATAAGCAGATTTGTAGCTTTTTAATATGTTTTACTCTGGGCAGTGGGGTTGGTTCCACTACCCCCTCACTACTATTCTTTTTCATAATATCCTTGACTATTACAGCTCGTTCGTTTTTCCATATGAACTTTAGAATGCTTGTTTAATTCCAGATATAAAAATCCTGTTATTTTTACTGTGTCTCTGTGACATTTATAGATAATTTAGGGAGAACTGGCATATTTGCGAGGCTGAGTTCTCCAACGCAAGCTCATTTGTTCCAGTCTCCTGAGCCCTAAAGAGCTTTATACACTTTCCTTCTTATCCCCTTCTCGTGACTGTGAACTCCCTGGGAACAAGAACAGAGCCAGGTTTTGAGTGTGGGGCAGTAGTAAGGATATATATAATTACTGACAATAGAAGCATGTTTTTAATTAACTATTTTAAGAACCATCTTTTTTCTAATGTCATTGTTTGCCATTTTGTGAATTATTTTCTGCATATCAAAGAAAGGCAAGATATGTGCCCATGTTGAATGCTAACATTTTAATTCTTACAGTAATCTCTTGATTAAAGTGTTCTTAAAAGGGGCATTCCATGTAGATAATCCAGGAACCTCACATGTAGCTATTCCAGTTCCTCCCACACTAGGAATAGTAGCAGATACGATGTGATATTTCAGCTCTTATCTTCCTGCCTAGCCCTGGAATAGATTTTTGAGGTGATCTTGGCCTGAGACGTGGCCAAAAAGGGTTGGGCAAAGAGCAGACCACTGACATTTCTCTGCGTGTCCTCCAGACAGAAGAGGGCTGAGCGGGGAGACAGGGACAAAACGAAGGTGTTCTGTGTGCTGTGCATCACCATGCGCCCTGTCTGGTCAGCAGAGGCAGTTTTTTCAAATCCATGATTTAGCGATAAGAAAGGTAAGGTGGGGGAACAGTTTAGCATCTTGAGTGCCAGACTCCAGGAGCTGTGATGTAGTCCCCTAGTTAGGTAACTAATATTTGACTGGGTCTTTGCAGGACTAGTTCTTTAATGTATGGTATTTTTTGGTGGAACCCTGGAGCCTCGTAATAAACTACGAGCCCACTTAGAGCATAGTGTCCAAACCAGGTTGAGATATACATGAGGAGAGAGGACTGTGCTTCCTCCCTTCTGTATACAGAGGACTGTGACCAGAGCTAGATGTGCAGGAAGATTGGGACTTCCCTGGTGGCCCAGTGGTTAAGACTGCACGCTTCCACTGCAAGGGGCGCGGGTTCGATCCCTGGTCAGGGAACTAAGATCCCGCATGCTGCATGGTGTGGCCAAAAAACAAACAAACAAAAAAATATGCAGGAAGTTAATGGGATCAGAGACCTTTAACATGTGAATGCAGTTCTGAGGGGTTTTAACTGGTTTTCTTTGAACTTTAAAATTGAGTTTATTTTTCCTCAGAGCAAAAAATGTGTGGTTTCTTTTTAAGTGGTTTTATTGTCACTCATGTGCTTGTTCTTGCTAACATTCGCGTTTCATGGCTTTCACAAGGTACACAATGGGTCGTAGATGGGCCAGTGTCCTGTATTTATTTAGAAACCAGTCTCAGGAACAGAAGCTGATTTCTCTCATTTACTTAGGCCACTTTTGGTCATTTCAGGCAGAAGCAACCCATTCTGCACTGGAATTTTCCTGTGCATCATCCTGCAGTTCAGGAATAGAGCATCTAACAACAGCAGTTTTGAAAATGTAATGTGTGACAGCTGTGAAGAACTGTTTACCCCATCCCCCCAGTGGGGAAAATGCTGTTCAGTGTTCAAAGCGTATTTCTTTCTTTCTTTCCTTCTTTTTTTTTTTTTTTGATGTGGACCATTTTTAAAGTCTTTATTGGATTTGTTACAGTATTGCTTCTGTTTTATGTTTTGGTATTTTGGCTGCGAGGCATGTGGGATCTTAGCTCCCTAACCAGGGATGGAACCCGTACCCTCTGCATTGGAAGGCGAGTCCTTAACCACTGGACCGCCAGGGAAGTCCCCCAAATCATATTTCTGATGAGCCTATTGTTGGGGAAGCTGAATATGCCACTTGACATTTTGAGATAAAAGGCCCAAGGTGTTTGTTTCCAAAGCTAAAATGATGGAGTCCTTTCCCAGCCTCAGCCTTGCCTCCCCAGCAGGACTGGTGTCATGTGGTGCAGGGTCTCCTCCACCTCTGGGCCTCCTGCAAAGAAGGGGCTTCCAGGGGCCTGTGTCCTAGTGGAGAAGAGTGAGGCCCAGTGTTGTAGGCACACAAAAGACCATCTGGCTTCAGGCCAGCCAGGCTGGACAGGGGAAGAGAGACCACGAAGGGAACCAAAGGGATCTGTGGTAGGAGCAGCAAGAGTCCTGGGTTCAAGGTCTATGAAGGGGAGGCTCTGGCAGTTCAGGATCCAGGATAAGTATCTACAAACTGTTCCCCTAAGTCTAAAGAGTTCTGCCCCTTCCCTGCTTCCTCACCTCCTCTGTGGGGACACAGGCTTGTCCACACACACACACACACACACACACACACACACACACACACGGAGGCGGAAGTCAATTTTCTGACTTCCGGAGCTGCCCCAAAGCTCTGTTCCCAGTATTCCCCCCACCCCAACCCCCTGCCCTCACTGATCCTTGTCCTGATTAATTTATTCTCACTCATTAAAGTAGGTAAAAATGCTTCCCCAAACCAGACATCTCTTGCCTTTCCAGAAGTACCTCTAGCCTCTTTATCATCACTCTTCTGGGTCTCATTATCTTTGGGGAGCATTCAGTATGAGTTAACATTCTGGCCCCATCTTGAAATAATCAATGTGAATATCCAAATTAATTACCCTCCAGATGGATCTCCTGCAGAAAAAAACTTCACTAATCTAAAGAAGATGGTTACAGTTGTGAAAAACATGTAAAATCAAAGAAATGTTTTTTTGTTTAATGTACATGAAGAACACCAAAGAGAAGTTCCAACAAATTCAGTTATCAATTTGGAAAAACATGATTTAATATAACATTCTGCCAGTTGATCAGACAGAAAAGAGCAGGCACAAAATGTTTAATTGTTGTTCTAACTTGTAGTTGAGGGAGTTGATGGGTCTCGAGTGTGGCGTGGTAAGAAAAGCTCTGGACAGACATCAGAGATCTGTCCTCTAATCCTGACTTTGTGATATCAAGCAAGTCAAGACTCTACTTTTCTCATCTGTAAAGTGGGGGGGGGGGGGCGATATCGTCGCTCAGAGGTATTGTGACCAGCCCAGTCCTTGACTCAGAGGTTGGTTGCTCAGAAACTTGCCCCCTCTGAGAACCTTAGACTGCCATCTTAGTCAGCTCAGGCTGCTATACAAAATACAGTAGACTGGGATGCTTAAACAACAGATACTTATTTTTCAAAGTTCCAGAGGCTGGAAAGTCTAAGATCAAGGTGCTAGCAGGTTTGTTTCCGGGTGAGGGCCTTCTTCCTGGCTTTGCAGATGGCCACCTTCTCACTGTATCCTTGCATGGTGGAGGGAGAGAGAGAGAAAGAGAGAGCTCTGGTCTCTCATCGTCCTCTTATAAGGGCACCAGTCCCATCACGGGGGCTCCACCCTCATGACTTCTTCTAAGCCTGATTATGTCCCAAAGATCCCACCTCGAAATATCATCACATGCGGGGTAGGGGGTAGGGCTTCAGTATGTGGATGTTGGGGGGACACAAACATTCAGTCCTTAACACTCCCCATCATGTACTGAGTTAAACTGGTGCTTCTCAGCCTCGTGATTGTCTCCCCATACCATCCTCCCATCCTGCCTTTCTGCCCCCATTGCCCACTCCTTCTCACTGTGACAGTAGTTGTCTGTGTTTCCCTCATGCACTTCCACCCCCAGGTTGTGAACCCTACAAGGTCAGGCGCTGTGTCTTGCTAATCTCTGAATTTTATTGACTCAACATGTAAGAGCCAAAAGAAAACATAGGCAGAGGCCAGCTCAGTTCCGATAATGTCTCTGGTTTGGTCCCAGATGCCAGCCACGTGTTCCTAGAGGCATTCCTCATCCGTGTGCTCACTCTCCAAACAAATCTCTTGGTCTGAGTAAATCTCTTCTCAGTGGACAAATATTTTTCCTGAAATGGAAAATTTGTTTTACTTTACCTGAGGCTGTGCTTTGAGCAGAGTGGAGGGCCTGCTGAGAAGGGCATTCTCTGGGGAAGCTGAGGAAACATCCTGAGCCCTTGTCTCCTAAAGAGTCCCAGCACCTGCTCTGACCCCTGGCCGGCATCTTGGCTCAAACCCAGGGAAAGACATTATCAGCCACTTGAAATTGAGGTTCTCAGGAGAGAAACGGGAGCAGCTGTGAGGCAGCGCTCTGTGGGGCCGACGCAAAGGGAGCTTTTCCCTTGGGAGGGCTTCCCAGGATGACGTGACCCCTCTGCTTTCTGCCCCATCACTGAAGTGTCCCTTGGGCTTGGGCTTTGCTGAAGGAGAGGGAAGCCGAGGGCAGACCCGTGTCTGTGGAGCGAACCTCTGTGTTGGGAACAAAGTCAGGGCCATGGGCTGGTTGGGCTTCCAGTCAAGTGCTGAGTTCCCAGACACTGACATTCGAAAGTCACCAACCCTTGAGAAGGTGGCCGCTCATTTTGCCGGATGACCTATTAAACCTCAAGAGTGAGTTCTAGGTGAATCCCGGAGGTAGCTGTGGATGTCTGGGGGAATCCTGCAGACAGATGGCTCTGCACTGAGTGTTCCTTCTTCTGCCCAGTGCCTGGAATTTAGTTGGGGATAAATTAAATTACTACTTTTTTTTTTTTTTTTTTTTTGCGATATGCGGGCCTCTCAATGCTGTGGCCTCTCCCGTTGCGGAACACAGGGTCTGGACGCGCAGACTCAGCGGCCATGGCTCAAGGGCCCAGCCGCTCTGCGGCATGTGGGATCCTCCCAGACCGGGGCACGAACCCGTGTCCCCTGCATCGGCAGGTGGACTCTCAACCACTGCACCACCAGGGAAGCCCACTACTTTTTTTAACATTACAATGTTTAATTATTATCCTGATATTCTTTCTAGTCTTCAGTGGAGTTGTATCATATGTGACTTAACTTGTATAGATCCAAGTCTTTACACCAAGAAAGATACACACGCACACACACACACACACACTTCCTTTGTGCTGGCCCCTCAACCGGCCTCTCCACTCAGACAATTGCAGGCCCCATGGTGTGTGAGCTGGGAGCCTCACATCCCTGCTGGTAGTGCCAGGGCCTGTGCGCCTCTCCTGCGACAGGGAGCATCGTGCTGCATCTTCTCATTTAAAGATTTGAGTTTGTTTTTTTTTAAATTTATTTATTTTACTTTATTTTTGGCTGCGTTGGGTCTTCATTGCTGTGCGCGGGCTTTCTCTAGTTGCGGCGAGCAGGGGCCACTCTTCGTTGCGGTGCGCAGCCTTCTCATTGCGGTGGCTTCTCTTGTTGCGGAGCACGAGCTCTAGGTGCACGGGCTTCAGTAGTTGCAGCACACAGGCTTAGTAGTTGTGGCACGCAGGCCCTAGAGCACATGGGCTTCAGTAGTTGTGGCACATGGGCTCAGTAGTTGTGGCTCTCGGGCTCTAGAGCGCAGGCTCAGTAGTTGTGGTGCACAGGCTTAGTTGCCCCGTGGCATGTGGGATCTTCCTGGACCAGGGATTGAACCCTTGTCCCCAGCATTGGCAGGCGGATTCTTAACCACTGTGCCACCGGGGAAGTCAAAGATTTGGGGGTTTTATATTTCACAACACAACCCTAACCTCAGGCCACCAGTGCCATCTGTGTTAATGCAGTCCCAGCCATCTGCCTGGCACTGGACAAGAGCTACCTGGGCTCCGCTTACAGACAGTGTGTTCCTTCCTTCCTGAAGGGTATTCTGGGGGGTGATTTGACTGTAGTTGATAGCTTGACCTTTTAACTTGAGGATCAGGCTACGGGTGAAACGTGACACCACTACACTAACAGAATGACCCTGAGGAGGAGAGAGCAAGGTTAAAACAGGAGAAGGGGTCACTCCCGAATGACCCCTTTGTCGTGACTGTTGGGCTTGCTGGAGGCCCAGGTCGTGGTCTGAGTGTTTGTCCTTTCTCCTTTGTGTTGCCAGCTTCCAACTCAACAAGCAGATTTGTATCAGGAGTGGCCTCCTAGGGCTCCCCGTGTTGCTGAGAAGCCCCTGGTCGGCCATAGCCTTAAAAACAGACAACTCTGGAATACACGTATGCTAATTTGATGTATTTTTAAAGCTAGAGGCTGGCCGTTGACTATTTAAGATACCTTAAGCCTCATTTACACTGGTTCTAGATAACTAATATTTTTAAAGGATGACTAACAGAGTCATAGGAGTCTCCGGAATGAAAGCATCTATTTTCCTCATCACGCCTATTTTATCATCCAAACAAGCCCTGGACGCAGTGGTCAAGGCCTCAGTTGAAGTCCTAACTCTGCCCTTGATTAGCAGAGTGACAAGTGACCATGGCCAAGCCTTTCACTCTCTGGGCCGCAGGGTCCCCATGGTTGACAACAGCTGCCCATTTCACAAACTTGTTATCACAGGCAAATGAAAGCAACAAGGTCCTGCTGTATAGCACAGGGAACTGTCTTCAATACCCTATAATAAGCCATAATGGAAACAAATCTGAAACAGAGTATGTATATATGTATATAACTGAATCACTTTGCTGTACACCAGAAACTAACACAACATTGTAAATCAACTATACTTTAATTTAAATTTTTAATTAATTTAAAAAGTAAAAATAAATGTTTTAAAAAGCAAATGAAATCCTATACAGAAAGGACTTTGAAAAATTGTGAAGTGCTATAAGTAAATAAAATGTTCTGTGTTCAAAGAAGGAGGTAAATAAATAATGGTGATGGAGCCATGACTAGTACCTCAGATGCTCCTGACTTCCTTTGGTAAAGGGCTTGGGGAACATCCTTAATGTGCCCAAAGTCATGAAGGGAGAGGCCCTAGGTTTCAGTCCAGATGATATTCCTTTGCTCTAGTAAGGTTCCAGCGACCTTTGTCTTCAATGTATCTCAACTCATTCTTGCAGATAATTAGAGCATGGTAACCCTTCCCTCCTGTTTCCTTTTCCTCTGTGAAATCATGAGCCCTATTACTTCCTTGTGAAGGAGGAGAAGCAAGACATCTCAGATGACTCCCACGGATCTCCACAGCCCCTGAGTGGACCCTGCATTTGGGATCTTCTCTTCCACATGGTTCCTTTTCAGTTCATATCATCTCCTTTGTTGGTCCCGAGTCATTTGTCAGGATTGGGCTGGGAAGGAGGACCTCTAGTTGAATTCTAACCACCTGCACTCCCATTGGGAGAAGGCTCAGGAGAGGTTGAACCCAAGGACATTTTAAATACAAGTATCTTCATTAGAGTTGTGCTAACATTAAAGAGTTTTAGACTATTTTCAGGAACAAATCCTACTGAGCCAATTTGATTCCGTGTTGATTTTTTTAATATAATACAGTTAAATTTTATCTTCATCAGGTTTATTTTCCATTTAACTTTTGCTACAAAGCTTAGAATCAGTTTTTGTTCGTATTGTATGTTACTGACCGTAGAAAGTTCTCTTATGGCTCTCCTTTTCATCAAGATCAATTCTCTAGGTTAAACTTTGCAAGTCTAAATGCTTTTATGAAAACTGGATTCTTCTGTCAAAATTTAGGCAATACTAGATTATACCACATGCTGTTTTAACTGTTACCAATTTTATTCTGATTCGATTCTTTCTACCCGTAGTAGCCGTTGTGAAGTGAACAGGAGGCTAATAGTATACATTTATTTTATTTTATTTATTTACTTTTAAAAATTTATTTATTTATTTATAGCTGCCTTGGGTCTTCGTTGCTGCGCGTGGGCTTTCTCTAGTTGAGGCGAGCAGGGGCTACTATTCATTGCGGTGCACGAGCTTCTCATTGCAGTGGCTTCTCTTGTTGCGGAGCTTGGGCTCTAGGCGCGCGGGCTTTGGTAGTTGTGGCACACAGGCTCAGTAGTGGCGGACGAGTTTAGCTGCTCCTCAGCATGTGGGATCTTCCCGGACCAGGGCTCGAACCCGTGTCCCCTGCATTGGCAGGTGGATTCTTAACCACTGTGCCACCAGGGAAGTCCAGTATACATTTATTTATCAACTGGTTCATCTTTTAAATTGTGATCAGTATCACAGACAGAGATAGAAGTAGAGATAGAGTGGAAGAAAATAGCCTAGAGTCAAAATGGTAGGGCTGTTCAATGTCATTAATTATTAGGAAAATGCAAATCAAACCACAAGAGATGCCGCTTCATACCCACTAGGATGACAGTAATAATTTTTCTAATGGAAAATAACAGGTGTTGGCAAGGATGTGGAGAAATTGGAACCCTTGTACGTTGTTGGTGGGAATGTAGAATGTTTCAGCTGCTATGGAAAACTGTTTGGAGGTTCCTCAAAAAGTTCAGCATGGAATTACCAGATGACCCAGAAACACTACTCCTTGGTATATACCCAAAAGAATTAGAAACAGGTATTCAATCAAAAACTGGTACACAAGCGTTCATATCAGCACTCTTCATAATAGCCACAAGGTGGAAGCAATCCAAGTGTCCATCAACAAATGAATGAGTAAACAAAATGTGGTATATCCATGAAATGAAATAAAAAGGAATGAAGTACTGACACAGGCTACAACATGAATTAACCTCGAAAACGTAATGTAGGTGAAAAATCACAAGAGAAAAAGTCACACGTTGTATGATTCCATTTACGTGAAATATCCCGAATATGTAAATTCATAGAGACAGAAAGCAGATGAATGGTTGCCCAGGGCTGGGGGAAGGGGAGAATGGGGAGTGATTGCTTAACGCATATAGGGTTTCCTTGTGGAGTGATGAAATGTTCTGAAAGTAGGTAAAGGTGATGATTGCACAATGTTGTTAATGTACTAAATGCCACTGAATTGTATACTTTAAGATGGTTAATTCCATGTTATGTGAATTTTAACTCAAAAAGATAGCGGGGGCAAAATGATGGGCTGCATAAAATGTACTATTTTACTCTAAGACCAGTAAAGATCATTGACCAGGAGTCATAAAAACTCTACTTTGCTAGATGTCTCCTTTAAAGAAAATAACACAAACTCTTTTTTTTTTTTATGAAATTAGCTTTTAGAAAGATGACTGTGTGAGAAAAAAAAAACAACAATGCTTGAGCAAGTAGATTGCCTATTTCTGATCTATGTTGTATTATAGGTGAAGCTTTTCTGAAGAGGCTTTAAAATATCAATAGATACATTTTAGAACGATGTGAAATACTAAGAGTTGGGGCCAGGTTTCAGGGAACAGTGACAGAAAGAAAGAGGAGACTTTGGAAGAACTAGAGGGAATACTGTGATTTGATGGGGGCTGTGGAGTGTCAGGGGCACTGAAAAAGCTTTTTGAACCAAAGACATGTCCAGCTAAAAACCTTGTAGGGGACATTTGTCACTTTTCTGCTGCCCAGCATCCATTCTTCCTCTCCAGGGGCACACAAATTTCCTTTTGGGGAACTTCCTCTCTCCCATTGCATGTAGGTAGTAAATCAAGGTTGCCCTGCCCACCCACTCTGAAATCCCCTGCTTCTAGACACCTCACTCCTGGGATATTGACTCTTTCCAGGTGGGTGGGGGGCAGTGATGTTGCTGACTGTGTAAAAGAGCACATCGCTAGAGCAGCCCCCTGGTTTCCTTCCTGGATCCTGTGCTCTTCAAGCCTGGTTCTCCAGACTCTTGTCCATTTGGTGAGCACCCCAGCATCCCTGTAATATAAGAGGAATTAAGTTAGTTGGAGTTGGGTTTTGTTGCTTTAACCAAAGCAGCCTGTTTGATACAAATTTAAAATGCCAAGGAGTAGCGGCTGATGGGCATTTGGTTCACTGGGAAGGACTTGCTGGGAGTCGGCGGGGGACTCAACCTCAGACAACATATCCTAAACACCTACTGTGTGCCAGGCCTTGGGCCGATTTGGTAGAGAGGTACTGGAGAGGATCAAAGGGAATAACGGCTAAGTCTGGGTCCCATAGCTATAAAGTGGTTTGATCTACAACCAAGGGACCCAAGTCCCATAAGGAAGAATTGGTCACCCACAGATTTAGGGCAAAGATGAGCATTAGTCGGCTTTTTTTTCAACTGTCTTATAAACAGCGCAGCAACCATCTGTCCTTGCTCATGTGAACTCCACCTGCCCAAAGGCAGCATGTGTGTGTGTGTGTGTGTGTGTGTGTGTGTGTGTGTGTGCGCGCGCGCGCGCATGTCTGGAGGGATGTGGGAGGGAGGGAGGTCCAGATTTTCCCTTGTGGTCTTTCCCTTTGGGCAATTCCGTTAGCATAGCCAGATGTTGATTATAAGTAGGTTCAGAAGATAAAGACATGCTGGCCTCTAGATTTCGTTGTGATCTTCTAGCTTCTTTCTTAGTAACAGGATTCATTAACCACTGACCACAGCATGACATTGGACAAAATACCATCTAGATAAGTAAAGAAGTAGAAGACATCACTTCTGCTTTCTGGGAGTCAGGAATAAAACATGCCCAGATGCTAACTCTAAGAATAGCTTTTTAAAATGTAGAAATGCATGCAAATTAGTGTAGTAAAAAATGAGTATTGAAACGGGAAGCAAGACATAAAGTTTTACTATAGGACATAAATACCTGAATAATGGAGAGATACACCATGTTTGGTTTTTGTTTTTGTTTTTGTTTTTTGCGGTACGTGGGCCTCTCACTGCTGTGGCCTCTCCCGTTGCGGAGCACGGGCTCTGGACGCGCAGACTCAGCGGCCATGGTTCATGGGCCCAGACGCTCTGCGGCATGTGGGATCCTCCCAGACCGGGGCACGAACCTGTGTCCCCTGCATCGGCAGGCAGACTCTCAACCACTGCGCCACCAGGGAAACCCCCATGTTTGTTTTTTTATCTTTTGGCCGTGCTGTGTGGCATGTGGGATCTTAGTTCCCCAACCAGGGATCGAACCCTACATTGGAAGTGTGGAGTCTTAACCACTGGACCACCAGGGAAGCCCCTCACACTATGTTTTTGAATGGGACAAATCGAAACTGTAAAGATGTCAGTTCTTCCCAAAGTAGTATATGTTTGGTGTGTTTCCAATTTAAAACTCCAAAATTTTTCATAGAACAAGCTAATCCTGTAGTTCATCTGGAAACTAAAATGCCAAAAGCCTGCCAAGAAAATTTTGAAAAAGTAGAGTGAAGTAGGCCTGCACCATCAACTCTCAAAATATTCCATAAAGCTGTATTAATTAAAGTGGTACCATATTGGCATAAGAATAGACAAAGAAATCGGTGAACCAGAATAGAAAATGCAGAAACAAATCCAGATATTTAATTGAGAACTTGGTATATATTTAAAACGACCGTTGAAATCAGTAGGGAAAGGATGGGCCATTTATGGAGTAAGGACAACTAGCTAACTAGTTGAATTAGATTAAAAATGAATTAGATCTTTACTTCGCATCATTTTCAAAAATAAGTGACTTCAGGGTAATACATTTTTAAAAACTATAGGAATAATAGAAGGAATATTGCTGAATATATTTATAACTGGGTGTTGGAATAGCCCCTTTTAAAGCAAAATGCAAAACACGAAGGTTTTAACAGAAAAAATTAATAAATTTAACCACAAAATATAAAAAGCTATATAAGATGAAAAATAAAATTAAAATATACAATAGACTGGAGAAAACCCTTGCAAAATATAATATATAATGACTTAATGTAGGAGTGATAAAAATAAAAAAGGAAAAAGAAAACTATAATAGAAAAATGGACAAAGGATATGAACAGACAATTCACAGAAGTACAAATTGCTAATAAACACATGAATCAAGGAAATGCAAATTCAAGTAAGAAACTTTTTTTCTGCCATAGATTGGATCAACCTTAAGAAACACAAATTGAAATATAATACCCATTTTTTGCCTATCAAAGTAGCCAAAACACCAATTTTTTTTTTTTTTTTTTGTAGTACGCAGGCCCCTCACTGTTGTGGGCTCTCCCGTTGCTGAGCACAGGCACCAGACGCGCAGGCTCAGGGGCCATGGCTCATGGGCCCAGCCGCTCCGCGGCATGTGGGATCCTCCTGGACCGGGGCACGAACCCGTGTCCCCTGCATCAGCAGTTGGACTCTCAACCACTGCACCACCGGGGAAGCCCTAAAACACCAATTATTGATGAGGGTGAGGAAGACAGGTACTTTCATAGACAATTGGTAGGAATGTAAATTGGTCCCTCTCTTTTGGGAGGCAGTTCGGTGGTACTATAAAATTTTAAATGCACACAGTTCTTGGTTTTATTTCTCATTCTCTAGCCCCCCTCCGTATTTCCCTCATCATTGGGTAGTCAAGGCCTGGCTTCTTTATAGCATAGCACCAGACTTCCAAGGAGGTATTATACAAGCAGAAGCTGCCAGGCTTCTGAAGGGCCAGGCCCAGATCTGCACAGCAGGCCTCCCACCACGTCCAGCAGACCGGACAAGTCACAGGCCAGCCTAGATTCATGGGGGGGGGGGGGGGGGGGGTAGGAATCTAGCTCCTGACGGGAAGAATGGCTTGTGGGGGCAGGAATAGGTGGAATTATTTGGCGGCTATATTTTCAGACAAACTACCCCATAGGTAGTTAGAGTAAAACATATTCCTCCATGTACCACTTCAGCAACATCTCTTAAATGTTTCCAGGGACTTCCCTGGTGGCGCAGTGGTTAAGAATCTGCCTGCCAATGCAGGGGGTGCAGGTTCGAGCCCTGGTCCGGGAAGATCCCACATGCCGCGGAGCAACTAAGCCCGTGCGCCACAACTACTGAACCTGCGCTCTAGAGCCCGTGAGCCACAACTACTGAGCCCACATGCTACAACTACTGAAGCCTGCACGCCTAGAGCCCGTGCTCCGCAACAAGAGAAGCCACCACAGTGAGAAGCCTGCGCACTGCAACGAAGAGCAGCCCACACTCACCGCAACCAGAGAAAGCCTGCACACAGCAACGAAGACCCAAGGCAGCCCAAAATAAATAAATTTTAAAAATTAAATATTTCCATATTTATATAAATTTCAAAATATTCTGTTGTTTTGGTCCAGATTTCTTCCCTGAACTGAACCACGTGAGTGGGCACCTATTCTGGTTTTTACTTTCTTTTTTTTTTGCGGTACGCGGGCCCCTCACTGCTGCGGCCTCTCCCGTTGCGGAGCACAGGCTCCGGACGCACAGGCTCAGCGGCCATGGCTCACGGGCCCAGCCGCTCCACGGCATGTGGGATCTTCCCGGACCGGGGCATGAACCCATGTCCCCTGCATCAGCAGGTGGACTCTCAACCACTGTGCCACCAGGGAAGCCCTGGTTTTTACTTCCTTAATGTTTTTCCTATGATCTGTGGATCAGTTATGAAGACAAACAAAAACACAATAAAGCTCCACCACAGTAAATGCTATGCAAAAACTCAATTTTGTAAGCCCTGGTGTTGGGTTACTGTGATGTTAATTAAAAAGTGTTTTATCAGTAGGTGGTATTGTCATAAAATTATAGACAGTGAAACTTCCACTGTGTACAACTGACCTTACACTGAACTGAGAAAGTCCCAGGCAGTCACCTGTCCACACACCATGCACGCACGCATGCACACACACAGGAACAGCTTGAAAATTTCATCCCAGCCCAGTCTGAGAATGGTGCTGAGTAGCCTGGAAGGAGAACAACAGCCAAACACCAATCATGCCACAGCCAAGTTCACATCATCCTGATGCATATGATTTTTTAAGCATATCTTTGTCTTTTCAGATTTACTAAGTGGGTCTGTATTCTGTTCATCCTCAAGTCCTCCCTACGTGCTTCGTGTGTTTCGAGTGCCCTGAGGATAGACACAAAGGAGAATGAGCCCAGGCCCTGCAGGTGGCAGGGAGGAGTGTGCTTGAAAAAGGTGTATTTTAATCAAGCCTCGTGGGTGCTAGGGTGTGCAGGATGCTTTTCCAGGGGGCACAGAGGCAGGGAGCTTCCAAAAAACCTGATTGGAAGTGACTCTTGAGTGGACGGTGGTTCAGGTTTTTTGGAACTTAGGCAAAAGAGGTAAGCAGGCACCAAGGTGGCACCTCCTAAGCCGAGCTACTAGGACTCAAACAATGGAGGGCCGTGGCCAGGTTTGTGTGTTAGTTATCCCTCCACTGGTGGGGGGATGCCAGAGTCGATGGGAGCAAGACTAGAGGCTGAGAGGCCACTTGGGGGGCAATTGCCAAGATTCAGAGGCGGTGACAGGACCTTGAATCTGGAGCATGGCATCAGGATTGATCACCTGTGTCATGATTATACAGGAAATCTGAGTAGCCAAAAGGAAATTTTATGCTTTTGTCATCTTTTCTATGATTATATTATATTCTAAATGAGATCAGAGGATAAGTAAATGAAACTTAACCCATTCTTCTGACATTTTTAACCTCAGCACATTTCTGTTTTTAATTTATATGGTAAACAAAATTTTCTCCGAACTTCTCCTCCAGGAACAATCGGAAGTTTGGTTTCTTGGACTACTCCCCTCCCCGTATGCACAGTTTATTGTCCAACTTAGTAGTCTGAAACCCTTTATAAATTCGGTTATCTAAATCTTGTATAGTATTCAGCTGTCCTATTGACATTATTTTATAAGCTTGCTTTTTGTTACTGTCATAATCCACTTATCTCTTAAAAATGCCTTTGCCTGCTTTCTAAAGGCCGTGGTCTCTGCACTGAGATTTGCACCTGTGGTTGATGCTGGCAAGTGGTTTCATGTCCATAGGTCTTAAAAATACTCTTCCTTGGGCTTCCCTGGTGGCGCAGTGGTTGAGAGTCCGCCTGCCGATGCAGGGGACACGAGTTCGTGCCCCGGTCCGGGAAGATCCCACATGCTGCGGAGCGGCTGGGCCCATGAGCCATGGCCGCTGAGCCTGCGCGTCCGGAGCCTGTGCTCCTCAACGGGAGAGCCCACAACAGTGAGAGGCCCGCGTACCGCAAAAAAAAAAAAAAATACTCTTCCTTCTCCTTCCTGCCCCCAGAGGGGAAGCTTATCTGGGAACTGGCTTGCTTAAGGTGATGACTTCCCTTCTCTTAAATTTGTGTAGATTTAATGAATTGCCAAAAACAGAGAGTAAATCTGGTTTAATTTAAGAAGAGGGTCTGGGATCATCTGGTCTGATAGAAATGATAGGCACAAATCGGCAAGCAGGTTAAGGTAAATTCTTAATAAAATGTTCACCACTGTGATACACTACAGAGGTGAAGGATTGATGTCATTACCATTTTATATTATATGTCTCTAGTTTAATACAGAACACAAATCCTGCTCATGCATCAAGCTTGGGCTCAAAGCTGAAGAAGAGAAACCAATAGCAGTTTCAGTAAATGGGATCATCTTGCCCTGTGGTTGTGAACTATAATCATTTCTTAACTGTAACTTGGAATACCTTGTTTTCCCAGTGATTAACTAGTTTGTGATTTTTGCACTTCCTACCAAGGACCAGAGTCACTGTGTTTTCACGAAGGACAGTTGTTAGGGTGGTATCATGCCTTGCTTATGCTAACAAGACTTTATCCTTCATTAATCCAACAAATATTTACATTGCTCTGCCCTTCTAGCACATTCTCCAGAGCATACAATGTGCCCCCCAGCGCACACACACACACACACACACACACACACACACATGCACAAGGCACTTAACAGACTCTCAGGAGGCTTTGCAGCCCTTCCCAGTTTAACAAGGCAGCAGGTTTGGTTCATGGGGTAACCCCTGCAGCTGTGGCCTGCCTTATTGGGGGAAGGCAAAGAAGTGAGCATTTAGTTTGCATAGGTGCCATGCTAGCTATTTTATATACATTAGCTCATTTGATAATGAGGCTAACCCTGTCAAGTAGCATGTGTTCAAAATGTATTAGTTGCTTTCTTTCTATTCTACATTATGGAAATAACCCGTGTTGAATTAATTTATTATGGAAATAACCCGTGTTGAATTAATTAACACCTTAAATTTGAAATCCTGTCTGTATAAGCATGCCCTGGTTGATTTCTAAAGCTAATCTGATGCGTTAAATGGGAAAAGGAGATAAATCATGGCATGGATATAAGGTTTAAAAAATCTCATATTTGTGCTTAGTGAACAGAATTTGTCAGGAAAAAAAAAAAGAGGTTGAAAAGCTCTTGCTCCAAAGTTTTTTTAGAGCATTATTCAAGGAGTGTGGGAAAATTGACCTCTCCTCTCCTTCTTTCTTAGATATATTCCACCTTTGATCTGGGGGAAAAGTGGACACATCCAAACAGCCTTGTATGGGAAGATGGGAAGGGTGAGGTCACCACACCCGTATGGGCACCGGAAGTTCATCACCATGTCTGACGGAGCCACTTCGACCTTTGACCTCTTCGAGCCCTTGGCTGAGCACTGTGTGGGAGGTAAGCTAGTTTAGGTCATATGATTGGGCCATCACTCAGGGAAGGGGAACTAGTCCGTGAGGGAGCCTCAATATAAATGCTTGAGCCATTGATACTTACCATCGCATTCAGGGTCCTGTAGGAGGTCTGCTGAGGTGCATCACTTAGGAGCAACCGGCAAGGACTGGCTCCAGCGTGTGCTTGCCGGACGCCTTGTAGGGCTCTTCAGAAAGCATTGTTGAATACAGTTTTTTAGTCCTCTTGTGAAATAGAAAAGCTTGGTATAAGAACTTGGAGCCCAGGACCAGGCCTCTGGTTTGATGACAGCAACAGAAGCTGGACTATTCTAAGTGCTTTATGTATGCTATTATCTCATTTAATCCTCACAACAACCCTGAGAAGTCAGTGCCTTATTATCCCTACTTTACTGATGAGGAAACTGAAGTTTAGAGATGCAGTGTAGCTGGTCTTGTTTGTTGGACAACAGCAGATAACAAAGGCTCTCATATATATACCCTCTGCTTAGGTTTCCAGAGGTCTGGGACACCTATATCTCAGAAACAACCACTGTTTCTACTGGTGATAAAACTCTCATTGCTCTGTGCAGACTGCACAATAAACATTCATAAAAAGCTTCACAATGAGGACTTCTGAGGAAGTGGAGTTAGATGGCTGCATCCTTTGAATGCTGTTACTACTGGAAGAGGACATGTCTTTTGAGTTCTGTAGTATTCAAAGGCACCTAGTTTTTTACAGGAGCTCAGTCAATATTTAGGGGTAAATTCCAGTAAATGTAATATAGCTCTCAGTTATTTAAAGCACTTAGAACCTCTGAGTAACTAGTGACAACTGAGCTTATGTTCCCTCTGTCTGGAATGCTTGTCCCAGACCTTCACACAATTGCCTCTTTGTCATTTAGCTCTCAGCCCCGATGTCACCTCAGAGGGATGGTCCCTGACTCCTCTAACTAGTGTTTCCTTCCCAGGAAATCCATTACACCTTCCTGCTCTAGTTCTTCATGGTACCTGCCACTCTCTGAGCTTATTTGCATAGTTGTTTATCATCTGTCTGCTAGAATGTAGGAATCCCCAGAGTCGAATAAACAGTCACAGAAGAAGTGAATAAATGAATAGATTAGGAGTTCACATTGTGTTTCTAAGCCTTGTAGCTGATCTTTCAAATATTTATTTCTCTACCATTTAAAAAAAGTTAAATATTTTTTCCCTTGCTTCTAATGCTCTGACTTCTTCTACTATTAAAGCACAAAATTTAAGCAATTTAATTTAACCTGCTCTTCTAGGACTGAGGTGGAAAGTTGAAAAGGACGAAACTGATTCTTTTTTGTGATTGTCTGTGTCTTTCTATCACCCTTGTGCCCAGAAAGGATTGATGAAGGTGGTTCTAGAAGGCAGAAATGCTTCCAAGAAACGCTCTAAGAAAAGCAGCCGTTTTTCCTTTTTAATGATTTCTTCCTGACAACAAAAGGAATAAATACTCACTCATAGAAAATGTAGATAATGTAGAAACATTTAAAAAAAAGAAAAGAATCATCTGTAATCCCACACCCAGCATACCACTGTTAGCGTTTTGTTCCATTTACCTTCGGTTCTATGCAAAGTTTTTCTAAAATTTAAATTACTACACATTATATTATAAATTATAATATAAATATTTCCCCATATCGTTAAAAGTCTAAAAGTCTTCAATAACAAAAGTCTAACAATTGCTTAATAGTCTCCAATGTGGTCATACCATAATTTAATCATTCTGGTTTTGGGCATTTAGCTTGCTTATAATTTTGTTGCTCTCAAATAATCCTTTGATAAGCATCCTTACTCATAAAATTTAAGGCAAGATTCCAAGAATTGGAATTACAAGGTCAAGGTTTATAAAAAATTTTAAGTTTCTTTATGCATATTGCGTACGAATTTTAAAATTGTTCTTATCTTAACTTTCGGAAGGAAAATTTATGATTAGATTTAATAACCCAAACACCACTTTTCTTTTAAAGAAAAACACATATTCATGTTTTTAAGTAGGTAGTTCATGCTCATGATAGAATATTCAAAAGGTACTAAAGGACATACAGTAAAAGTGTAAGTCTCTCTCCCACCCTAACAGTGGTACCCACTGTTAGGATTCTTGTGTTTGATTCCAGAGCTAGTGGATGCATTTATAAACATAGATGTCTTTTCCCCCCAACAAATAGTAGCATATCATAACCCTTTTCTGCACCTTGCTTTTTCCACTTAATACATATTAGAGAGCTTGCCATATCAGTGTATGTAAAGATGTCTCATTATTTTTAAGGGCTACATAATATTTCATCGTTTGGATATGCAAAAATTTATTTAAGCAGACCCCTATTTCTGGACATTTATGTTATATTCAGTCTTTTGCTATTACAATCTATACTGTAGATATATTGTTTTGTGTATGTACAATGTACCTGTAAGATAAATACTTGAAAGTAAAATTGCTGGATCAAAGAGGTCTGTACAAACACTGCTTTTTATTTTTCCATTCATTCATTCATACAGAATTTCATATAGAAATTAAGAGTAATGCTTGGAAACTTGTATAAGAATTTGACAGAGTGATTTTATATCCATTGAATCTAATAATTAAAAAATTGAGATTTGAATCTTTTTCATTTCATTTTTCTAGTAATTAATTTTGATTGTATTTTATTTTTCAAAAGCATCTGTCCATAATGATTGGAACTTTTAAAAACGGACCCTTCACCACAAATAATTTGAGAAGCACTGCTATAGAGAGTTCCAGCTAGAGGGAAAGATATTCTTTCCCAGAGAAATGAGTGACAAGATGTATGTTAAATTCTCTCCTACTGTTGGCTAAGCCAATGAAGTGTAGTTGTGACCATTTATCATGTCACTATTTATTGGCTATCTCGGAATCTCCTCCTCCACCACATAGATGATGTTACCATGGTCATCTGCCCTGGAATTGCCAATCACAGTGAGAAGCAGTACATCCGCACCTTCGTTGACTACGCCCAGAAAAATGGCTATCGGTGTGCCGTGCTGAACCACCTGGGCGCCTTGCCCAACATTGAACTGACCTCGCCACGCATGTTCACCTACGGTAAGCTTGGGGCACAGCCAAGTGGAGAACCCCTTATTTCTGTTCCCACTCCAAGTGTGCTGCTACTTCTGCTTCTGCCTTACTTTTGTAAGCTTAGAATTTGTGCCCATCTGAAAGAGCTGGTGGGGCACACAATTGTAACAGCAGCCCATGTGTACTGGGCATTTGAGAAGCCATGCCTCACATCAGCCTCTCAACTGGGCACTGGAACAACCCCTATCTCAGCCGATCTCAGAGGCAGAAACTAAAGCTCACAGGGGAAGGTCTTGCACAGCACCCACTGCTGGTAAGTTAATGCCTTTCATCACTATGCCCTCCTGATGCTCATTCCTCAGGACTCCTGTGAGTGGCAGGCCAGCGCTGTGATGAGGCATGTGGATGTTAGTGGGAAGGGAGTCTGGCACATTAACAACTCAGTGGGTTTCAGGCTGCTTGAGGACGGGAATTGGATCTCATATTTAGACAAATGCTTCTTGAGTTTCATCGAAGTCCTTTGTTAGGTAAGGCTCTGTCTTCTGGACCGCTCGTTCTTAAATCTTATTTAACTCTCCCTTCAGATTAACTGAACACACATAAATAATAAACATTAAAATATGTGTCTGTATATGTACCAACATTTGTGGTGTTTATAACCACATCAATTATAAGGTGTTTTCATGGGAAACAAATGAAAATTACATTTATAATCTCACCATAACTAATTTTCTCTTTCTTCATCCTCCCATTCTTTTATCTGTGTGCACATAGTTTTTATTTAGATGCAGTCATAGTGTGTATATCTATGGTAACTTAATTTAAATAACTTTATATTCACTAACATAAAGATGCATAGTCATTATATTTAATCTTTTTAAAGAGCCACATTGCTGTGATTACCCTGTTATAGTTTATTTAACCATTCCTCTTTGTAGCCATTTAGGTTATTTAAAGTTTTTCAGCATTTTAAATAATGATGCTATAAATATTTTTTCATAGAACTTTTTTCTTCTCTTTAATGTCTTCTTGGGAGTAAATTTCCAGGAGTAGAATTTCAGAATCAGCATTTTTTATGCACTTCTTGTCAGATTGTCCTCCAGTAATATTGCTCCAGTTTTTTCCACCCTTAGTGGCATGTGAGGGCGGGTAAGGAAGCGTGAGCGGGGGCACCTGCTCTGTGCCAGGCTGGGGGCTCCCATCCCACTGCTCCTCCGTGTGCACTCCCACCTAAAGACACCCATTTTACAGCCTTCCTTCTGTTCAGCAGTTTGGTCAGTAGCTTGAAGATACAGGTGAAGCTCCAGATTTACACATAACACAGGCACATGGGGAGTAGTGAGTAAGTGAGAGACAGGTTTGGATCAAAAGGCAGAAACAGGCAGTATCTAACAAAAATGAAAACAATGGAGAACAATTATAAGGTCCTGTACTTGGATATACAAATTCGGGTGCACAAGTAGAGGATGGGGAAGTGTGGCTTGGCCGCAGGGTCTGGGACGGGAGTGCTACCTAACAGCACAAAGTGCCAACAAGACGAGAAATGCCAGCGAGAACACTTAACGTGTGCCCAGCACAGTACCACCGTTTCCCATGGACGTGATCTCTTCCATCTCCACAGCAGCCCTTGAGGCAGTGAGTGAAATTGTGATGGAGAGACTGAAGCACAGAGAGTTTAAGTAATTCGGGCAGGGAGAGAGCCCGTAAGTGGAAGAGCCAAGATAAGAGCCTGAATCTTGCCACCCTGGCCTCCAGAATCCTAGGAGAGGAGCTAGGCCTGTGCAGTCCAGGCCCCCGCCCCTCAGAGTGCTGAGCTATAGAGACAGGAGTCTATACTGGGGGGCACTCGCACACAAGTCGAGGAGTCTGGTGGCTAAAGGAGCAGAGACGAGTCGGCTCAGTGTGGGACGTGGTCACAGAGAGGCTACCCAGCCCTGCCACTGGCCAGCTGTGTTACCTTGAATTTGCTTAACCTCAGTTCCATGTTCTTCAACTGCAAAGTGGGGGTTACAGTTTTACAATTAAATATGGGTCACTAAGGACTTAGCAGGCAATTGAGTGCCTAACATATAGTATCCACTTATGAAATGTTCGACTTATTCAAATACTTGAAGATCCTATAATGCTAGTGAGAGATTAGCAGTGCTCTGTGTGGCCCAGATAAATAAGACGTGTTCTGCAGGGGAAGATGGGAATATCAATAATAATTACAATACAGAATGATGAGTGCACCAGTTGAGAGCGTCTGGTGGGCGCACAGCAGCAGGGTGGAGAATCCAGCCTGTCTCCATAGGCAAGGGTCACGCGTGGAAGGAAGGGTCCTCCCAGAAAAAGCATTTGAACTGGGTCCTCAAGGTGAGGAGGGGTTGGAGCTCAAAAATAGAGAGATGGGGGCTGTGGGGTAAACAGCCCTACAGCTGCCTTTTAAGAGAGTGGCACATCTGGGCTGGCGAGCAGAATTTGAGAAAGGAAAATCCGTGGGGTGACGTGCGTCCATCTAGGGTGAGCTCAGCACCCACATCTTTCATAGTAATTTAACTTACCCTTTTTGTTGTTGTCACCGTTTGTTTCATCAGAATTTTAGAAATAAATTCCTATAGTTTATTATATTTTAGTAGTTTTCCAGAAAGACAGGTACCTAAAGATAAGGATGATTTTTCTAGCTGTGCTATTTAGTTCTTTTGTTTATCAGTACATCTTTTAACTGTTGAGGTGCATTGTTTAACCATCGGTTAGTAAGGTCAAACAAATGTGACCTGAGGTCAAAAATCCAGAACTTAAGGCACTTGAAATCCAAACAAAAAAGCCTCTGGGGGCTTCCCTGGTGGTGCAGTGGTTGAGAGTCCGCCTCGATGCAGGGGACACGGGTTCCGGTCCGGGAAGATCCCACATGCCGCGGAGCGGCTAGGCCCGTGAGCCATGGCCGCTGAGCCTGCGCGTCTGGAGCCTGTGCTCCGCAACGGGAGAGGCCACAACAGTGAGAGGCCCGCGTACCGCAAAAAAAAAAAAAAAAAAAAAGTCTTTGGTAGCTTAAATAAGCTGTTAGTACTTCCTTAAGTGCTATTAATATGACTTTAGTTTAAAAGAATGGGTTTTTAAAGAATGAAATTTTGCTATTTTCAACAACACAGGTGGACTTGGAGGGCATTATGCTAAGTGAAATAGGTCAGACAGAGAAAGACAAGTAGTGTATGATATCACTTATATGTGGAATCTAAAAAATACAACAAACTAGTGAATATAACAAAAAAGAAGCAGATACACAGACATAGAGAACAGACTAGTCGTTACCAGTGGGGAGAGGGAATGGGGGAGGGGCAATATAGGGGATTAAGAGGTAGAAACCTCTTATTTTGTACCTTAGGTATAAAATAAGCTATAAAGGGGAATTCCCTGGTGGTCCAGGAGTCCAAGGATGAGGGTTCAATCCCTGGTTGGGGAACTAAGATCCCACAGGCCGTGCAACACGATCGAAAAAAAAAAAAAAAAGCTACAAGGATATATTGTACAACATGGAGTATTTTCAAATATTTTATAAATATAAGTGGAGTATAACCTTTAAAAATTGTAAATCGCTATAACGTACATTTGTAATTTATATAATATTATATATCAACTATACTGCAATTTTAAATAAAAATAAAAGAATGGGTTTTTAATAAACGGTTCCCTGGACTGGTGAATAAGGAGCAATCGTTCAACAAAGCTGACTTGATACATTAGAGCAAAGCCTATTTTGTTACTTTTCACTGGTAAAGTGAGGCAGCTCAACTGTTAACAAGCTAGAACTGAAAAATCTTCATCACACTTAGGCCTGTATTGACTAGTTGCCTATTTATGGACTTTCTATACTTCAGTATAAATATATTTGTCGACTTTTATTTCTACACCTAATATCATTCATTTTTAATTACTGTTTCTTTGTGATATGGCCTAATATCTGATAGTATTCACCCTGACCCATTGCTTCTTCAGCGTGTGCGTTTGTCTCTCTGCGTGTTTATTTTTTCAGTTGAACTTTAGAATTATTTTGTCAAGTTCTGTGTTGAGTTTCTGTACCAGTCAAGATGGACTCGATTATGCTGTGGAAACAACTCCCAAATCTCACTGGTTTAAAAACAAAGATTTATGTCTTCCTCACATGACAAATCCATTCTGGCTTGGCCAGGGGTGTCCTATGTCCCATCACCATCCTCACTCAAGCACCCAGGCTCATGGAGCAGCCCGCATCTGGAGCATTACCCGTAGAGGTCACAATATATTGGCCAAAGCACATTACATGGTCAAATCTAACTTCAGTCGGGTGGGGGAGGTGTGTTGTTCCCAGAGAGGGAAAGTAGATTTTGGTGAACTCCAGCACACTGTATCACAATTTTTGAATAGAAATTTTATTGTATAAATTAACTTGGAAAAGTTCGTTGTTATAGTGTTTTCTTATCCAGGAATGTGGAACTTCCCTTCAAGTCTTCCTTTATTTCTCCCATAAAGAACTTCTAGTTCAGTGGTTATCAACATTAGAATTCCCCTGGGGAACTTCTGAAAGATACCAAGGCCAGGGGCCAGCCCCCAGGAGTGTAAGGTTCCCCCGCCCCAGGCTGAGAGCCACAGATGTAGGTCTTACACATTCTTTGTTTCCTCTTCAGTTTTTTTCTTTTACCTTTTTATTACAGAAATGTTCAAAATATAGAAAAGTAGAGAGAATAGTTAAATGAACTCAGAATAAACCCCTCTGTACCCATCACTCAACCTCAACAAGTACTCAGCTTCTGGCCAATCTTATTTCATCCATAAACCACACCTTTCCTGCATCCCCCTTCCAAGATTGTTTTGGAGCAAGTCCCAGACAGCCTATCATCTCATCTGTGACTGTTTCAGTGTGATGCTAAGGTACATGGACTCTCTGTAAACTGTTTTAGTTTGCTAGGGCTACCAAAGCAAAACACCATAGCCTGGGTGGCTTAAATTAAAGAAGTGTGTGAGTCTAGAAGTCTAAGTTCAAACTGTTGGCAGGTTTGCCAAGGCTTCTTTCCTTGGTGTATAGATGGCTGTCTCTCTGTGTGTCCATGTCTGTGTCTCTGTCTGTGTCCTAATCTCCTTTTCTTTCTTTTTTTTTGTCAAATATCCATACCATTTGTTTTGTTTTGTTTTTGAAATTTATTTATTTATTTATTTTTGGCTGCGTTGGGTCTTTGTTGCTGCGCGCGGGCTTTTCTCTAGTTGCAGGGAGCGAGGGATACTCTTCATTGCGGTGCGCGGGCTTCTCATTGAAGTGGCTTCTCTTGTTGCGGAGCATAGTCTCTAGGCGTGTGGGCTTCAATAGCTGTGGCTTGCAGGCTGTAAAGCGCAGGCTCAGTAGTTGTGGCACACAGGCTTAGTTGCTCTGCGGAATGTGGGACCTTCCCGGACCAGGGCTCGAACCCGTGTCCCCTGCATTGGCAGGTGGATTCTTAACCACTGCAGCACCAGGAAAGCCCTAATCTCCTTTTCTTATAAGGACACCAATTATATTGGGTTAGGGCCCACCCTAATGACCCCATTTTAACTTAATTACCTCTCTAGAAGCCCTGTCTCCAAATACAGTCACATTCTGAGGTACTGGGGCTTAGGACTTCTACATATGAATTTGGGGAGGACACAATTCAGTCCATAACATAAACATAGCACAGTACCATCATCACACCTAAAACTTTAACAGTATTCCTTCATAGCAGTTCAGTTTCCCCAGCTAACTTCTTTCTTTGTTATTTTCCTTTTTAATTACAGTTTGCTCAGTTCGGGATCTGAATCAGGTCCCGTATATTACAGTTGTCTCAAAGGTTTCTTAAGCCTCTTTTAAATCTCCTTCCCTTCACTTTTTTTTTTTCTTTTTTTTGGCTGTGTTGGGTCTTCGTTGCTGTGTGCGGGCTTTCTCTAGTTGCGGCGAGTGGGGGCTACTCTTTGTTGCGGTGCACGGGCTTCTCATCGTGGTGGCTTCTCTTGTTGTGGAGTACAGGCTCTAGGTGCACGGGTTTCAGTAGCTGCAGCACGCGGGCCCTAGAGCACATGGGCTCCAGTAGTTATGGCTCGCGGGCTCTAGAGTGCAGGCTCAGTAATTGTGGCGCACGGGCTTAGTTGCTCCACAGCATGTGGGATCTTCCCGGACCAGGGCTCGAACCTGTGTCCCCTGCATTGGCAGGCGGATTCTTAACCACTGTGCCACCAGGGAAGTCCCTCCTTCCCTTCACTTTTAATAGACCCAGTCAAGTCAGCCTCTTCCATGTGGGGTAACTGGATGTGACATGAAGGGGGTCCAGACCCCTGGGACATGGCACAGCCCATCCAGAACATACGTGGGTACCAGGCACTGGCCTGAGGGGCCTGCTGACCTCAGGTCTGCCCAAGTTCTGTGTGGAGGGCCCTTCTCTTGTCTCACCAGGTTTCACCTCGTCATGCAGGACTCAACCAAGATGGCACCTTCTTAGAGAACCCTTCCAAGACTCCCCTCGCCTCCAGTCATTCTCTGTCTAATCCCCCTCTTCACATTCTTCAAGGCACGTATGGTTTGATGAAATGTTGTATTTGTTTACATGTTTATTTCCTGTCTCTCCATCCCCAATTCCCCTCCACAAGTGCCCGGGGTCTTTGTGCTCCTGTTCTAGCCCCTCAGGGCCTCGAACCCTGCTTGGCCCATAGAAAGTGCTCACTAGGTCGGTGTTGCCTGAATGAGGACTGAGAGGAAGGGTGCGAAATGACAGTTTGTGGATGGACGGTGATGTTGTGCAGACTAGCGTGTCTCAAACAGGTGTGCCTTATGGTTGTATGACCTGTCCTTATGTAAACCGTGTCGCTCTGGAGCAGATGGCAGGCCTTCCAGTCACTGTGATACTCTTCTGGCCTTTGGAAACTGTGATCTTGACCAGAGCAAACTAAAGAGGGCATCAGCATGAAGCCCTTATTCTTCATTTCCTGTTTCCCCCCCCACACACACACACACCTCTCTTTCTGAGAAAATTGCAAAAGACCTTTTCCTGCTTATCAGACTATCTCTGTTCTAAACCACGTAAGCACTAATCCCTTGTTATTGGGCATCTTTGCTGATGTGATTAGAAATTGTTGAAAATAGATCTCTTGAACAGAAGAATTTCCTAAATGGATAACCTTACATTCTTGTGACTTAGAATCACATGAATCCTTAGTTCTGCCTTTGAAAGATAAATTCATTAAGGAAAATCCTGCATGACAGCAGTTACCATTTATCTCACACTAACAGTGCCAGGCATGTGCTGAGCATGCATGGGTATTACTTCCCTTGATCCTCCTGATGCCTCGGAGGTAGGCATTAGTTTCCCCACTTCCCAGGCTCAGGGAGGTTAAGTACCTTGCCTGGGGTCACACAACCAGTAAGTGGTAGGACCAGCATTCAAACTGAGTGATTCTTAACTTCAATTCAGTACCACCTCTGCCGTAGTGTTCATTTCCTATTTATGATATTGCTTATTAGAATAAAGGGGAGCAGGGAGATAGTTGAGCATTAAAAAGATTTGTCCCCACTATGGTGGTAGTGGTCATTACTGTTTTTATTAGTAGCTGTCGCTTACGTAGCACTTGTTGTGTGCCAGGCACTGTTCTAAGTACTTTATAGGATGTATTAAATCAGTCATCCTCCTTTTTCGGATGAAGAAACTGAGGCCCGGCAAGGTTGAGTAACTTGCACATACTGTATAGCACAGGGAACTCTACTCAATACTCTGTAATGACCTAGATGGAAAGAGAATCTAAAAAAGAGTGGATATGTGTGTATGTATAACTGATTCACTTTGCTGTGTACACCTGAAACTAACACAACATTGTAAATCAACTATACTCCAATAAAAATTTTTTTTAAAAAAAGGTTGAGTAACTTGCTCCAGATCACAAAGCTGATGAGTGGGTGATCCAGGTTTCCATCCCAGGCAATCTAGTCCTGGAGTCCATGCTTTTGAACAACTACATAGCCTTTCCATGTAAGGGACTGCATCCTGCTGATACTTCTAAGGAGTAAGGAAATAGTTCCCAGTCGATTACATTTTAGGTTTAAAGCAAAAGAGCAGCCAGGAGCTTCTCAGAGCCACAGAAACAGGCCTGTTGGGTTTGGGCTCTGGTTTTTGTTTATCCCACATCCTACAGACATTCATGAGGCCAGACCCTGTGATGAGAATACAGGCGGGAATTCAAGTCCCTGCTTTTCTGAAGCTCCCATTCTAGTGAAGAACAGCTTACCATCGAGGGAAGGGGGGGAAATAGTCCCAGTCGGTCTGCACTTACTGGCTGGGCTTGTCCAAAAAGAATATTTACCAACAGCAACCTTTTTAAGGACAGGGGCCAGATTTTAATATTCAATTTTTATATTATGTTCTTGTTAATCTCCTGCATCTAGCGTGTCACTTAGAGTTGCTCAGGAAATGCCTGCATAAGGAAAAGGCAGTGTTTTAGAGTCCAACAGATGGGAATTTGAATTCCGCAGTTGGGGAAGTTAGCATTAATATAAAAGTACACAGCATGAGGCCCAGCAAATACCAGTAAATGCCAACGATTATTGTCTTTATTAGTCTTTCACTCTTACTTTGTGTTTTCTGTGAGCCCACTTAGAGGAGAAAAGGCGAAAGTTTACTTGAACAATTAAATGGCCTAGCCTCTATGTCGGCTTCAAACAGTTGACTGCCTGTGAACTGTCATAAGGGCCAATTTGAGAAGCAGTGCTCGTTGAGCATAAATTTCTGTTTTGAGCTTGGTCTGAGTTATGACTCTTTTTACAGGTATGGCAAGGCCCCGGTGGTTATTTTGAAGGGTGCAGTGCTTGCTTTCCAGCTTCATAACCTTCAGTACTGGCTCCTTGCCAAATCTGGTGGGCCCAGGCTGAGGGTAGGGGGGGTGGTCACACACCTCCAGCTCAATGTTACTGGCTTCTATATTCAAAATCAGTACTGGCAAGTTGTTTTTATTGTAGTACATGTTTATTAGCTATATTTTAACTTTCTAAAAATTATTTTCATTCTTTAAAAAATTTCCTCACCACTTGCCTCAGAATAGTTCATAGATTTTTTTTTTTAACCAGCAGATATTAAAGATTTCCCTTGTGATGAGTTACATGACATTATCTGATCTGACCAAAGACAAAATGTGAAACTGTTAGGATGACTAGTAGAACCCACAAGGGTAGAATTTATCAGTCTTTTAAATTTCTTATTTAAGTACGATACTTTGCTGGAACAGACGGGGGATCCATAACCCTATCTTCTGGATGAGATCAATGAATAACACTTGAAAATGAGGAAAGCATAGAAGTCTTGAAGATTCTTTTGAAGTGTATTTATCATACAGGGCCTAATCTTTAATTGGAACACTGCGGTAGTGAACAATTGACTTAATTGATTTTTTAACCTAGGCAGTGTTAGGAATATGAGTAATGTCGTCAGTGATGCTGCAGGGGACCAGTAAATTCAGGAAATATTCTGCTCCATCTTTATCTTTGGCTAAATGCCTTATCCCAGCAGTCCAGTATTCATATTCAGAGCAAAGTAGAGCTGGATCAAGTCCACCAGCCAAGGAAACGAACTAAAAACCAGAATGATCCAGTTGTGGTTATTCTGACCTCCATTTCTAAGACTGACCTTGAAGTCTTATGACCAGAAAGTTAAGGGCCAAGTGACAAAGGGTCTATGAGTTTGATCTTGATTAGAGGAAAAATTTAAGATTTTTAAAAAGTCTTTTCTATATCAGATGAAAGGAATAAAAATAATAACCTTGCATTGGCCCCAATAAGGTGACTGAGTCCCTTAGAATCATGAGCCTCCTAAGAACTTAGGACCGAACACCAACCTAGGACATTTTGACATTGAAAATGGTCTCAAACGATTTAAATTGCCTTTTCCTGTGAATTTAAACAGTGAAGTGGGCTCTTCCCTTATTTCTAAACATCTGGCTTTCTTACATTCGACATCAAGCTGAGAAGAGGTACATGAAATCACAGCATCATCTTCTGTTGCTTGGAGGAGGAGCTCATTAATGTCCAATTGGGTTTAATACTGGATTTTTTTTTCTAACTATCTTTTGGAACCTCAATGTAAGATCAGAAAATTTTGCCTTGCTTAGGGGATACCATTTCCATCTTAGAAGGGAGGGAAGCCCTGTACCTGGGGTCACCATATAATTTAGCAACCCAACTGGGTCACTTATGAGAGTGAAAAAGGACCTTACTAATAACTGCATCAGAATAACAGACAAACTCCAGGACTCTCTCAGGCAAACTAAGGTGTATGTCACTCTGCTATACAGCATGCTGTAGAGATCACCCACATGATCCAAGGCATTTTGCCACAAAGAGTTGCAGACAGTGATTTTTAAGAAACTTCTACTTTGTTAGAAGTAGAAGTAACTGCTCAATCTAGCTGAAGATATTTGATTAGATCATGAACATAAATGTTTCTGTAAGCTTTTCATGTCTACCATTTTAATTGATGCAGACTCCATTTTAGTTTTTTTTTGAATTTTATTTTATTTATTTTTTATACAGCAGGTTCTTATTAGCTATGTATTTTATACATATTAGTGTAGATATGTCAATCCCAATCTCCCAATTCATCCCACCACCACTCCCCGCAACTGCCACTTTCCCCCCTTAGTGTCCATACTTTGTTCTCTACATCTGTGATGCAGACTACATTTTGAATCGTATTCATGATCCCAGATGACAGCCAGGAACTGTGTTGCCTCTGCAACAGTTGAGTGTTATAATGGCAGAAGGACACTGTGGGAAGGGAGTGGGGGGGGGGGGTGAAGAGAGAGGGAGAATGGGGAAGCGAAGGTAGTGAATCTGCAGAAGCTCAAGCATCTTAGTAAAACATCTGACAAGACCATCTGCTGAGAGTCATCGAGCTTTGAGAGGGTGCCCAGGGAGGGGCCCAGAGTTTAGGGGACATGTTGGGGAGTAATACTGCGAGCAGAACTGTGGAGGAACCTCGACAGGTCTGTGCTTTCAGGATGAGATCTGAATATTTAACCTTCAGACAGAAGAGGGCAGTTTTCAGCATCCTGTACCCCGGGAAACAAAGCCAACAGCACTCATTTGCGAAAATCTCTGTTTCAGAGTTAAAGACGAGGCAAATTCATATGGTGGGCAAAGAGGGCTCTCACTTTATTTCTACAGCTGTTTTCTTCCCGAGTGAGTCAGCTTTGCAGCAGCTTGCCCACAGCTCTAGGAAATGACTCACACACCTTCACTATGAAAATGCTAGGGGCTGCTAGGCCCCCAACAGTCTGCCAGCGAGCCATGTTGTTAGCTGACCACTCTCTTGCATTAAATTTAGTGGGAAGGACATTTAGGTTCTTCTTTCCCGTCCCCTGCTCAGTCACGCTGGCTGATACTGTGTGCTTTCATGCCGCATGATTCAAACTTCCTTCTTACCGAGCTCCATCAATGGCACGCCCACCATGTGCCTGGCGTGGAGGATACAGAGATGACTCAAAGTCTCCATCCACAAGGAAGACCACGTCTCTGGGTCCTTGTATTTGAGCTGACTGAGTCATGATAGTGCCATTTTGGGGGAAATGGCTTTTGAAATAGATGGAAGGTACAAGAAAAAGGTCTCTCCTGTCCTCGGCAGTTTGCTTTTCCAACATAGGCCTGTGGTACTCATCTGTCTAAGGCCAGGTTAGTGCCTCCTATTTCGTCGTCTTAAAAAGCTGCAGCAAGGACTTCCCTGGTGGCGCAGTGGTTGAGAGTCCGCCTGCCGATGCAGGGGACACGGGTTCGTGCCCCGGTCCGGGAAGATCCCACATTCCACGGAGCGGCTGGGCCCATGAGCCATGGCCGCTGAGCCTGCGTGTCCAGAGCCTGTGCTCCGCAACAGGAGAGGCCACAACAGTGAGAGGCCCGCGTACCGCAAAAAAAAAAAAAAAAAAAAAAAAAGCTGCAGCAAGATTATATAAGGGCCTACTGTATAGCACAGGGGGGAGAAAAAGGTACAGTCTGTTTGCAGTACATATATTAAGTTAACCTTAAAAATGCATTCCAATATACATTTGTCTGTAGACAAATACTGTTTGATTCCACTTATACGAGGGACCTAGAATAGTCAAATTCATAGAGTCTGAAAGTACATTGGTAGATGCCAGGGGCCGGGGTCGGTGGCGGGGTTGGTGAGGGGGAATGGGGAGTTACTCTTTAATGGGGACAGAGTTTCAGTTTAGGAAGGTGCAAAATTCGGGAGATGGATGATGGTGAGAGTTGCACAACAATGTGAATGTACTTAGTGCCACTGAACTGTACACTTAAATATGATTAAAATTTTTTTTAAAGTGGGCTATAGAAACATTTTTAAAAAAAGGTTATATACCTGAATCTTGTTACTGGTGCTAATCCTTTAAGGATTAAATACATAGAACCTCATTACAATCCTCCTAGTATTAAAAAAACAGGTAGCTGCAGCTCTTAATAAAAGAACCCAGGGAGGGGTTCCCAGACACTGAGGGTGTTTGGTAACTGACATCAGGTGGAGATCCCGGGAGGACCCTGCATCTACCAGCAGGCTGATCCTGGAGCTGGGCAGACACCATGTCCTTGCCTTTCCCTTGCCTGGGAGAGATGGCAGCTCTTCACAAAACACGCAACAGCTTGTCTAGGATTATGTAGACCTGGCCTTTTACCCAGATCAGAAGTGCTTGAGTCTAATTAAACTGAGGCTCCCAAAGTGCCTACACGATTAGCTGTAATTGCTCCTCAGTAGTATAGCAAATCCGAGTTACAAAATCCAAGTTTTGTAACTGCCCCAGTGACATCTGAACATCTCCTCTAGGTCTCAAATAATTAGTCTCAAACCTGGATAAAGATAGGTAGGTCCAAAAGGCATCAGATGGTGAAAAAGTAAGACTTTTCACAATTGAAAAATAAATCCTGGCCGTGCAATTACTTATGTAGGTTTGGGATACAAGACAAAGGACTTGGGCTATGGGGTTAGACATGGGTCCAAAGCCCGTTGCTCCCACTCACTCACAGGGCCTAGCACAGGGCCTGGAACATAGTGACTCCTTCCCATTCGTTTAGATGATACTGACTGAGTCCCCGCTGAGTGCCAGGCCCCACAGATACAGTGGTGAACAACACCAGGAATATCTTTGCTTAATGGCGTTTATAGTCTAATAGAGAGGCTCATTCAGTGGTAGAACAAAACTTAAAGATACAAATAATTAGCCAAGGGATGAAAAAATTAGTCAGAGTCCCAAGGAAATGGTGGTAGAAACAATTGACAATAAGTCCCTTAGTACCATTTCTTATACAGGCAAATAATGTCCCCATCACAAGCTGCACACATCACTGCCCCAGCATGAGGGATGTGTTGGGTGTATTTAACATAGTTGAAACTGGTCTAAGGATATTTAAACATCTTCTTAAGAAATTATTCTTGATTTTCACTAGATTTTTTAACTGGCTGGATTTTTATTGAAAAAGTAATGTATATACACAGGAAAAACATTCAAATGGTGCAAAAATCTGTATAGCAATGAGTCAAACTATGTCTTCCTCCCATCCTAGCCCCTGGTTTTCCTCTTCAAAAAAAAAAAAATAATAATAACTGCTATAGTTTTTCAGCAAATATTCAATCAGATATGTGTACACATATAATCCCTTTAAAAACACAAGTACACACAGGAGATGGTGCCATCCCACTGCTTCGCTCTTGTTTTGGTCCCTCAGTAAGCTGGCTCAGGGTCATTCCACATCAGCAGACCGGACTCTACGTCATTCTTTTTCACAGCAATTTAGTCCTCTTACTGGTGGAAATTTAGGTGATTTCCAATCCTTTGCTGCTGCAAACAGCGCTGCAGGAAACATTCTTGCACATATATCTTCGCACACATCTGCAGTATAAAGTCCCCCAAAGTGGAATTGCAGGGCCAAAGGTTTGTCCTTTTAAAAGCATTAATAAATGTTACCACATTGCCTTCTGAAGGCTATTCCAGTGCCCACTCCCACATCAGTGGATGGACCAGCAGTCCTGGTACCCACACCCTCCCCAGTGCTGGGTATCGGCAAAGTTGATCTTTTCTAATATGGGCAGTGGAAAAGGATTGTGAATTGTCGTTTTAATTTGCATTTATTTAACTGTGAGTGACATGAAGCATCTCTCTGAACCGCCCTTTTAAAAGACAAAAGAGGGCTTCCCTGGTGGCGCAGTGGTCGAGAGTCCGCCTGCCGATGCAGGGGACACAGTTTCGTGCCCCGGTCCGGGAAGATCCCACATGCCGCGGAGCGGCTGGGCCCGTGAGCCATGGCCGCTGAGCCTGTGTACCCAGAGCCTGTGCTCCGCAACGGGAGAGGCCAAAAGAAACAGAAAATTGAAGATTTTACCCACCTTTCCTATCAACTCAGACAGGGGTTCTCAAAGTGTGTTCCCTGGACCAACATTGCCTGGGAACTTGCTAGAAATGAAAATTCTCATCCCACCCAGACCTCCTGAATCAAAGATTCTGGAGGTGGGACCTAGCAATCTGTGTCTTAATGAGCCCTCTGTTTAGACCCCACCCCTAGAGTTTCTGATTCAGTAGGTGGCGTGAGGCATAAGAACTTGCATTTTGAACAATTCCCAGGCAATGCTAATGCCGCTGGGCCAGGGACCACACTTTGAGAACCGCTGGGCTAGCACATTTTTCTTGCAGTAATATTTAACCTCAATGCAGCTTTTCTGATCCACTCTACAAGAACGATTACCAGAAAGCAGTTGTGTGTATTTAGGGCTTTAAAGATTGTTTTTGTTAGGAGTTTGATGCACCCGGTAGAGCTGCCCTGTTGGGTTGAGCAGGGGTTCACCCACTACAGAAACCTGGCTTTGAGGAAATATTTGGAAAGCAGCTACCAGGGTAACAGCCCTGCTTCAGAAGCTTCCAAAAGGTAGGGCAGTGCCTCTGTGTGGGCAGGTTGCTTACTGCAAGTGGAAAGGGAAGTCTGAAGAGGCTGGTCCAGAGACCAAGTGGGAGTATGCCTTAAAGAATGCTTTCTCCTATTGGTCTGAGCCAAAGGGATCCTTGTTCCCTAGAACAGTGGTTCTCAGCCCTGGTTGCACTTTGGAGTCACCTGTAGATCTCATAAAAGAACACCCATGCCCGGGTCCTACCCTCAGATAGTCTGATTTAATTAGTTTGGGGAGGGCCCAGGCATTAGTATTTGTTGTTGTTTTACAAGATCCTCAGGTAATTCTAATGTGCAGTCAGATCACAGAACACTGCTTTGGAGAAAAATCTAGAAATCTAGATTGGCCTTTTCAAGTGTTAAGCTACAATCCGTTGTTTAAATGATTTTTTTTAATTGTGGTAAAATACACAAAAATTTACCATTTTCATCATTTTTAAATGTACAGTCCAGTAGTGTTAAGTACATTCACATTGTTGTGCAATCAATCTCCAGAACACTTCTCATCTTGCAAAATTAAAACTCCGTACCCGTTAAACAACAACTCCCCATTCCCCCTCCCTCCAACCCCTAGCAACCACCATTCTACTTTCTGTCTCTGTGAATTTGACTACTCCTGGTACTTCATGTAAGTGGAATCCGACAGTATTTGTCTTTTTGTGTCTGGCTTTTTTCACTTGGCATAATGTCCTCAAGATTCATCCATTTTGCAATGTGTGTCATAATTTCCTTCCTTTTTAAGACTGAATAATATTCCATTGTATACATGTACCACATTTGGTTTATCCATTCATCTGTTGATGGACACTTGGGTTGCTTCCACCTTTTGGCTGTTGTGAATAAAAACTGCTATGAACATGGGTGTACTTAAATAATATTTTTAAAAGAGAAGAGAAGTAACAGTTATAATAATAATTAACACTGAATACTTACTATGCCCTGGTCTAAGCCTTTTACCTACATCACTTTACTCAGTCCTGCAAACCAACTCTGTAAGGTATTCACCATTATTACCTCCATTTTACAGATGCAGTAACAGACCCAGAATGGTTTGGTAACTTGCCCAAGGTATTTTCCAAAGTTCCCTCAGGATAAAAATCATTTGGAGTATTTGTTAAAAGTACCCATTGCCAGATCCCATGCTGTATCTGTGGACTCTGAGCCTCCAGCAGGGAGCCCAGAGGTATAGATTTTCCTTGTACCCCAGGATTTGCTTGTCATCATTGGGAAGTTGAGAGCACTGGGGGCCACTAAAGGGGCCTACCCTAAACAGTGTGACCACAGAGCTCTTTCACTCAGCCATGGGGCCAGACTGCCTCATTAACGCTGTGTTTTTAAGGCCTCTTATGGCCTAAGAGAGGTGAACAAATATCTCTAACAAGAGTTCTGAATTCTTTATTTGTTGCATGCCTGAGCAGCCGTGATATCAGCTGAGTGTGTTTGAAGACTCCCCCCTCTTTTACATCCCATCTCCCCATTTTAAACCTAGTGTTTCCCAGAGATATAACATTCCTTCTATTGCTACCTTTTTAAAAAGAGAAACTTGGATAAATAACCTAGGTGGGGACAAAAGTCTGGCGTTTCAGATTCCTAAGTTAAGAGTCAGGGTTCCCTCTGGACCAGCTTTTTGTTGCTCCAGGAGGCTGTCACCAGGACCCATCAGAGGCCTTCAGAATCCACGCAATTCATCAGCTATTTATTGAAGTGCACCACCCTCTGCTGGGTGCAGGAGGGAGAAAAATAGGAGACTTGATCTCTTATATCTCAATGGAGAGAGAGACATACTTCCTTTTCAGGGTGACGCCTGGGTCTTTCCATGTTGAGAAGGAGCAGCTCTTAGCCCCCAGTTTTCCCCCTAGCCTTAAGCATCTTTTGCCACCTTCCAAGCCTCAGGAGCTCCGAACACTTTCAAATTGCAATTGTCAAAGTCTGGGGGATCTTGTCTGGAAAGAGGCGCGAGGGGGCCTCTAGGAGTGTCAGGAATATTTTCCGTCTTGATCTGCACAGTGGTTGCATGGGTGTAAATGCGTAGATTCATCGATTGTGCACTTTCCTGGGTGTATGTTATACCTCATTAAAAATAAAAATAAAAAAGAAGGCAGCTTTATGTGTATTGTTACACAATGGCTTCCGAAACATATTGTTAAAAAAAAAAACAGTGCTAAGCAATATGTATGCTGCCATTGGTTTGGGTTTTTTTTGTTTTGTTTTGTTTTGTTTTTGCGGTATGCGGGCCTCTCGCTGTTGTGGCCTCTCCCATTGTGGAGCACAGGCTCCGGACGCTTAGGCTCAGCGGCCATGGCTCACGGGCCTAGCCGCTTCGCGGCATGTGGGAGCTTCCCGGACCGGGGCATGAACCCATGTCCCCTGCATCGGCAGGTGGACTCTCAACCACTGTGCCACCAGGGAAGCCCTGCCATTGGTATTTTTTAAAAGAGTATAGGAAAGTACCTTTTACCACATCTTTTATGTCATTTGAATTTTGTGCCATGTGCATGAATAACCAACTCAAAAAAAAAAAACATTTAATGCAGATTCCTGGGCCTGGCCACCATCTTACTGAATAAGCTTCTTTAGGGGTGAAGCCCAGGAATGCCCGTTTCTAACACCCTCTCCAGGTGATTCTTTGTACCCTGGGGGCTGAGAACCCCTGCATGGGGTTGTGCTGGCCTTCCACTGTTCAGAGGAAGACAGATCCAAGGGGGAGCTTGTCCCGGCTCAGAAGGTCGTGTCCCTCAGGGTTTGTGGGTTAGGAGAGGAGCCGTTCAACTCTCTTAGGAATGTCCAGCCCTCTGAGCTGGCTTTGATAAGCAGGAAGATGTGGAAGAAGTCTGTTTTCATTTTTTTTTTCCAACGAACAAAATCCATACCGTCTTCATGCTGGTCTGTCTCGTACATGCCTCTTGGCAAAGTCCCTCACTTGCCCTGTTAGGTTTTATTTTAAGTTGTCTCCCTGCTGAGTCTGGGGCTAGGCCTTAGAAGGATGTGATGAACCCCCTCATTTATATGGCCACTAACCTCCTCCTCTTCGCAAAGCTGCTGAGACATAACATGACTTCACCAACTTCCCAAGGGGACACCAGTTGACATCATCCCTCCCGGGCAGGCTGGGCCCAAACACCCTCTCTGTTCAGAAGTCTCCTCTGTATGTTTCTGAATGGGTCTGTCTCCCACGGCACCTGTCCCTATGTCACCAAGAACATTTTATCCTAATCCCACAGAGCATCTTGGCCGTCCCTCTGGACTAAAGTTTGTCTCTCCTTCCCTTCCCCACATTGACAAGGCAGTCCTGTAAATAACATCCACTTGGTACTTTTCTTAACACCATGAATCATTGTACATGTGGGTGTAACATCCTATTTTGTAGCCTAAGAATCTAACCCCAAAGAGTATTGCTCTTGCTTTTGTTTACCTGTGTGTGCAAACACAGGTGCTCATGTACACCCTGAATATCTGTTTTAATTTCCAAGAGTATCCAGATAGGTTTCTCACAACCCATCTTTAAAGGAGCATTGTACAAGCGTTTGATACATGGTCCCTTCCCTCATGGGCACTATTAATGTCATGTTTCCTCTAATACTGAGGGGCATCTGGAAACTTCGCTGCAGGCAGCCAAAGAGAAGTCTGTCTGGCTGAATGTATGTGTGTGTGTCTCTCTCTCTCTACACACACACACACACACACACACACTCACATACACACACACACACTCCTATACAGTCATCCCTCAGTATCCTCAGGGGATTGGTTCCAGGATCCCCACGGATACCAAGGTCCACAGATGCTCAAGTCCCATATATAAAATGGCATAATATTTGCGTATAACCTATGCACATCCTCCTGTATACTTTAAAACATCTCTAGATTACTTATAATACCTAATACGATGTAAATGCTATGTAAATAGTTGCTGGTGCACGGCAGATTCAAGTTTTGCTTTTTGGAACTTTCTGGGATTTTTTTTCTGAATATTTTCAATCTGTATTTGGTTGAATCCACGGATGCAGAACCAGCAGATACAGAGGGCTGGCTGCGTACGTATATATTTCTCTCTCTCTCTCTATTAGAGTCTTAACACCCACTTAGTAACCTTCCAGCTCACATTTTCTCCAATCTTTGTTGCACCCGAAATGACCAAGTCATCTTACCTCTCTGCCCATAGGCTGCACCTGGGAATTTGGAGCCATGGTGAACTACATCAAGAAGACATATCCTCTGACCCAGCTGGTGGTCGTGGGCTTTAGCCTGGGTGGTAACATCGTGTGTAAATACTTGGGAGAGACCCAGGCCAACCAAGAAAAGGTTCTGTGCTGCGTCAGCGTGTGCCAGGGCTACAGTGCACTGAGGTGAGTGATCCCGGCCACATGCTCCCAGTTCTTTCTGCCGTTGGTCCTCCAGTTAGCACTCGTTTATTGAGATGCCCCAGTGCACCAGACATTGGTCCATGAAGAGCAGGGGAAATTCTGGGGCAGACTGAGCAGAAGTTTCTGGGTCTTGGATTCACCTTGTTTTGCTTCCACATCATACACTGGATTTGTCCTATCAGATCCCTTAAGCCTGGGATATGCAGCTCTATTTTGGGATCAGATCTGTAATTGAATAAGCCAAAGCCCCCCTTAATAGCTGCTGTTCCCCTTTGGAGTCTCTGTGAGACGACTTAACTCTGTTCGTGCTCCAGGAGTTTTGTAGAACTGTGGGTTTAGGAAAACAGAGGAGACTTGGTGAACCAGGGTCTGAGAACTGGGCCTTATGACCCCAGATTCCTCCTGTCTACCAAAGAATTGAGTCTCAGGTGGCATCTGGTAGAGGTCTTTAGAAACCATTTAATCCATGCCCTCACTGTCAAATAGTCATCTCTCTCAGGCATCCCAGAATCACACACAGGAGATGACCTACTGGGTAAAGGTTTACCTCTCCCCTTAGTCTCCTGACAACAGAACCCTGAAGGGGGAGTCCTAGGAGGGCATTATCGTCTGCTCTGACCTCCCACCAGATCAGTGTTGTCCTAGATCACTCCAGAGTCACCACACACACACACATTCACCCCCACACACACACACTCACACACACACACATTCATACACACCACACTCACACATCTTTCCAGACTCTTTAAATGCATTCATATTTTTTCCTGTACTCACTGCTCATGATAATGTCTTTTGTATTACCAATGGGTATGACCAGTTTATTAAAGAACTCTTGAAATCCAAAATCACACAAAAAAAGTAAAAACAAACAAACAAAAAGCTCCCTGATTGATCCAGTCTAATGCCAAAGAGTCCTTATAGTTAATAAATGAATCCTTCCTTTTTGCCTCACCTATATCTCTCATGGTGTAGTTTAAACCTATCTTGTCATTTTCTAATGGATAAGGGACTACGTTATTTCTAAAAATATCTGTTACTGGAATGTGAAGTCAACACGTCCAAAGGGCAAATGCAGGCTCGGAATTCAGCCTCTGCCTGAGCCTTAAAGCTGGCCAAAACAGAGAATTTAAATGTACCCAAAAATAGACATGAAAGACATCCCTGCTGGAACCTTCCCTGAGTTCCAGCGCCAGGGCCTAGGTTCCAGTTGTCCTCACCTGCAATATGCAGATGACGGTAATAATAAATGGTACCTACCCCATGGCGCCATTGTGAGGGTCAAATGAGTTAATGGGCATGAACTACTTGCAACAGTGCCAGGCATGTAGAAAGTTAAGTCAGTAACTGTTAATTATCATCGTTATTCATTGTAAAAGGAGAAGTGGACTAGATCAGTGGATGACAAAGACCAATCTAGTGAACTAGCGACTGCCTCACTTCATTAAGAATCACTTGGAGGATCGTGTTAGAAATAAACTCATTTTCTTGGGCCCCAGCCCTGGAGATCCTGATTCATGCATCTGCGTCACAGGGCCGGAAATCTGCGTTTGGACACATTTCACAGGTGACTCCTGAGATTTAGCCACGTTTAGCAGTCATTGGGCCTGGGGACCTCAGCGGTCTCTCCAGCTCTAATATTGCAGGACTAGGTTAGTCCCCTCGTCCTCCTGATGGGAATCCTCCCCTTCACTCCTCTCTACACTCTGGTGAGCGAGGACATGTTCCTTTATTTTGGCTTGGCTAAAAATATTCAACTCCCAATTCATAGCCATTATGTAACCAGAGTTAACCGAAGTCCCATCCTGCCCAGTGACTGGAATATTAGAGCAATGAGCAAAGGGCCCGCCACAGGATCCGAGGGAGGGAGCAGGGCCTGGCAGGAGGCCCTTGTCACCTGGCAAGTGGTCGTTTTTTGGCAAGGCTTCTAGCATCTGTAAAAATCAGAATCTCTGAAGTCCCCTCCTAAACCAAGTGCTGTCAAATTACTGTGAACACTGACTTTGTGTTCAGAGAGCCCTGGATTTGACAAGCAGGAGGATGCAGGACAAGTTTGTTTTCATTTTTTTTTCAACGCGCAGACTCTTCAGCAACAGCCTGATTTCATTTTGCTGCAACAGCGCCATCTGCTGCTGGCCAATCACACGACTCACGCGTTTGCCGATCCACGGTGTTCAAACTATGGCAAAGGTTTAAGCTAGGAAACTGACCAACATCTGTGAGGTGCTGAACATTTTGCAGGCGTGGTCTACACCACTTCTCTTTGAGACCTCAAAGATCTTGATACTCATAATCATTGTCACATCAGCCTCCTGCAAAGAGGAGAGAAACAGGCAACTTTATCCTCTAGAGCACAGAGAACTAATGCTAAGGCTAAGATCCTGTGGCCCTACACACAGGAGCTGGCAGCAGGTCAAGGAGACACCATCGCCCTATGTGCACCCCCAACATTTTAATGAGCTCAGGTCCCCCCAACAGTTTAATGAGATCTACTCGCTAAATGACAGTGGCTTACTTTAAACCAGCATAACCCTTTTTTTTCCTGCCAAGGCTTGAGGGCAATGAGCATTTTCAGCACTGGGATGATGGCAGCCATGCTTCCTATATGCCAAGGTGGAGCGGGGAGGGCTCGTCTGCCTCTGCAGGGGCCACACAGGAGTTCATGCTTCCGGTAAATTCCTCCTTGTTGAGTCTACACAACCGCTTGTCAGTGATCCATCCCCTCCCTCTGGCTTCTCGTCCCTATAGCGCACCTCCCCACTAGCCAGAGCCAGTTCTAGGCTCAGAAGCCAGCGCCTGCTTGCTGTAGTTAGAGCAGACTAGCTGCTGCTAAACTAGCTCACCTTTGATGAGGTGCTGAGCCAGTGAAGGAGGGAAACAGATGTCCCAAAACTACATGGTATCCAGCTGACTTAACATGTTGCCTCAGGATAAAGAGCAGCCAACTAGCTAGCCCTGGAAATGTGTGTGGTCAAACTCAGCCTAACTCTCTGGTTTAATTAATCATTTGAAGCTGTCATGAAGACCTTCATTATAAATTCATCCAGTGAATAGCAACCAGACAGAAATGCAAGAGGGAGAAGTAGTGATGCCTAAAGATTACCCGTGATTAATTCATTCATTGATTCTTTGATTCATTCAGCAAGACACCCTTCTAGGTAATAGGACACAACCGTGAGCAAGGCCAACAAATTCCCCACCCTCGTGGAGCTTAAAGAAAAGGGAAGGGAAGGTCTTGTAGTCTCATTTCAGGTAAAATCAAGTCGTCATTGCTGAGGAAGCCCTCAACAATCTTGCACTGAAGAATCCGCCAATAATAATATGAGTAAATACAAGCATTCTGTTGCAGTTTGGGTGTAAGAGATAGTCTGTACCTGCTTTAGAATGATGTTTACACAGCAGCAAACCAACAAATAAATGTCACTAATGGTGACACGCTAGGCATATGGGTGCCAAGGAAGTCTTCAGCCAAGTGGGGAGTCAGTGGGGAGGGATTTTTGGAAGGAGGTGAGGTGGGGTCAGAGGCCCCTTACAGGGCAGCGGAGGAACCATCAGATCTCCCTAAATGCAGTATGTTTCTGGCTAAGTGAGTGCATGAGCACCACTAACTCGTAGCCACTTTAACAGCCCAGCATTTTTAGCAGGGCCTTCCTGTCACAAGGAAGAGGCAGGCCCCACTTTTCCTGCCAAATTATGCATATATTCTCTCTTTTGCAAATGGGCAAACTCCAGACTACAGATAAGTTTATGACAAAAGCAAGCATTATCGTTCATAAAGTCCCTCTGTAGAGCTGTAACTTCATCAAACCTGTGTCCATAGTCGAGCTGTAAAATAATTTTAATACTCAGTAATTTTTTTAACAGAGCCCAGCAAAGGAGGAAAATCTGCTGAGTTTAGACAAAACTCCAGGGACAGAATTCCAACCTTAAGAAACAGCTTAAGGGCTTCCCTGGTGGCGCGGTGGTTGGGGGTCCGCCTGCCGATGCAGGGGACACAGGTTCGTGCCCTGGTCCGGGGGTATCCCGCATGCCATGGAGCGGCTGGACCCGTGCGCCATGGCCGCTGGGCCTGCGCGTCCGGAGCCTGTGCTCCGCGCGACGGGAGAGGCCACAGCAGTGAGAGGCCCGCGTACCGCAAAAAAAAAAAAAAAAAAGAAACAGCTTAGCTTTGTCACCACTGGGTTATGAAGCTAACCAAATGTTTTGTCCTTGGGGATTTTTGTTTACTTTTCATTGTTAATTTTTGTAATCAGAAAAATGAGGGTGTATGATATGCCGTTTGACCCATTAATCCCATTCCTGTAAAAGTGCATCCTAAGGGAAAATATTCTGATAAGGAAGAAAGGGGGTTGGTGGGTGGCCATCCCTACCCTTGTCTGGGCTCCCTGCCCCGTCCTGCCACAAAGCCCAGCCAGGCAGGTGTGAAGAGTTCTGGGCCCAGTCCCTACTAGGGTACAGAGAGCTTTTCTTTTGCTTGCAGTCTCAAGCTGAAGTAGCTGGAGGTAACGACCTCTCCACAGGTCAGCCCTGCCCCTGAAGGGCAACCAGCTGCCAGCCCGGAACCTTCTGCTGGGTGTCTTGGGCACAGAGGTGCCACTATCTTCCTCCCAGAGGCCACACTGTTCAAGGCTTGTCCTGGTTTTGCCCCACTGCAGTATGACTCTCTTGTAGGGCCAAGTTAGAAATAACCCACGTGTCCAGCAAGAGGGATAGTTGTAAGCTATGATATACCGATTCAGTAGAAAACAAGCCTGCTTGTATTTTTTTAAATTAAGAAAATATATAAAATGGCAGACTGTGTATATTAAACATAGGGTGGAAGGTAACTGTGTAAAAATATGATTGTAGGGAGAGAGAAATGGAGAGTTGTCATTTAACTGGGTATAGTGTTTCAGATTTGCAAGATGAAAAGGTTCTGGAGATCTGTTATATAACAGTGTGAATATACTTAAGATTTCTGAACTATGCGCTTAAAAAGGGTTAGGATGGTAAAATTTATAATATGTTTTTTTTACCACAATTAAAAAAAAATTTTTAATGATTGCATATTGACAAAGCCTGGAGGGGAACCCCCTCCCTTCGCAAATAAAAATATTGGTTATATTGGTGTGGTAGCATTCTGGGAAAATACTTAATGTACTTTAAGGTTTCATTGGCATATTACTTTCAAGGTATTTTTTAATATTGCCTAGGACCATATTTAAGAAATTCCTCACCAATCTTAATTTGTGGTGCCCCTTTTTGGAATGTGAGAGTCATGCTTGCCCATCCCAGATGTATAGAACCTATCTCTCATTCTCATCCTCCATATTTTCTCAAAGACCACAGGAAAGCTGTGTGGTGTTCTCACAGTCTCTGAGCACTCTGAGATGAAATTTATATGCGCTAGGAGATTTGAATTTCTTTGGGTGTTAGATGCATTCTTCCCCCAGTTCATTCTCTTCCAACTTTAATTCCTTTTAATGGATGCCTTGTCCACTCATTTTGCAAAGTATGAGTTGGAAAAGTTGAGCTTTCTCTGAGCAGTACCCCAGGAGCATAAAGCAGTTGTCTCAGTTCTTCCTTGCCTAATTGATTGTTCTGAACATAATTACAGACCCCTGTTTTGTTGGGACCCTCTTCTAAGTGATTTAAAAATCCATCTCCTGGGACTTCCCTGGCCATCCAGTGGTTAGGACTCCACGCGTCCATTGCAGAGGGCTCGGGTTCGATCTCTGGTCTCAGGGAACTACGACCGCGCAAGCCGTGCATCACGGCCAAAAAAAAAAAGAAAAGAAAATATCCATCTCTTTCCACAGCACCTTTTAAAATTCTTTTAACCCTGCAGAGAGAAATCTCTCACCAGCAGATGGCTGGGAAACCAGTACAGATAATATCTTATTAATGTTACATTGATTAGAAATAACAGCATTTTAAAGAACTTTATTGGTTTTCATAATAGATAGGTAGATGGATGGATAACGTTCTTTAAAAATCCATACATGTCATTCTGGAATAAGACTCCCAGTGAAACCTTACTAGTGTTTTGGGGTACTGTCTTTTCTCATTTGCCATCTCAATGACAGAATCATTTTTGAGGGCTTTGCAACTCTCAGGGGGCATCATCCCTTTTGGAGTCATCTCGTTCTTTCTGAAGTCTATGAAACCTGCCTTCCTTCCAACAAGGGTTCACTTTGGATTATACAAAGGCTTTCCTCCCTGTAATTATGACCTAGTTGCATTCTCCCAGGTTCCACACATCTCTGCTGTGTCCTCAGCCAGTTTCTCCTGGTGGGCCAGTATCTAGCTCAGCCTGGGAGCACTTCCTGCCATCCCTTCTCTCTTCTGGAGAACATAGCTATTTAGAGGCAAGTCAAGAACTTGGATATTCTGCTGTGTGGCCAAGTAAGGGATTCTTTCAGTGTCTAGAGAGCTGAAGTCCCCTGGTTTGGGTGCCCATTTAGCATCAAAAAATGAAAATTCATTTCTTCCATCTGACGTGGCAGATCTCACCCAAACATTCCCCACATATTTTTCCACCTTGGTCTGTGTTTTCTTGTCATATAGCACTTTTCTGCTTCTCCTTGTCTACCTTATTTTGAATAGCTACACAGTGTCCATCACAGGGTTCCTTCCAATCCTGCTCTCATCTCAGCAAGTCTCGCTGATACCTCTCATATCTTATGACTCTGCCGAGTTGAGTTCACCTGTATGTGCTCTTCCCATTGGCTTACTGGTATCTGAGGCTATAAATGTCATCTCTCCCTCCCCGTTCTTTCCCGTTTGTTCTCATGACACCACTATGCTTATCACCCTGTCATACTTGAAGTCTGTCTGCCATGGTACCCTATGTTATAGTCTCATCTGAGTGTTCTTCCCCTACCACCACCACCATTCTCTTTAAACCTTCTTGACTGAGTCATTGGTTTCCAGGCAGACATTCTCTTCATCCTCATGAGATGCATGCTCAGGAGCCTGCGCATCCCTCAGGTCTCTTCAGCCGAGGCCAGAATTCAGACCCATTCTTAACACCACCGGTTGGCCGGCTCCCCACTCACAACGTCCACCACTGTCTGCAGAAGTCCATCCACCATTAACAGAAGCAATGAAAGCAACACCAAGGACCCCAGGGTGGCCTCTGTCAGGCCTGTCATAGAACTGTCTACCTACCTCAGCCACAGAGCAATCTGGGTGTGAAAACTGCTTCTCTAGTTCAACCTCCTGATTTGACAGATAAGGAAACTGAGGCTTGGAGAGGTGAAGTGGCTTCTGCAGAGTTTGGTGAACTACCCAGTGGGGTCAGATGGGCCCTAGTTCAAGTCTCTGCTCTAACTCTTGCCAGCCAGGTGGCCTGGACATCTTGTTAGACCTTCATCCCATCACCAGCCCCAAGCCCTGGGCTCGTTTGCCCCTCTAGCCTGGTTCTGCCTCCTGCTTCCTCTCACTGCAAAAACATGACAGATAAATTGGAGTTTGGCTTCAGTGGGAGCTGCATGAGTGAGGTTCTTGACGGGCCATGTATATAACGGTTCCAGACCACCTGCTGGTCTTTTGCCATCCTTGAAAATGGTTGTTGAGGCTCAGGGTTAACTGTTAAAACTGACTTTGATCTTTGGCTTTCCTCAGCAGGGTAAATAATTTTCAGTAGCTCATAATCCAAAAGATTTTCTATTTTCTATCTTTCTTTTCCTCCTCCTTCTTCTTCATTGTTATGGAACATTTTAGACACATACAAAATAAAAGCAATAGGATATTGAACCCCCGTGTACCCACCACCAGCTTCAACCATGCTTAACTCTTGGCCACTCTTGTTTCCTCTGCACCTCATCCACGTACCACTCCCCCGTAAACTGGATTATTTTCAAGCAAATCCCAGACATTATGTCATATCACTTGTAAATATTTCACTAAGTAGCACTAAAAAACTCTAAGGACTTTTTCTTAAACATAATCACAATACCATTATCACACCGAAAAATTAATAATTCCTAATATCATCCCGTTTCTAGTCAGTGTTCAGATTTCCTTGATTGTCTCATGGAAGTTTTTTTAACAGTCAGTTTGTTTGAATTGGGATCCCCATAATGTCCACACATTGCATTTATTGATTTGTCTCTTCAGTTGCTTTTAGTCTGTAGGATCCCCCTCTCTTTTATTTCTTTTCAGTTTGTTGGTGGTGGTGGTATTGAAGAAACCAGGTCATTTTTTAGATATATGGAATGAATGTTTTTATAATATGTTGGTCTTGATTATGTTTTCTTAAAACTAATATAAAATTAAGTTTCAATCCCTTAATTTTATATTCAGAGGTAGTGAAAGACATCCCTTAAATATACTGAGTGGTAAACCGAAGATATGAGGAATCAATGTTGGCCAGCGTTGACTGGGTAAAACATTGGTCCCAGCAACCTTATCCCAGTCCCTCCTTGAGCCCGGGGCCCCTGTGTATTTCCAGAGCCTTTCAGTGAGTGGCACCTCTGGGGTGATTCAATCAAGGAATCTGCGGCGCTGGAGCATCTTCTCATAGCTTAAATTTATGGTCAGTGCCCCCTCCCTTCCCAACCTCCGCAGTCCCTCTAATATGAAGGAGATACTAACAAAAGCAGTTAGAAGGTCAGCAAAGGGAGAAAAGGATGAGGGCAAGAGAAAGCTGGGATTTTGAGACCATAGGCTTTCTGAAGAAGGGACAGCTTGGGTCCAAGGTCGGAGGAGGGAGACCCGCCCTGGCAGCAGGCTGTGGGTCACAGATTGGGTGACCCCCCTCCTCCCTCAGACCAAGAGGCAAGTGTCCACAGTCCTGCCTTAGCTGGGGCCCTGCCCATGGTGATCCGGCCCGTCCTTTCTGCTCCTACAGTGTTCAGGGAGCCCGCCACAAAAAACCCGTGCCTTTATAGAATGACCTTTTGACCTTTGAAGGCAGTGTTAGTCTTCACTGTGAGCTTTAGCCCATGTTTTATGAGCACGTCATAGGCCGTTAAATCCACAAACCCTTTCACTTTTGACTTCCCACCAGCTCTGATTTTTTAACCACGATGTTACAGGAAATGTTTGTTATTCCAAAATTGAAGTGTGGCAGTTTTGGGGAAATTACTTTTGTAACTCCCTGGATTTTTAAAAAAAAATACCTATGTACCACCCTCTCTCAAGAGTCCCCTCTCTGGCTATCTGGGAGATGAGGCCAATGGATTCTGTATGGGAATAGTGACACCCAGACTCATTCCCAGGGTGGAATCAGGCCTCAAGACTCAGAAATCTGCAAAATGAAGGTTAGCGTGGCCTCCATGGCAGCTGTGTCTGGGTTCACACCCCCCGAGGGAAGAAAGCACGAAGTGGGGAGGGCTGAGCGGCAGCCTGGGAATGACAACATCAGTGTTTGTTCACCTGACACGTGGGTGAGGAAATCTGGCCGCAGAGGCGAGTAGAGGAGGGACAGGGTGATGGTGGCGGAACACACGTGCTGGAGCCAGGCAGGCCTGGCTTAGACTCAGCCATACCTGACCGTTCCAGTGTGACCCAGGGCAGGTCGCTTGACATCTCTGAGCCTGTGGTCTCCTGATCTGGAAGCAGGGGTGTTGCCTGCCTGGTGACCCCACACGTTGGTAGGCCTTGCCGTGCCAATCACACACTAGCTCTAGAGGAAAAAAGACTCAGGACCAGCCCCAGCAGCTGGGCCTAGAAGGGGTTGATGGCCTCGCTACTTCTTCCGTTCCTTGCCTCTTGAATATGCTAAGGCTAATCAAGAGAAAGCTCAAAGTATATGATTTTCCTTTGCCTCACAAATGGCAACAAGTGGTGTTTTTTTTCCCTTCCCATTTTTTAAACTGTTATTGAATGATTCTTTAAATTCTATAGTGCTTTACCATTTTTAAAAGTTTCACACACATGATTTCATACACTCCCATAATAACCCTTCCCCCCACGGCCCCTCCCCCCTTCCCTCTCCCCACTGATAGCCACTAGTTTATTCTGTGAGTCTGCTTCTTTTGTGTTTTATTCACTAGTTTGTTGTATTTTTTTAGATTCCACATATAAGTGTTTTCAGGTTTTGCCGTGCACTTATTTTCTCCACACACCCCCTCCCTTTACACACTCCTGTTATTAAGCCAGAAAAACATGCTTGCAGGGTAGGAAGCCGAGTAGCGAACGTGCTCAAATGACAATTGAAGCAGTTCCTGTGACGAAGAGAAGACCAAGGTAATGGAAAGAGGGGGTCAGGAGTGTCAGCAACAAAGCCTGTGGCCCCAGAGAGCTTTCTGGCTGGGGCCTCATGTTCAGCAACGTTCAGCTGTCCTGGTGTCTCTACAGGTGGTTTGAGGACCACGCATCCAAGCCCACGTTCCAGCGTAGGGAGCCGGCGCTCTCCAGCGGCAAGAGCTCTGCCTCCTGCCCTCGCCAGCCCCATCCTCTCCTCTCCAGGACGCAGTCCCTCTCACTGTCACTTGTGGTTCTTCCAGGGCCCAGGAAACCTTCATGCAGTGGGATCAGTGCCGGCGCTTCTACAACTTCCTCATGGCCGACAACATGAAGAAGATTATCCTCTCGCACAGGTGTGGTGCCTTCCCTATCCCTTGGGAGACAGTTCCTTTCTGAGCTTATTTCACTAAAAACCAAAATTCCTCTTTCTCCAGGAAAAAAAAAAAGGCAGGGGTGGTACACATTGTCTGCTGACTGTTTTGTGACTTGGTTAGAAACAAACTTGTCCCAAGCTACCAAATTCACCAAATCGCTTTCTGCTTCCATAATTTTCAAAAAGTCCAAAAAGAAAGAGAAACCGTTTCCACACCATTCTTTCCCAAATGCGGGCAATCCTGAGGGTGGCTTGTCACTGTTGGGGAGCTTTTCTCCTTAGGATGCTTTTGTGCTTGGGGATCCAGAATCGTTCTCTGCTGGCTCTTGGGGTTCTGACCAAGCAGCAGTGTGACAGGAGTCCGGCCGCTGATGCCAAGCATGGTGTCCACACTCTCCATTCTCTGCCCGCCCGTCTCCTGCTCAGAATCCTTTGGTGGGTTAGCCCCTGACAAGTGCTTAGAGCAGCACCTGGTCTTCAGTAGCGCTCAAGAAATATTAGTGATGATTTCATCGTTGTGATTATTGTTAGCGATATTGGCTCTCCCTCCTCCCCCATGCCTCTCTCCCTCTCCAGCTGGACCAGGCCGCTCAGAGGCCCACGTGCCCTCTGGCCTCTCCCACACCACTTATGCCCTTGTTGAGGACCCCCTTCCCCTCATCTCTGCTTGTCCAAACCCAGCCCATCCTTTTAGGTCCGTCTCGGGTATCTGCCTCTGTGAAGCTAGCTCCTCCCCCGACAAGTCATTTTTCTGCTGCCTCCGCAGTGTGAGTCCCGCATCATGAACTAAACTGGAAAGCACTGGAGGGCTCAGGCGTGTTTTGATTCCCCCAGAGCCTGGTACATATTGGGCACTCAAAAAGTACAATTTTAGGGGGTTTTTGATGCCATCCTAGGAAAAGCAACCTGACTGAATGATCAGTTTCTTATCCTATTTTTTTTCAGTGATTAAAAGAAAATGTACTGCCCACCTGGCCAGCCAAGCACCCTAGATTGGGCTTCCTGTAGGTGGGGTTCACATGGCGCCTGGGCAAGGCTGGCGCTTGCAGGCCCCTCAGGCTGCCGGGCACATCCCCAGGCCCTGGTGTTGGGTGGGTGGAGGGCACAGGGAGACTTATGTCCCCCGGGCTGGCTGAGTTGCTGCTCAGATCGTGGTGTGTGAGCATCAGTTGTGTGCTGGGCCCTGATTCAGGTATGGCTCAGCTGAGGTTTGGATGGATCCAGGGATTTGCTGAGGTTCCAGCAGGGGTGAAACCAGGCCATCAGACACCAATTCCAAGTCCTCTGTCTGTCTTCCCATACCTCTGCAATGGAAAGTGAACTCCTTCCTCCCAGGGAACATTTGTTTTGCTACAGGGCCCAGTCTTGCCATTAATAAATTAGTCCAAAAGGTCCATCTTGTAATTCTTAACAAACTGGCAGAGTCCTCTGGATGTGCTCTCAGGGTATTTACATTTTTAAAATTTACCACAGAAAGCCAAACACCTAGAAATTTTAGGGATACTTTATTATAATTTTTTTTCTCTATCAGCATTGTCTTTTCTTTTTTAAAATTTTGTTCTAGTTTTATTGGGACACACTTTAAATTGTGAATTCTATCCTTTAAGTATATAATCTTCCTAATACTCTTTTGAAAAAAAAATTTTTAAGAAATCTGTTCCTCTTCTTTGGAAGAGGTTGTGAATGGATACCAGAGCATTTAGTTTCCGTAATGAATTTTTCCCACTGTAGGGCCAAACCTCAAAGCAAACTCAGTCTTCCTTCAGCTGTGTGAGTGAGAGCCCTTGCTGGGAATGGACGTCTAAATGTGCACATTTTGATCTCTGCCTTTGTTGTCATCCTCTCCAGAAGGATCATTTTCTTACTGGAAATAATTACTCTTCTGAGTATACGTTAGCTTTTTAGCGAAAATACTGGAGGGCTGTTGATTTGCCCAAATGCTGAATGGGTTAACCGTTATCTTCCTTGTTAAGTGACACAAAGGGCTCATAAAGAGAAAGGGGTTCTGCTAAAGGGGGCGGTGTCAACACCAGTGTAAAGATGGGGCCTCCACAACTTTAGACTAAGGCCCCCCACTGTTTGGCTGACAGCCCACCACAGGCCACAGAGCCCATCCTGAGACCTCTCTGCAGGGCCAGTTTTGTAATAGTCACCTAGGCTCAAATACAATCTTCAGTTTGTCTAGCTGCCCCTTAGACAGCGGCAAGGAAAATAAGGTCTTGCTGTCGATCCTTCTTCGGTTATTCAAAAGTCAACAGTGCAAGGGCGTCCTCTGGGACATTCTGAAGGCTGAAGGGATTTATTTCTAAGTTACGCGCAGACGCTATGTCAGAGACCCTCTCCTGGCTTGCCTCTGGGCAAGAAAGCAGGCTCGGCTGTGGTTGTTTATCATGTGCTTTAAAAAAAATTTTTTTTCAGCTTTACTGAGGTATGATTGACAAAATTGTAAGGTATTTCATTGTACAGTGTGATGATTTGGTTTGTCATCTGCTTTTCATTCTCTGTTTGCTTCTTGTCTCATTGTAGGCAAGCTCTTTTTGGAGACCATGTTAAGAAACCTCAGAGCCTGGAGGACACGGACTTGAGCCGCCTCTACACAGCCACGTCCCTGATGCAGATCGACGACAATGTGATGAGGTGTGCCCATGCTCTGGGGCAGGGTGCTAGGCGGGAGGTAGCAGGCCGTTGCTGCCCAGCGCTAGGGGTTTCCTCTGCCCACTTTAGTGTTAGGGGTTTTGGTTGTTTGTTTGTTTTTTAATGTCCACTGTTTAAAAACTGAAGATTTCACAGAGAAATCCAAATTTCTAATGTCTCTTAAAAAAATAGGAAGAGGACTTCCCTGGCAGCCCAGTGGTTAGGACTCAGCACTTCAAATGCAGGGGGTGCGGGTTAGATCCCTGGTCGGGAAACTAGAATCCCACATGCCACATGGCATGGCATGGCCAAAAAATGTAAAAAAAAAAAAAAATAGGAAGAGGCTCTGACCACTCGTTCTACATTCCTGCATGGCCAACTGAGCTTGAACTGGGGAGCTGGGGTATGCGTGCCCTAGTTGTCCACAGTCCTCAACACCGGGTCAGGGATCAGATGTCACATAAACTGCATGTGGCATTGGAGTAAAAGGAGAAGGAAAATATTTCTTGTACCTGCCTATGTCTCTATCAAAAGTAGAAAAACCAAAAATAGACCGAGAGAGCTGTGAGTTACAAGAAAAATGGACAGAGCCTCTTCCTTTAGGGGCGTAAAGACTCTCCTCTGAGTGTAATATGCAAAGCCCGCCCACTTCACTCGGTTGCCCTTTCCCTGCCGCCCCTCCAGGCCTCTCCAGGCACCTGAGGTCACCACACTGACAGTGTCCTCTTTCCTGGCACCAGTAGTTTCTGACTGAGGTTAGCATTAGCTGGAAGAGGTAGTTAATCTCTGACCTCATCGTTCTCTTGAAAAAGTCATCCTTTTTATTTAGAGATCTCTTGATACCTTCAGGTGTGGCCTAAAGCAAGCTAGTGTTCATCCAACAGATAGGCACATATTGACCTAAGAGTATGAGATCTGTATTTACCTTCCTTATGGGATTTTAGTAGCCTTCTTACACCAAGTAACTTTGAAATATGCCCATGAACAGTTACTCAAAGGAAATGGAAATTGGGAAATTGCTGGCACGTTCAGAAGGTGAGAATGAATTATACCCAGCCTCACTTACAATGGGGTGTGCAACTTTACTGTGGTGCAGACACTACACTAATGAGAAAAAGAAAACAAAGTTACTTAAATTTCATTCATCTTCTAAATTGTTTTAAGCCCAAAAGAGAGTGTTCTTCAACTCTTCCTAAAACTCTTCCTTTTTTTTTTTTTGCGTTATGCGGGCCTCTCACTGTTGTGGCCTCTCCCGTTGCGGAGCACAGGCTCCGGACGCGCAGGCTCAGCGGCCATGGCTCACGGGCCCAGCCGCTCCGCGGCATGTGGGATCTTCCCAGACCGGGGCACGAACCCGCATTCCCTGCATCGGCAGGCGGACCCTCAACCACTGCGCCACCAGGGAAGCCCTCTTCCTTTTTTAATAGTGCTAGATAGTAGCAGTTTTCATGATCATAACCAGTTTGGGCAGCCTCTTCATCAACCCACCACCAGTAATACTGGAGGACGAGAGTGCCTTCCTGGCCCGCTGAGACCTCAAAGGGGCTGATTTCACGGAGACAAATGTCCTAGAGATGATTTCTGCACTCGGCCTCCTCCCTGTCAAGTTTGGCCCAAATAGTCCAACCTGAGGGTCCTTCGCCGGCAGAGATGTCTAAGGAGCCTGGGAGTGGAAGAGATCTACAGCTACAGGGGAGCCGAGATACCCTGAAGACCCCAGTCAGGACAAAAAAACCCCTACTATTCACAAACCAGAGGCCTTAATCTGTGTCAGAATGAAATGAGGTTTCCAGAGATCCTCTGACCTGGGGTTGACTCTGTCTCCTGGTGTCAGAGCTCCAGGCTGAATCGTGCCGGCCTCTCAGAGCACAGGGCAGGGCAAAGCTGCAGGACCTGCCTGCTGAAGCACCGAAGGGTTTGTCAATGTCAGTGTGTCTCTGACTACTGCTCCATGGAGGACAGAGTCGGTAACTTTGAATCCCTGTCTCATTTCTATTATCCAGTACATATTTCATTCCAGTTCACAGTGGTCCAGATCACTCTGCCAGGAAGAATTCTGTTGAAAACAAAGTTCTAGTAAATGTCTTCGAATTGCAGTTTCTTAGTGTCTACAGTGACATCTGGTTTTATGCTGCCTCAAAAAGATGTAACATCCGCTAATAATTACTACAGATAACACTTACTGAGTAATTAATCTGGGCCAGTCACTGTGCTAATAAAGTGTCACTTTAATGTCGTAAATCTCACAGTGCCGTTAAAGAAGCTTCTGTCGCTAGCTCCATTTTACAGAGGAGAAGCTCAGAGAGGTTAAACCCTTTGCCTAAGGTCCATAGTCAGTAAGTGACAGAGCCAGGATTTGAAGCCAGATGCCAAAGCTGGGTGCTCTTAACCCCTAACTCTGGTGCCTGTGTATATTCTACTGATATGATGAGCTAGTGTGGGAACTGGCACAGTAATAAAATCAATTCAGCATTCTAATCTTATTTCAAGTGTTGTTTTGTCTTTTTCCTTTGTGTGTGTGTGTGTGTCCCAGGAAGTTTCATGGCTATAACTCCCTGAAGGAATATTACGAGGAAGAAAGCTGCATGAGGTACCTGCACAGGGTGAGTGACCACGTCAACTCAGGAAACAGCATCTCAGAATTAGTATCGCCCCACCCAGCTCCACCCGTGATATAACAAGCATCCCTCCTAAGCTTTCCTGGTGGAAGCTCTCCCAGCATCTGGCTCCAACTGCTCTAGTTGTTGACTTGGATTTATTATTGAACCAAACTCTGCCCCTCTGTGACCTCCATATAATATCCCAGAGCTGCCCCTCAGTGCGGTGAAAGCCCTTAAAATCGCTACCGCACCCATTTTTTTCTTAGTCTTCCTTTGACTGTATAATCCTGCCTGGTTCCTATACCATGGTTCCTCCCAGGAAGTCCATGTAGATTTCTTATAATCCTAGACCCTGTTTTGGTCATCGTGTATTTTGTTGGTGTGGTGCCTAGGACTGAACTCAAAATTCCTGCCATGATCTGGCAAGCACAGAGTGAAATAGATGCATTTCTGTATCAGAATGATAGAGGAGCATGTGTTTTGTCGAAGTAGACTGGTTTATATTAATGCAGGTGTGAGCAGCTACAATAAACTTTGTATTAAATTAAGCTTGTGGCCAGTCATAACCCCCATGTTTTTTACCTGAACCACCACCAAATCAGTCTCTCCCCTTCTGTCTTTGAACAGTTGCTCTTTCTACTCAAACACAGGACTTCCCATTTATCCCTATCAATGTCCACCTGTTGTTTGGTCCACCGCTCCCCCAGCTTAAGCATACCATTGTGAATGGCAGTTCTGCCTTCGTGTCATATCGGCCACCCCTCCTACTTTAGCATCATCATCCAGGCTTTTCATGTCTTCATTTAAGCCATTACAGAAACGTGAAGCTGTCCAGAGCCAGTGTCAGGGGCCTCCAGGTGAGGCAACCAGTCATTACGTTCCTGGGCATGGCTGTTCAGTAATGTCTGAGCACCCCCATCAGCACCACCTCTGCTAAAATGAAAAAGGACACTTACTGACTGTTTTGATAAATGGACGTTGAATGCAAAGCTGCCAAGAGCTTCCCGATATCCACCAGCCTGCACCTGTTTTCAACCTTCATATTCTTCTAGAAAGCCTCCTTTGTCTGGAGTGGAGCACACTCCTTTTTTCCTCCCCACCATATAAATTGAATGAATATGTACATAACTCTGTAAAGTCATTTTTCGGAAAGGTATGGCTAATATGAGACACTATGCGGACGATCAGAAATATTTTGCCAGTGGGTATTGTAGAGTCTTTACCCGTGCTCCATCAGAGCACATGGGTCACCTAGGACACCGAGCTTGGCTCCTGCACATGCCTGCCAGGGCTGTGATCACAGCAGCAGTTATCATTCCTGCCACCACCAGGAAATACGAGGTGTCCTGAGTCCACATGTTCAGGAAACTGAGCACTGACCCTCTTCCCTTTGCTTCAAAGACATATCCGGTAGTGTATTTGAGCCTTGGATCAACGGGGTCTAAAAAGAGAGAACTGATCATTTAATTCTGCTTTATTTTCTTGTTTCAGATTTATGTACCTCTCATGTTGGTGAATGCAGCTGATGACCCCTTGGTGCATGAAAGTCTTCTAACCATTCCAAAGTCTCTTTCAGGTCAGTGTTTCTTGCTGCTGCTCCCTCAACCGCTCAGCAAATTGCCACAGTATGTCACCTTCATCATGCTGTCATATCCTGGCGATCAGGGTATCTCTTGGCAGTGTTCTTATTTATTCTAGCCTGATAGTTCTGGGGCTGTGATGGAGCCTGGGTAGAGCCTTTTCATGTTCTCTCCTGGTGCAAGAGACAGGATCATCATTTATATCCATAGCCAAGAGGTTCGGGGAGTCCCCTGGTGTTCTGTGAAATTATGGCCTCAGGGATGTGGGTCCATTAAGTCTGAGAGTTTGACTTAAAGAGATATTTAGACTTAAAATTTGACCTGAAAAGCAAAACAAAAAAGCCAGTTTTGTTACCTCTTGTGACAGACAGCCTCCCCATCTGCTTTGAGGATAAAAATATAAGCAACTGAAAAAGCAAAGAAGGTTGTTCATGAGAATGTTATCTTGCCCCAGGCTTGCACGGCCTCACAGCATGCTAGGTAGGAGCTACGGGATAAACTAGAAAGAGGGTAACGGAAGGAAACACTTGGGTCACAATCTAAAGTTACTTTGCATTGTACCTAATCTCCTCCCTTCCCAGTCCTCTGTGATTACATTTCCTCTTGTAAATACCATATGTTAACCAGGGGGAAAAGGGGTACTTCTGATTCTCTCATGACCCCAAGTTAAAGAGTAGATAACATAGCAAGCAGATAAAGGACCCACGCCCAGACAGAGCTCCGTTCTCCGCTCAGAGTGAATGTGTGTGTCGCAGGTGCATTAAGTGATAAAAAGCTATGTGTCAACCGTCTATCAAACTACAGGCTCCCTACACAAAAGCAGCCACGTGGGCTGCAGTGAGAGGAAGCAGCCATGCTGGTTTCCTTCTGCATATCTAAAGTAACATCCATAACAGTAATGCTGTCACACAGAAACTTACAAAATAGCAGCCGAAAGGGAAGAATAAAGGGGGTCAGACAAGAAAAGAGCCCTTGCAGAGCCAGAAATGTGAGTGCCAGGAAGCGCCTCAGAGGCCTGGAGCAGCCAGCAAGGGACCCGTTGTCACTTATCCCCCTGGGAAGAGAGATGCTCCCTGTGGTACCTGACTGTACCTGGCTGCCCATTTTGCACATATCTTTGGTAATGGCTTTACCAGCCCATGCGGGACTAACTTAAACATGGACTCATAAAGTCAAGCTCCAGGTTAATAATTCTCAAATGGCCGTTTAGCACGTGCCATTGAGAGCTTGGCCGTCTTTTAACGCAACTTGCAGCTTTATGTTTTAGCCTTGAAAAATAAAGTTCTGTAATGAAAAATCATTGACTCCATTGAATTCATCTGGTTCTCTAGTAAATAAGAGTGTTAAGTGTTATGAGTCCCTCCTCAAAGGCTGGTCCCCACCAGTAGCATCGGCATCGCCCAGGAGCTTGTCAGAAACACAGAATCTGGGGACTTCCCTGGTGGCGAAGTGGTTAAGACTCCGCGCTCCCAATGCAGGGGGCCCAGGTTCCATCCCTGGTCGGGGAACTAGATCCTGCACACTGCAACTGAGAGCCTGCATGCCACAACTAAAGATCCCACATGCCGCAACTAAGACCCAGTGCAGCCAAATAAATAAATAAATATCTTTTTAAAAAAAGAAATGCAGAATCTCAGCTCCTTCCCCAGGCCTGTTAAAGCTGAATCTGCATTTTAAGGCAGTCTCCCGGGTGATTTGGATACACGAAGTTGGGAGGTACTTGGCTGTACAATCAAGTCAGCTGGGGAGTTTTAGCAACACCAGCGCCTGGGTCCTCCCTCTCTCACCTACCACCCCCCAACTCCACCCCACCCCTACCCTCAAATCAGAATCTCATTGGTCTGGATGCAACATAGGGATCATAAAAAAACCCCAGGTGATTCTAATATGCAGCCAAGTTTGAGAACCACTTAGAGTTTTAAGGATCTCCTAAGGTGGTACCCATTCTGCTCCAAAGCCAAGCTGCTATTCCAAAACTTGCTAGATCCCACCATGTTGCCTGCCTCACCAAATCTCCCTCCCGCTTTGGTGAATGAGGCAGAGGGAGTAGAAATCAGATGCCCACTTAGGTGACACCTTCGCCTGTGGGGAAAGCCTGGGCCGCCCTGGTCAGCTCACTTTTGCACCTCCTGCCCTGGAGCTGGTCAGAGAACAGTGACTCACTCAGCTGCCTTTCTCCTACAGAGAAACGGGAGAACGTGATGTTTGTGCTGCCCCTGCACGGGGGCCACCTGGGCTTCTTTGAGGGGTCCGTGCTGTTCCCCGAGCCCCTGACATGGATGGATAAGCTGGTGGTGGAGTACGCCAATGCCATTTGCCAGTGGGAACGTAACAAGTCGCAGTGCTCTGACACGGAACAGGTGGAGGCCGACCTGGAGTGAGGCAGTCCCCGGACTCTGGTGCGCGCCAGCTGCCCTGGTCACCGGCTGTTTCAGGTCTCCCATCTCCCTCAGTGACCTGGATCTGACCTCACACCATCAACGGAGACCACCCACTAGACACACCTGACTTGAAGTAGGTGGCCGTCCCTGGGAGCTCCAGGCTATTTTTGTGCTTAGTTACTGGTTTTCTCCACTGCATTGTTAGCCATGGTGACAAGCGACGGGGTTTTCACCCTCCTGTCCGATGTCAGCATCTGATTGCTTTCAAGCCAATTACATCTAGTTTCCCTATTAAAAATGTGTCTGAACAGCAGTTTTGCTTTGCCAATCAGAAGGCTTTTCCCCAAGAGCAGTGAAGGATGTATGTTATTTTGTGGTGGTGTATGTGTCCTGACGTAGACCCTAAAAAGAGCCAATGCTGTAGATGCAGCTCAGCTTGGGAGCCAGGGACCCTGGGCCTCCCAGGCCAAGACTGTAGCCTCCTACGTGGCAAAGAAAATTCCCTTGACTCACAAACCAAGTTTCTCCCCCACTGTCCTCTAAGACAGTTTTCCCACAGGTTGCTGTTGATGAGAGTTACCTGGGAAGCTTGTTACAAATTCAGCCTCCCGGGTCCCTCCCCTTGGAGAAGCTGTTTCAGTGGGTCTGGGAAGGGGCCTGGGGATTCTAATTTTTGACAGGTGCCCCAGGTGATTCTCCTCACCAGGCAAATTTGAGAAGCACGATTGTGCAGAGCCTTTAAATTAGAAACATCTCGGTAGTTTGTGTTGTTGAAATTCGTAGTCAGAGGTATCTCTTAGATCCCAGGAGCCTCCAAAGCTGCAAGGCCTATCTTGTATGGCTGCCCTGGTGCGATCGCTATGTGATGTCTCAGAAAGGGCTTGGGCTGGGGGTGAAGACTTCAGGCCATGCCTGACTCTGCCTCTCACTGGCTATATGACCCTGGAAAAGTCCCTTTGAACTTTTGTTTCTTCACCTGTAAAATGGGGGACTTGGGCCAGGTAGATTGCCGACATCACTACCAGTTCTAAAGTTCAATGACAAACTCAGTTTACTGAGGTTTGAGAGAACACCTCTCCAGGGGAGCCTGAGAGCTATTCTAAGCATGTAGACGTCATTTGCCTTTCTTTCTTTTTTTTTTATGTCCCTCATTTCATATAAAGAGAGGTTTTTTTTTGGTGTTTTTTTTAAACCCTCAGTTATAATTTTATTTTTTTAACCCAGGTCTCTCTAACTCTGGCTTTTGATACCAAACAATTCAAAAGTTGGATCTGAGTTTGGAGAAATATCTTTCCAACTGAAGAGGGTGTGATTTTGAAACCAGATTTTGTAATGTAATAGCTCATATTTGTAGCGTGTTGGACAGATCTTTCCAGAGCGTTATCTTCTCAAGTGAAAAGTCACTCTACATTTCAAGTACTCCTTTCCTCCAATCCTGTGGTACTTGAATATCTAAAAACCCTGCACTTTGAAAAATCAGCAGTTGCTATCTGGAACTAAACAGAATTACAAGTGAAATGACCTATAGATAATTTAAAAAAAAAAAAATTCCTGGCTTCCTCTCCTTTGCTATAGGACAGACAGGAATGTAAATAGTGGGTCTGTATGTGGATGTTTAAGGGGTAAAGGGAGCCACCTGAGGGCCTGGATGCAGACCCTTATGGCCGCAGGTGAATGTAGTTTGGGCATCGGTCCAAGTCATGTGACAGTAATGTCTGTAACCTGAAGAAGTTGTTTTCTGACAATCACCAGGTCATCCTAAATAATAACATCAAAAACAGCCGTATCTGAAGAGACTGAGACTTCTATGGTCTCGACTTTGCTTCGGTACAATTTCTCACACACACCAAATTCATCATTGTGACTTTCCCCCCAAGTTGTTACTTTTCAAGTGCTTTTCTTTTTCATGTTCTTTTAGTACAAATTGGCACTTTATCATCTACCCCTCAATTTCGAAGCTAGTCTCTCCCCTCTGTTACTTTTCCCTCCAACCAACAACCACAGCTGTAATCTAGAAGGTTCATGGTCATATATCCTGCTACAACCTTCATGTCTCAAGACCTTTTTTTGTGAAATTAGATGAATGAAGCAATAACTTAATGGGGTTGAATCACCATCCCAGGAAGCAAGAGGCTCCTTTTCATTTGCCTTAGGTCACATCCCTTGATCTATTCCGACAAAGCAGTGGCCAGGTACCAGCTCCATTCAGGAGGAGAAAACAGTCCTGTTGTCACACACTTGGCAGGGATGGGGGCAGAAGTCCTCGGAGCCTGGTGTGCACGGCAGTTCTGGTGGCCCACGGAGGAGAGGCAGGGCTCAGGGCACAGCCTTTGTTGCCACATAACCGGAATTTACCCCACGGGACTGTGGAGACCGTCTCCCAGCTGAAATCTTTTTAGTGTGTGACTCTGAATGGCACTTACATTCCATTTTGGCTCGCATGAAATCAACTGAAGGCCTCTGTTCAAGCTCCAGGCTCTCAGGCAGGGAAATAAGAGTGTAACTGTGGCTATCTTACAGGAAAATTCTTGTTTGTCCCTGAATGAGAGCACAGAGGCATTGAATTTACAGAGATGCGAGCTCGCCTAATAAACAAGGGAGCAGCATTTTATATGTAGGTCAGCTTTTTCCTTCCTCCAGCTTTCCTTGCTTTTCCTTCGTTCCTGATGATAATGTGAGGGCTCTTACTACTGAGGTCCTCTTGGGCGAAAACAAGGCAGAATTTTCAAAAAGTATTTGAATATTATATTTTAAAATCAGGTTAAAAATACAATAAAATCAGGTTAAGGATATAAATTGCAGAAACCTAGACAGTTCTATCGCAGGAAGAACATGTTAAAAACAAGCAGGTTTTTAACAGTTCTCCGGGTTGTTCTCCCTGCCTCTAAACAGTTTGAAGACAGTGATGAAGATCCCAGTCAAGTCAGGATTATCTGACTTGAAAAAATGGTCTCAAGTCTCCTTGATGCATTTATGTTAGTAGGGAGTTTAACAGACTTGAGGAAAACCTCTTACCTTCCCACCCGTGAGTTTGCACCAGTGATTCCAGAGCAGAAGGAAGGCAGAAAGTTGTTTGTTGTCACTATATTCTTTGAACCTCCCCGCAGCGTTTTACACGTGAGAGTGGGAATATACCTGCAAGGGGAGCATCCCTTTCTTGACATGGTGTTAGGGAACCAGGGTTTGGGAGACTTGGATTCTTGTCCTGTCTCTAATTCACATTGGATTGTGGGCAATCACTTCACCTCTCCGAGCTCCAATTACCTCATCTTAGACCGTCTCTAAGTCTACTTAATCTACTTACACATCATTTGCCAGAACATTCCCGCTGGCCTTCTTACAGCCCTTGCAAGTGGAAACAGATAAGTCAAGACTTCGGGCTGATCTTGAGGGGACTTGGAGAGAGGGAGCTACTGCATTCAGCCTTTGCTGGTGAAGACCCTTGATTTTGCCCAAAGCCCTGTGTCTCTGACTGGCTTCTCTTCAGAGCTTCCATTGTCATCTCAATATTCTTTCTGTACTGAGGGTGGTCTTATGACTGGGACAGGTGCTGACCGTTGGAACGAGGTGGATATCCCCATCCTTCTGTGTGACTCGGGCAAGCTTTGAGAGTTCCCAGGGCAGAAACCCTTCCTGCTCAGACTTTCATTCTAAAACTACAGTCTTCATTAAAGCTGAACTTTCTGGGTAGCTGAGCTTATATGCCTGGCATTTGAATGAGAGCTCTCTTTGTCACTGTGTGGCTTGAGATCCATTTTGCCAGCTCCGGGGAAACAATACATGTGTTCTTGTTTGTGTTTGCCGGGCAAGCAGATGTCTGAGCTGTGAGAGGCTTTTCTTTTCCCGTGGCATTGCTTCTGACTTAGCGCTAAAGTGAAGATCACTGAAACATCACGTTGAGTTGAAAACTCAGGTCTTTGTCGTCTAAGGCAGGACAGGAGAGTTATTACGAAGCATTTCACTGCAGCATCCGCTCACAATATCATCTGGAATTGTTCTCTTTGCCCAGAAAGCCTTAACTTGCCTCTAGAATATCCCCTGGTGGTACAACACTATAGTGGCTTTGGAATTCAAATTATTCTGCTGCAGAAGTCTGAAGCAAAGCTGCCACAAAACCAGAAAATGTCTCCATGTGGCCTGTACGCTCCTTATTACATTAGGTGCCCCCACCCCTTGACAATAAGAGCAATCCAGAACTGGCCAAACACCTCATCTCTGACGCCTTTCTTCCTTCTTGGCCTCACTCTGTTGTTCAAAGCCACTTCGGATGCTTCAAAAAACCATGAAAAGTGGCCTGCCTTTGGCATTTAGAGGCCAAGCAATTGGGGGAAAGGTTTTCTTCTCCCCCCTGTTATCAAAGCAGAGGGAAGTGCCCCCTCTTCATAAACTAGGATTGCTTTTGCCAAATTCTATTTGAAGGGGAACGGGCCCGTACTCGCAGTGAGAACTGGGATGCTATCCAAAGCTACAGCTGCTTCCTCTTGCCTATGTCACTGCTGCAACCGCCTCGGACGCTGTAGCCCAGGCATCCCCCCGAAGTGGCCCTTGGAAGCAGGCTGCAGAGCCCAGCTCGCCAGCCATTCTCAGACCCCAGATGGTAGACAGCTGCCCCTTTTGAAGGAGTCAGCCCCCTACACACACCACATTTTCTGAACCGTTTTTCCTAGCATGTATTGTGGGTAAAACATTCACCTATCTCTAATGAATAAGCTGAAGTTAATTTCCAACCAGTGAATTAAGTCCTTTAACTTGACTCCTGTCAGTTAGTAATAAAACCTATAACCTGCCGTCTCCCCGTTCTGGTCCTCATTAGCCAAGAAATCTATCGCCGTAAGTTGGGGACAGTCCACGTATAGCACCTGCAGAAATACCTTTCATCTCAATAGGCATTCTCCTTCCAGACCACCCACATGGAGCAGCCAACAGTCACGTAGAATAATTGCTGAGCCCTCAGTCCCAGCGCCAGCCACTCCCTCCCAGTGGGTGGGCCGAGTTCCTGGGTGTGGGAGTTAGGTTTGGTTTGGTTTTTGTTTTGGCCTCTTTAGTTTTCCTAAAGCACAAGTCCATGTAGAATCCTGTCACCTCTCCACACCAGTTTCAGGTGATCTGGGTCTCTCCCACTGCCTCAGGAAGACCTTCACTGTACCTGAGCTTTTGACTTCTGCCACTGCAGCTGCCTTAGCGACACCAGGGGCTGGGGGCGTGGAGGGGGGAGCCAGTTTGCATCTCCCCCTTTCCTGGTTAGACTTCCATGAACCCCATTCTTCTGTTGGCAGATCTGCTTCCAGACTGATTTTTGAGAACCATCACTTTCACATTCCTAATTTTTGTTTGTTTTGTTTGATTTTTTTTTTTTTTTGGACTTTCTGAAACTTCAAATGCTGCCCTGAAAATAATGTATTTTTGAGTTTGTGTTCTGAAAGCCTCCGTGCTGGTGGATTGGGGGTGGGGGAGGCAGAATACAGGATCCTCCAGCACTGAGGTGTTTAAGATTTGCAACTAGCAATGCAATTTTTTCTAAATATGAGGATATTTACCTTTATTAAGAAATTATACTAAACAGTGGTGTCCTTGATCATTTTATGTTCTCATATTACTTTTGGTTCTGTTTTGATTCTGTGTGGTGGTAAACAAAGATCATTACAAACAAAAACTGTAATTTTGTTATCTTTGATTCAATGGAATTTCTTTACTTAAAAAAATAAAAGGCTAAAAATGTGGCGTGGCTGTGCGTCCTTTGTAGTGGAGCTTTTCTATCTAAAAGGATTCTTCCTGTGTCTTCACCGAAGCACGAGCTTGAAAGAAATGGGCAAAACACCAAGTTCTCATCACAACTGATTTTAACCCAGCCTTGCAAATACCAAGGAAATGAGCAGCCCACAGGTGTCTTTACAAGCCCATCCTCTCCAGGAAGAAAGCCAAGGCCTGGGAAGAGTGAGATATCAGCATTTTAAATACTTGCTCTATAAAGTGAACCATGTAGACAGAATGTAAGGTGAGATGTAAATGGTGGTTGCCACTCATGAGTCCCTTCCTTTTCTAATAGTGTTCTTTGAAAAGACTGGGTGAACGTGACCTAAATTAAGGTTATACTGGGTTGGTTGAGTAATGGTGGTGTTTTCTTCTCCTTTGCCTCTGAATCCAAGCTAAGGGTCTCCAAGGGCCAAGTCCTGGCCCAGCCAGGACAGTTGTGCCAGTCCGTGCTCCCCCCACCCCAGGGACCTTGCACTCAGAGTTTTCTTCCCTCCTTGGCCATGCAAAACCTTTGACAAGCTAAGTGGGGTGGGGAGCGTTGGTTTTGGAGGACATGCATTAGCGAGGCCTAAAAATGCCCAATATCGAATTCCAAAGTGTATCCCTTGCTGGTAAGCAAGCTTCTCCCCCAGCACCAACCCCACCGCCCCACTTCCTGTCACCCACAAAATAGCAAGACTACTTTGATCCAAGAAAACCAACTTGCAAAGAATACTAACTATGAAAAGTACCACATGAAAGAGATTTCAGGTCCAGGGTGTTAGGCAGATCGATGCCAACAGCTTGCCAATGTGGTCAGCGCACAGCTGTGCCTCTCCTGATTCTACCCTATAGATTTGCTCTCGGTGACATTTATCTACAATCACTCGCTGACCCAAGGGTGCTGATGTCTTTTTTATTATACCTTCCAATAACAGGCCTCTCAGCTCTAGCTCTATAGGGAGTACTTTCCCATGTTAAGGACCAAACACCTAACTGGATGGCCCTCCAGCTGTATGACAGCCTCCCTCCTCATTTCTGTCTTGGTGTAACCCCCCTTAGAGGGGGTCACATGTAGCTGAGTGGTTGGGACGACCTTACCGGTGGTTTAGCCTTGAACTGCTCAATCTCTCCCCAAAGAAAAGTTAAACCTCTCTCTCTCTCTGTGGCTATGTGCACCCAGGACTTATATTTGATTCGTGCTGTCTACCCCATTTGGAATTACCCCAGCATCTCTACTGAAGACCATTTGGTGTCCCCTTAAAGTTATTTCCTGCTTTATCTGATGATGTTGGTGAAATTGACCTGGAATAAATGAAGCTCTAATTCCATGGTTCCTCTTCCCCACCTCTACCTACATTTCCTCTATCCCCAGAAATATACATTTGAGACAAAGCATTGGTAGTAACAGAGCCAAGGGATTTGGGGCCAGAGTTGCTGGGTTAGGGTCCCATCCAGGCCACTTCCTAGCTCTGTGACCCTGATCAGTATTGGACCGTGGGTTTTCATTTTTCTTTTTCTTTTTTTTTAACCCCTAAGATGAGAATAATTTTAATAAGAATGCCTGTCTCTAGATATTGACAGAATCAAATAAAATAATGTTTTTCAAAGTGTTATGTTGAGCAGTCCCCTCCTGGGACCACACTTTGAGTAGTAAGTCTCTCTGGTATCCTGTGAGCTTCCAGACACTGCTAACCTTCCTCAACACCAGAGCCACGCCCACCATTGAAAGTGGGATGAAAGGTGGTCCAGTTCACCCTGAAGGTGACTCTTCAGCTCTTTTCCTGGTTGACTTAAGACCTGGGCATCCCTCTTCCAGGAAGACTTTGCCAGGATACCAGGGAGCATTGGCCTCCTACAGCGTCCCTTAGGTAAACTCGAGGCTCTAAGCAGTGACCAGTCTTGCTCAAAGGCTCTCTGCGGCTGATGGCCCATTTCCCTACTGAGACCTCCATCCACACCTTAACAAATGCTTCCATCTGCTAACAGATAGTATTTCCCCAAAGGGCCACATGACGCATCACTGTGACTTCCCAACCTTTGCTATGCTCAAATTACTTTCACATGCAGAACCCCTGCCTCATCCCAGACGTCTCCAGAAAGGAAGGTGTTCTGAGCAGCAAGTGGTCCCCCTTCCCATATTTGCTGGCTTTCAAGAGTATTTTACTGTCCCTCTTCCTCTCTCATTAATGCGGGGGTTGTGGCCACTTGTAGGAATACAGCATATGTAGGCAGCTCGGATTCTGTGAGACTGAGCACATCAGATTTTAACATTAACATTCATGGTCTTCAGGCACCTGTTCCCAAAGGTGGCAGCACCACCTTCCTGGCAAGGTCTGGCTTGGCCTGCCCCTGGCTAGTCTGTCCCTGGGCATGGAGGGGCAGTACCACGGCACGGCCAGCAGGGGGTGGTGGCAGCCCACGGTCAGAACCGACTCGCTGGGTCCCAACCCTCTAGATTCTTCCTCAGAAAGCCCCTGGGCTTTTACGTCAAACCCTCCCTAAGCTAAGGCCCTAGCCCTGCTGACTTTAGGAGGGACACCAGCATCCGTTTGGATTTGAGTAAGACAAACCTGCCCCAAGAGCCTCTGCCTGCAGTTTTTTCCATATCCTGATCTCATTTATAAATTAGAGCTCCCACAAATCAGAGGGTGGGACTAGGAGGGCTCCTGGCAATTAGGGGCCAGGGGAAAGATGGGAGTCATCCAAGAGGAATCAGCCACTGTTTCCCTCACATTTGGGACACAACTCTTTTACAAAACAATTATAAGTGTATCTTGAAAGTTTAAAAAATGCTCATTCCTGTACTTTTTTAAACTCAGCCTCATCCCTGCTCCCACTCCATCAACACCTGTACTGTCGACACCAATGCCCTCTATCTTGGCAAACGCAAGTCCCCATTCTCTTATCACTTGCCCCCTCAGCGGCATGTTTGTGCCCTCACACTTGAAATACCTTCTTAGCTCCAGATGTTCTAGGAGATCTCTCGGGGTGAGGCTGCTGAGCCCCCTTCAACCATATCACCTCCACTCTTTTTTAGGCTTAATACTAGAGTTCCATGTAAGGTTTGATTTGGAAAAGTTTCAAAGGGTTTAAAGAAGGGTTTGGGAGAAATCCTCACTGGTCAGCCACCCACAATAATTTGCTATGATTCCTCCTCCAGCTCTGAAGTCGTATGTATATCATTTATGAACATAGATTGTTGACTGTGAACGTCACAGAGAAGGAAATTACTTGGGTGATGAGCATACACTGCAAACCCTAGAACTGAAAGAAAAGATATAAGAAGTAAATGCATATATATGTACAGTCACATATATATGTACATGTACATAGCCACACTGGAAAACAAGAAAGAGAATTCAGTGGTTCAGAGAAATTCCTAAAGGCGTGAAAACAGACTGCATTGGATTGAACCCACAGCCTAGGAAACAGCTGAAGGTCCTGCCCCAAAAGGTAGGTACAGCACCAAGGGTGCTTCATGCCCAGAAGGAGGCAAGAGCAGAGAAGTCTTGGGATGACTATCAGGGTACCTCTTGGAGGCAGCCAGGCCAGGTGACCCTCACCCACCACCATGAGCCAGACAACAGGAACAAGTGTCTGCCTCCACTGGGAAAGTCAGTGTAGGATCTTGGGAAAAGAATCTGTCAGTGCCTATGAGCCCCATGCCCAGAAGAAGCCAGGCCTTCCCCAAGACAGAGCAGCATGCCCAGCACACACTCAAAAGTCACCAGACACCTGAGGAAAGCCAACTGCACAGAAAGGAAAGCATTTATATTTGTCTAAATATGCAGAGCTTGAAAGTAGAAGTTCATTTCTATAAGGTGTCTGAGACTGAAGACAAAGAAGAGCTTTCACTGTATAACTTGAGGACTGGGAGAGTGCTCAGCGAGGATACCATCTGTAAATCTAAGTAAAACCATCCGTTGAGGCAAGGGGTCTGGAGGAGAGAGCTTTGGTGGAGAGACCCCACAGACAGGAGGGGGACACAACTGCTACCCTTGAAGGAAGTCCAAGCTCCTGACCACCACTGCATACATCAGACTGCACCTGACTGAGGAGGACCAGACCACCCCAAAATGGAGCTACTTCAAGGCTGCTTCCACCCTGGAATTACACGTGGAAAGCGTTTCACCTGCCTACCAGCCACCAAGATCACTATACTTGCCAGATCATTTTCACTTATATTCCCCCTCTCTTATCTTCTTTTTTATATTTTTAGGGGTGGGAGAGACTTTTAAACCAGCCTCCCCACCTATTTTCACAGACCCTAAATAGTAAAACTATTACAAAGAAAATCACTGAGAAGCTTGATTAGAGTCTTTGACACTCAACCCCACACAAGTCTCCGTCCTAAAGCTTCAGAAGCAGTAGGAATATAACTGCCCTCGCTTCTTCTTGCTCAAGGGAATTCCCCTGCTTTTTTATTGCCCCCCAGCTTGGGAGGAGGGTGACACCTGAGCTCACCCAAGCTTAGGAAGGTTCAGAGGAACCACAGTCATCCCAGGCAGCCCTTTTCCCAGCCTTCTGGGTCCAGGGCAGCTGAGGAGAGGCCCAGGGACACTAACTACAGATCAGATGGCAGGGGATGTTCTCAGAAGGCTGTGTTCTCAGCTTGGGCCCGGGGACCAAAGAGCTGTTCAGCAACGACTTTGCCGTCATACTTGGGCAGTGTGCCCCCAAAGTCGGAGGGCAGGATGTCCTCGTTGAACTCCTGGTAGAAGCTGGAGAGGTCTTCTCCATGGACAAAGACCTGCAGGGAAGCAGAGGAGATAGAGCTGAGCAAGGGGGTTCCCTTAGGATGAGGGTTGGGGGGAGAAGAGGGACAGGACAAAGGCACACATGCCATCTCTGCCTGGTGATGGCCTTCTCAAAAGTCTCCCTTGTTGTGCTGTCTGTGGGATCCACTTGGTTCGGAACCTTGGTACAGAGCCTGAGGAGGGCTCAGGCGGGGTGCCCTCCTCCTCCACCTTCATCCCTCTTTTCTCCTGAACCCTTTCCTGCTACAACCCCCTTCACTCACTCACACACCAGACGATCACCGGGCACCTTCCCTGCGTGGCCACGCACTCACCCTCTGGAGCAATTTGCTCTTCAAGAAGGGCTTGACCACGTTGTAGGTTGTGGTGAAGTACCACGGCTGGTGGATGAAGTGGATGGCTTTGAACCGGGCTGGGAAGGAATCCTGCAGGGACAGACAGCACCCCACCACATGCCCCATGACCTCAGAGGTTCCCACTCACTCTCCCACTGCCTCTCCCCATGACAAGAGGACAGAGTTGTCATCACTCGGTTGCCCCAGAGGATAGCCCACTGAAGGTTCCATCCCCAGGCCAGCAGCTGGGGAGCCCTGGCTTCACTGCAGCTCCAAACTGAAGGAAGGATGCCCCAGAGGCCACGCAACCCAACCCTCATCCTGCAGATGCACAAAACCTTGTAATTAGGTGGAATAAGGAAATGAAATGGTAGCCTTGCTTGGTTTTTAGGTGACCAAGGTTTTTCAAATCCACTTGCCTGCTGAGCAGACTGCAAACTATTATAGACCAGAGGTACACTATTGTCATGCCTCATTGTCCTTTGTCCCCTCCCATGACTCCCACCTCCCATCTCTCCTTTCCAAGGCAAAGCAGATTTAAGATTAGATTAGGTCTAAGAAGGGACTGCTGACACATCAGTATATAGGAGTGAGTTGTCAGGAGCATTAATGATATCTCTTTCTCAGGAGAAATTCACATCCAGAGGGAGGCAGCATGACATATGTGGACAGAGAATGGGATTCTAGGTCAGAAGGTGTAGGTTCAAGTCCCGCCTCTGCCACTTGATAGCTGTGTGACCTTGAGAAGTCACTCAAATCTCTGAGCCTAGATTTCCAGGTTTGTAAAGCGAAGCAGGGAAGCAGGGAGAGAATGCTTTTAAGAAGTTAATAAATTAATGAATTGTGGACACGTGGCAAACTGTTGATCACCACGAAGTGTTTGTGGCTGGGGCTGTGATTGTCATTGCTCTTTTGGGCACTAGGCGGCTGTCTTCTCAGGTCCCTGCCAGCATCATTAAACCGGGAAACCCGGCCCAGCCTCCCAGCCTTCCCACCCGTGAGAGGCTCCTGCAGGACAGGGTCCTGTGGCCTCACCTGGAGCATGTCCACCATCTTCCTGAGATCTGAAGCCCGAAGTCCAGCAGCCTGCTGCATGGTAAAGCCCTTGAAGTTCTCAATGATGCAAAAGCCATTAATTTGAGTTTCCTCATTCTCCAGTAGCTTCTCCAGGATGAAACAGTATGCCTGCAAGATCTTGGGCACAATGTGAACGGGCTGTAAGATCCAACCCACAAAGACAGTTAAGACTCAAGGTCCTAACAGGAGAGCTAACTGGTATACCCCTTCCCAGAGGTAATTTGTCACAGGCTTTGAGCTGGGACAGTCCACCTCTGTGAATGTATGCCAAGAAAATAATCTTCAATGTCATATCCACAGTTAGATGCCAGAGTGTTTATCGTTGTACCCCTATGATAGTGGAACAACCTAAATGTCCAGCAAGAAGGGACTGGTGAAATTATGGTGTATTCATGCCATGGAGTATTCTAGAACAGTGATATATAAGACTAATGATATAGAAAGATATCCGTTCATGGTATATTATTGTAGCATACAATCCCATTTTTATAAGAAAAAATGTGTATGTCTGTGTGCATATGCGTTCACATATGTTTCTAGGTTTCTAGAAAAAATAGGCTGGAAGGATGTCAGTGGTAGAAATCTCTGGGTGGTAGAATTGTGGATGATTTTAAATTTGTGATTTTTTTGGTATTTTCTAAAATGAGTAGATATCACTTATGTAACAAGAAAAAATATTTGAAGTCTCTTCCTTACCATACGTGTGTATGCCTCAGTCCTAAAGCCAGTATCTTATTCAGTAGCAAACACTACAGGCATCCCTAATACGATCAGGAACAAGATAAGCATGTTCACTTTCCCCACCACTCTTCAACTCTGTGTTGGAAGTAGTGGCCCGTGTATCCAAGTTGTTTTTTTTTTTTTTTTTTTAAATCAAGCGTATAAGAACTAGAAGAGGAAAAGAAAAAATGTCCTCCATTTACAGATAATATGATAGTATTCTTAGAAAATCTGAGAGAGTCATTTATGTGAGTAACATAAATAACAGAAGAATTCAGTAAAAATACCAGGATACGAAATTAACATACAAAACCAATAGTCTTCATAGATACAAAAAATAACCAAGTAGGAGATATAATGGCAGAGAAAGTCCCACCTATAGCAACAATAAAATAAATACTTATGACAAACTTATTGACAAACATGCATAAGGTTTGAAAACTTTAAAACACTCCTGGAAGCTCAAAATGTAAAAGGGAAGGCATCCCTTTTTTGTGGATAGTACCACTGGCCATGGATGTTGCATTCATAAAGATGCTGATTCTCCCCAAGTTTGTTACTTACATTAATGTTATACCAATAAAAATCTCCTGACATTTCTCCTAGATCTTAATAAATTAATTCTAAAGTTCATAAGGAAAGGTAAACATGCAAGAATAGCTAGAAAAGCCCTGAAAAAGAGGAGCATTAAGGACAGAACTAATCCCAACAGATATTAAACATTCTATACCATCTCTATAATTAAAACAATGTGATATTGGAGCATGAAAAGACAGACCGATGGCACAGAATAGAAAGTCCAGAAATAGATCCAAACACATATGAAGATGCAGAATATGATAAAGATGGCCTCTCAAGCCACTGGGGAAAACGATGGACTTCTAAATAAATGGTGTTGCGACTACTAGGCAGCATTTTCTAAAATGAGTTTGTACTTTTTTTTTAAGGCCTGGTGGCACATGCCAAAGTTCTCCCAAGATAAACCCTAGTTCCCCCGCTAGGACAGCTCTCTTAAAGGCCTGACAAGTGAAATCACATATATATATATATATATATATATATATATATATATATATATGGCCTGTGTCGCTCTCAGCTTTCAGCATTTGGCAGGGCTGATCCCAGCTCGTGGCCCACAGCTGTCACTCCCACTTGGCAGGGGTACCAGGGGCTGGCAATGTACTGCCAGTGGGCCCTGCCTTCAAAGCTGCTGGATTTTCCAGCTGCCATGGCACATCCTAGGATTTCTCCTCCTGCCGGGAAAGGGCCTGGTGCCATGAGCTACTGGCCATTCCCCCACAAACCTCGCCTCCTGGGGAGCCAGGAATGAGGGTCCAATAGAGGCCAGGTTTGGAGGAGGGAGCCCAGCCCAGGGGATGGGAAGGAGCCAGGCGAATCCCCACTGACCTCATCAAAGGTGATTTCTTCAGAGTCCCAGTTCTCAATATTGAAGAGCATGACCACTCGGCCATACTTGTCCCGACTGGAGAGGACACCAGGGTAGCCAGCCTCGACAGTGCAGCGGACAGCCTCCAGGGACAGGCTGTCAAAGAGCTCTGGGTACTGCAGCCGGAAGTTCACATAGCCTGGCAGTGGGGGAGCAGAAGAGGCCCCTCAGGGAGCCAGCCCATCCTGGGGTGGCACATGGTGGGCATCCAGAGACCCAGGCTCCTGCCTGGCTCCTCCACCTACATGCTATGTGTAACCCAGCAGGCTACTCAACCTTTCTGTGCCCCATATTACCTCTCCAAAAAATAGGACGATAATATTGGCCTATCTCACCAAATTGCTGTGGTAATCAAACAAGATTCCAGGTACAGATGCCATGAGTAAACTGTAAAAACACAAGATGTAATCCTAAATCTAAGGACAATTACTATTTGGTATTTTTCTCTTTCCCAACCGTAGAGGCACAGGTTTCTCAGTTGGGCACAGGGCTAGCTGAGTGGGGGGGGGGGAAATGACCCCCAGATAAAACCCAAAGCAGGATACAGAGGCCCTCTCTGACTCCAGCGGCACTCCCACCACCCACCCTGACCCATCCTGAACAGGTCCCCGCCTATCTGCGATTGTCTCTTCCACCAAACCCCGGAGGGACCAGGCCCAGAGGAGGTTTGGGGAGGCATTTGCCAAGGGAAAGCCACTGACCTCCTTGCTGCTCCTCCAACACTCCAGGCCCGTTCCCACCACCTAGCCTTCGTCCTTGCTGTACCCTCTGCCCTACTGCTCTTTCCCCAGGCATCTCATTTCCTTCGAGTTTTTCTTTAAGAGTTCTCTTTGCACTGGAGCCTTCCTCGCCTCTTTACCTAAAACTTTGACCCCTCAGTCCTTTGTATCCACCTTCTTTTTTTTTTTTTTGCGATACGCGGGCCTCTCACTGTTGTGGCCTCTCCCATTGTGGAGCACAGGCTCCGGATGTGCAGGCTCAGCAGCCATGGCTCACAGGCCCGGCCGCTCCGCGGCATGTGGGATCCTCCCGGACCGGGACACGAACACGCGTCCCCTGCATCGGCAGGCAGACTCTCAACCACGGCGCCACCAGGGAAGCCCCATATATCCACCTTCTTTATTTTTCTCTGTATATTTTTATTTTATTTGTCTGGTTTATTATTTCCACCATTAGACTATAAGACCCACGAGGGCCGGCAGTTCTTGTCTGCTTTGTTCTCTGCCACATCCTTTGGCCTAAAACAGCGGTTGGCAAAGCAAAGCAGAGAATTACCATTTGCGGAAGGAAGGAAGAAGTAAGGAGAATCATCAGCCTGCATAGGGCCTGCTCAGACACCCCTTCCCTCCACCAGCACCAAGGACTTGATTTCCTTAAGACACTGGTCTTCATCCCGTGGGCACGGCCAGGATGGTTCTGTCCTTGGGACTCACCCCCCAGGGCTGGCACCATCTTCAATTCTACTATGTGTAAGGTTTGGATACCTGAGGGGAGTCAAGCTCATACCCACCTTCCCTGCAGTGCTCCAGAGCCAAAACCTAGGCTGGGCAGGTGGGGAAGGGGAGAGCAGGGGTGAGAGAGGAAACTACCCCAATTTGGGTGACTCAGTTCTGCTCATTGAGACTCAGGAGAGTGGAGAGGCGGGGCCAGACCTGTAGGAATCTGGTCCTGCCAGACTCATCCATTCATTGTCAGAGCTGAGAGGGATCTTGAAGTCTATGTAGTTCACACACCCATTTTACAGGAAAGGAAAAGAAGGCTCAGAGAGAGTGACTTGTATGGCACAGGGAATGGGAGGGAAGTGAAGGAGTCGGTCTCAGTGCCCGGGTGAGGGTCAACGCCCTCCTCGTGACCTTTCCCCCTTCCCCCCTCACTCCCCACCCCCCGCAGCCTTCCCAGGGCCACCCATCCGGCGCAGGCCTCACCTCTGAGCAGCTCGTAGGCTCGGCCCACGTGGAATTTGCGCGCGCGGATGAAGCGCAGGAAGAAGGCGCTGTCCTTTCCCTGCACCCTCTCCGCCACAGCCACGGCCAGCTCCTGCCCCGAGGCTGCCTCCCCCTGCACCAGCTCCTGCAGCTCCCGCACCGCCTCCTCCCGGGTCTCCTCCCTCTCATTCAGCTCGTCCTTGGCCTGGAACAGGGGTGGGGTGCAGGCACGAAGTCAGGTAGGCGCGGGTGCGGGAGGCTCCTCCAGGTGCCAGACCGGCTGAGGGGCAGAGGGCACGGCAGCTGGGGCCATGGCTGCTCTGCCCACAGGGGCAGCTTCTGCACTGGCAGCACCTCAGACTGCCAATTACATTTGGAGAAAATTAAGTCAAACTTTCATCCTGGGTTTGTTTGAGGAGACAGCCAGAGAGCTAAACGTTTCTAATCACAACAGCCTACTGGAGCCCTGACTTAGCACACTGCTAAGTCCTTTAGATACATTATGTTTTTAAATCTTTGCCACAATCCGTCACAGGAAGGTTGTCATCTTATCCCCATTTCTCAGGGTGAGCAGACTGAGGCTGATAGAGGTCAAGGTATTCTTGACCAAGGTCACCCAGATAAAAAGGGGTGAAGCTGAAACTCTTACTCAGGTTGGACTTTTAATCGCTTCACTCTGCTGCCTCCCAGGCTCATTTCTGATCTTTCCAAAATCAAAGATACCAGGCAGATGGCAGCCTGTCCTCTGCCTCCTATTCCTCCCCTTGGCTGAGCCTGGAGAACTCCTCAGCATGCCAGGGGCAGCTCTTTCCTTGGATGTCATGAGGGGGAAAGGCAGGTCTGGGGGAGCTCAGAGCACCTTTCCCTTGAGACGCCCAGGGAGCAGAGATGGAAGCCAGGAGCCCGGGTCCAGCTCAACCCCAAGACAGCTCTGCCACCCTCCACAGAGCACAGTCTGATAAACTCTGAACTGGTTCAACAACTTTCTTTCACAGGTACAGAAAGCAAGACCCAAAGAGGGAAAGAAGTTTGCTCAAGGTCCCACAGCAAGTTGGAAGTCGGTCTGGTATTAGAACTCAGGCCTTTTCCTATCCAATGGGGGCAGCAGGTGGATCCCTGTTCTCCAAGACCATTGCAAACCAATGTTCCTCACATCTGAGTCTAGGATGATCCCTGGTCCAGAAGTCCTAGGTCTCGGCATTGGTTTCAGGGAACACTATTGGTGCCATAGTCTTGGAATAGGCTGGCCTGGACATCTGGTCACCCCAACTGCTGCCATGGCCCTGACCTTCAGAATAGCCCCTAGAACAAGCCAGTCCTTTAGGTCCAGAATGACCTGGAGAGCTGGTGCTGGACCCTTTCTACAGGAGAGAGGATGCTATCAACATTCCCCCTTGTTGCCTCTCTACCCTGTCCCTCTGCACGCCCCGGGGCCACCTCACCTTCTGCAAGGTGTGGCGGGGCAGCTGGCTGCACTGGCCAAAGACAGGTCCGTGGTCTTTGGTTGTAAGCCGCTCCAGTTGGGCACGGAGCTCTTGTTCCTCTTCAGGGACCATGCGGAATGTGCCCGTCTGGGCAGAGAGAAGTCAGGAAAAGACAGGAAGAGACCCCCAGCAACCTGAGCAAGCCAGTCAAATGGGTCTGCTCAGACCTTAAACTAGTGCTTTTGCCCAAGGTCACCGTTGAGCTTCCTCCCTTTGGGTGGGGTCAGGGACCGCAGAGAGGTTGTAGGGGTGAATGCCCATAACCCTGAGCAGACCAGATGACAGAGAAACAGGAAGGGAGAAAGGGAAGGAGGGAAGGTGGATGGAGGGGAGCCCCAGGGCACAGGGGTACTCACCCCCTCTGACATGCTGCCTCTGGAAGACTCGGAGTGCTCGGAAAATGAAGGACCCCGCTTCTTCTGTCCTGGCCTCTCCAGGCAACCTCCTTCCTAGGAGAGGAAGTCAGGGCTGCAGTGGTATGGAGAAACTGTTCTGTTATTGTCTCAGAACAGTGGATCTCAAACTTTTGAGTGCATCAGAATCACGTGGGGCATTTGTTAGAAATGCAGATGCCTGGGCCCTGCACCTGTGATTCTGACTCAGGAGGTCTGAACTGGGGTCCGGGCATCTATACTTTAAAACAGCACCCCCGGTGGCTCCGAAGATGGTGGTTCTTGGGCTACACTTTGGGAAAGACCCCTTTGAGAAGGAACACACACAAAAATACCTCAAACCTCAGTTCTTAAGATGAGTTGGCCCAGCCAGGGAAAAACTAGGATCAGCCTCCATTCTCAGTTACATGATCACTGCAGGATAAGGCAATCCATCCTCCCATTTGTGACCCTCCTTTTCCAGCCCAAAGGGGCACCTCAGAAACTTCCCAGCCTAGTGGATGGCCCCGTTCCAGTGAATTAACTCTCCAGAGGGGTGGTGGCTAGTTACATAACCACAACTGGGTGCGTGTTCTGTGCCTTGTGATGCACTATTTTCAAATCCATTGTCTGGGAGCCAGCATTATTACTCCTATTCTACATAGGAGGAAACAGGCCCAGGAGAATAAGTGACTTGTCCAAGGTCACACAGCCCTCAATAGCCAGGGATCGGGACTTAAGACCAAGCTGTGAACTTTCCATCAGCATCAAGAGGCAGCCTGTTGTGGCAAAAGTTAGACCTGGGTTCGAATTCTCTCTTCCATTTGCAAGCTTTGTGATTTAACCTGTATATTGGCTGTCTCCTGTAAAAGGGAGATGGAAGTTTATGAGGATTTAATTAAATAATGAACACAGAAGCAGTGCCTGACCACCATAACCAATTTCGTTGTGCACATGACAACCCACTGAGTATTTTTGGAGACAACTCTTCTATTTCCAGATTTTCCCCTCTCCTACCTAAATGTCCCCAGACCCGTCACCACCCTGCTCCTGCCTCTGACCAGGTTTCCGTTGGTCAGTTCTGTCATCTGTTCACTGTTGATTAGTAGCAGAGGTGGGACTTGAACCTATGTCTGCCTGAGACCTAGACTTGCCTTGACACCTAGAGCCGAGACATCTCCAGGCAAACTCCCTAGGAGAGCTGGTGTCACAGAAAACCCTTTAGGGTCAGAGAGAACCAGGTTTGAATCAGGCTTTGTCATTTACCACCCATATGAGCTAGGGCGGTAGGTTATTTAACCTTTCTGAGCCTCAGTTTCCTCATCTGCAAATTGGGGATAATAACCACACCTACCAAATAGAGTTGTAATAAAGATCCTATAATTTCTGTAGGGTACCTAGCACAGTGTTTTGCTCTAAAACATAGTTCCCCTTCCCTTTCTTAGCATCATACTGATCATTACCCCAACTTGCACAGAGAGACTTAGAGGATGCCAGGGAATATCTGAGGATCTCCCATTTCCTGCCTCTCCCACTCCACAGACCCAGCAGGGCAGGGATGTTCTGGGGGCTGTCATCCACCAACAGGAATAAAATCTAACTCAACTTTCTAGCAGGTAGACTTCCAAATATGCAGGCATATATACAAGACAGACTGAAATACGACTATGCTCTCCCTTGGATTTTGCTGGAAGAGAAAGGGAGAGGCTGATAGAACTCCCTGAGCAAGGGGCTCAGACAGGAGAGACAGTGGCTAGACACCCCCAGCCAGTTAGGCAGCTCATCAGGACAAGATCCTAGATCTTAGAAATGGAGGGTTAAAGTCAGTACAGCAACTCTTTTTAAAATATGCCCAATCTACTAACTCTGATTTTTTAAATATTGATTTATGAGCTGTATACAAGAAAATATACCCACCCCTCACTCCGTGTCGAAGCTGTTCCCTGCTGTCTAGGGTTGCCAGTTAAAATACAGAATGCCCAATTACATGTGAGTTTCAGATGAGCAAAAGTTTTTTTGAAGTGTTTAAGTATGTGCCATACAAATTTGGGACATACTTATTCTAAAAAATATTTGTTGTTCATCTGAAATTCACATTTAACTGGGTGTCCTATATTTTTATTTGCTAAGTCTGCCATCAGGTTGGTCTGGCTCAACCTGAAAAATGGCTAGCTGGTTTCGGTTTTTGAGCAGCCTGAGATGTGGTCTCCCCACCGCTGACTCCTCACCCTAGTCCTGGGCTTCCTGGCCCAGCCAGGCCCCTGCTACTGACTTACCTGCCAAGTCAGCGGCTCCTCCTTGGGACACCTGGTGCCTGTGTCCTCCAGGGCCTGGAGGTTGCCTCCTCTGGGGGCGTGGTCCAGTCAGCAGGTTGGAATTAGCGTGTCACAAGGAACTTCTCACGGCCCACAGTTTCCCGTTAAATCAGGCTCACAGGGAGGCCCAGATTGGGGCAAGTGACGCACCAGGGGGGAGAGGGGATCAGCCTGGGCCTGGCTGGAGCCACCTCAAAGCCCTCCTTTGTGTGCGTCTGCTCCAGAGTTCCTGCTCAGCCATGTGGAAGCCGGGCTGTGGGGATGGGATCTGGGCCAGCCCCATACGCTTCTCCCCATCTTCTCTCTCATCGCAGGGAGGTCTGAGAAAGCACACCGCTGGGTAAGACATGCTCAAGATGGAGGGAAATTTTAAATGTGATTGTAGATGAAATGGCAGCTGTAGAGAATCCTGGCCTGTCACCCTCTCCCCAAGCCCAGCAGGGCCTGGCGTGGTCGGGCAGTGAGTGAGGCCAGCTGGGAAATGTAGCTGGTTAAGATTGAGTGTGGAAAGGACAAGACAGGCTGACCCACTTTTAGGCTGTGGCGTGCAGTGATAGGAGCCTGCTTGGGCACCAGACTGCCCACTTTTATATCCTAACTCCGTCACCTTCTAGCTGTGAGACGTGACTTCACCACTCAGTGACTCAGTTTCCTCCTCTGAGAAGTGGGAATAATTAGAGGAAGTCCTATCTCCCAGCATCTCAGAATGGGACTGTATTTTGTTGTTTGTTGTTGTTTGCTTTTGTTTTGTTTTGTTTTTTTTTTTGGCCTCACCGCGTGGCAAATGGGGATCTTATTTCCTGACCAGGGATCGAACCTGAGCCCCCTGCAGTGGAAGCATGGAGTCTTAACCACTGGACCGCCAGGCAAGTCCCAGAATGTGACTGTATTTGGAGATAGGGTCTTCAAGAGGTAATTAAGGTAAAATGAGGTCATCAGGGTGGGCCCTAATCCAATATGACTGGTATCCTTATATGAAGAGGGAATTTGGACACAGACAGTTACAGAGGGAAGACGATGTGAAGACACAGGAAGAAGGCACCGTCTACAAGCCAAGGAGAGGGGTCTCAGAAGAAAGCAGCCCTGCGGACACCTTTACCTTGGACTTCTAGCCTTCAGAATTGTGAGAAAATGAATTTCTGTTGTTTAAGCCACTCAATCTGTAGTACCTTGTTACAGCAGCTTTAGCAAACTGATGTAAGTAAGTGGGTTGTTGGATTTTTTTCCCAGGTATTTCACAGAGTGTGAGGCTCATGGGAGATAATGGAGGTGGAGGTGAGGGCTCAGGCTCCCCACAGGAAGGAACTATGGAGGCCACAGAAGAGGCTTTGTCAAGCTGGGTGATGGACTCTAGCACAAAAAAGAATGCTCCTGTGCACCAAGAACACTTTCGAGTTGATGGCACAGCCCCGACGGAAGTGAGCTACTGTTCCCACAGATTTTCAGGATGCTGGCAGGCCGCGAGGCCCTGTTTAAAGAGCAGAGCTTCCTATGACATTCCTCTGCTCACAGCTTTTCTCTGCCTCTGCCCTGCCCTTCCCCCCTCCCAAAAGTCACGTTCATGTCCAGTCTCTCTGGCTGGAACAATAGTACCAGTGTGTGAGCAGAGATGCTGCCCTCATTGGCCCAGACACCTGTGCTGGCCACATTGGCGGACTCTGTGGGCTCCCTGGCTCTCTCTGCCAGGCTGGAGGGAGGGAGGGAGGGGGCTTGCATTTGCTGTGCCCCCCATTCTGTACAGTGGCAAGAGCCTTACCAGTGTTATCTCATCCAGTCCTTTCAGATGTGAAGTAGAGAGTAAATTCCCCCTTTCCACAGAATAGGGAACTCAGAGTCAGAGAGGTAAGGAGACCTGCCCAAAGCCACACAGCTGGTAAAGAGTCAAGTCCTGGTATCTCTAAAGCCCTCTCATTATTCAATGCACAAGGCTGCCCCCTTCTCCAGAAGCGAGAGCAACACAGGTGTGACTGCCCAGAGAAGTCACACCTGCCCCCTGGCTGCTGGGGAAGGTGACATCACCTCACCTTCCTGGGAGCAGCTTCAGGGGGCAAGTCTGGTCATTGCCATTCCCTCTTGGCCAGTACTAATACTCCTGGGCCAGGGAGGACCCCAAGGGGTGCCTGGGCCTCAACCCCTCCTTTGAGAGATGGGAAAACCCAAGTCGAGGAACATTCTGCACCTTCCTTAAAATTACCCAATGGTATTGAGTGCCCCGACTAGCATGGGCTGACCCACAGGGCTTGCAGCCACCTCGTGCTCCAAAAAGCTCCAGTTCCTCCGGGAGCCATGCTCATTCCATGAAAAAGAGTCTGCCCTGTGGCAGTGGCAGAGTGAGAGGTGTCCGAGATTAAAGTAATGAGGAGCAGAACAATAAAATCAATCTGTATGCTTGTTGAAAGAATATTTTCTAACTAAGTAGGTTTAACAATATGAGGAAAAAACAGTTGGTGCTTTCAGATGGGAAGTTGGCTTTAGCTCCCCACCACTAAAGAAAAAGATGTAAGTGTTTGCTATGGACTGAATGTTTGTGTCTCCCACCAGATTCTTATGTTGAAGCCCTAACCACCAATGTGTTGGTATTAGGAGGTGGGTCTTCTCGAAGGTGACTAGATTTAGATAAGGTCATGAGGGTGGGGTCCTCATGATGGAATTAGTGCCATTATTAGAAGAGGAAGAGACACCAGAGCTCTCTCTCTCTCCACATGAACACATGGAGAAAGGCCTCATGAGCACACAATGAGAAATCTGGCAATCTGCAAGCTTGGAAGAGGGTCTTGACCATGCTAGTCACCTGATCTTGTGTAGTGAAATGTAGTGGAATAACTGAGGACATGGAAAGGAGATGTGACCCATGAACCCCTCGGCAGACCGAGGGCTAGCGAATAAGCCAGAACCCCTTGGCAGACCGAGGGCTGGCGAATAAGCCAGAACCCCTCGGCAGACCAAGGGCTAGCGAGTAAGCCAGAACTGCAGGCAGTCCTGAATACTTTGGGCGCTGATCCATGAAATGATCTCAGTATAATCAGAATGATGGGAACACAAGGAAATGTCCTTGTGCTACTTTAGTATAATCAGAATGATGGGAACACAGGGAGATGTCCTTGTGTTGCTTGTGAGCTCAAGGATGAAGCACAGCATGTCTTCAAGAAAGCCCATTGTTGCTTGTATAATCAATAAAAGCATATGTTGCTGCTTTGGCATTTCTGGAATGTTAAGAAAACAAGTCTTAAGATGTAAACATAGATAATGCCTAAATAAAAGCTACCACAGCAGGACAGACGGTGCTGTTTTGCCTGAGCGAGTGGCAGCCCTCTACTGCTGTTTCGGCACAATTCATCTCGTGTGATGAGCTTACTTTCGGCCCTGTCATTAGAAAACTACAACATCTTGTGCTTCCAGCCTCCAGAACTGTGAGAAAATAAGTGTCTCTTGTTTAAACCATCCAGTCTATGGTATATTTTTATGGCAGTGTTTATAGGAAGGAAGCCGTAGAAAGGGAGAGGTTAAAGACTAAGGTCAGAGAGGGGTAAGTAGTGATAGTAAGTAAGGTTCTTGGTGAGAAGATGGAACAGAGAGGGAGTCATTGCTCCAGCAGAAGTACCAGCCTTGGCTGGGTTGGTCAAACACTCTCCCATTGCTACAGAAAGCTAAAGAGAAGAATTTGTGCGGATGACAGTGAGTTTAAAGGTTTGGTGTAAAGTTAAGCTGACCTGCTGTGAGTAAAGGAGGATATAAGAAAGTTTGAAATAATTCTCATGAAGAAAAAAAAGGTTAAACTTACTAGGGAAGATTGGCTGTGTTGAAGGCTTGAGATTGGTTACAATGACTTCTTCTTTTCAAACTGAAGTATAGTAGATTTACTATGTTGTATTAGTTTCAGGTGTATAGCACAGGGATTCAGTTATATATATCTATATATTATATATAATATATATATAATATATGTATTATTTTTCAGATTCTTTTCCCTTATAGGTTATTACAAAATATTGAGTATAGGTCCCTGTGCTATACAGTAGGTCCCTGTTGGTTATCTATTTTATATATAACAGTGAGTATATGTTAATTCCAAACTCCTAATTTATCCCTCCTGCATCTTTCCCCTTTGGTAAGCATAAGTTTGTTTTCTATGTCTATGGATCTATTTCTGTTTTGTAAATAAGTTCATTTGTGTCTTTTTGTTTTTTTAGATGTCACATATGAGTGGTATCATATGATATTTGTCTTTCTCTGCCTGGCTTACTTCACTTACTATGATAATCTCTAGGTCCATCCACGTTGCTGCAAATGACATTATTTCATTCGTTTTTTAATGCCTGGGTAATATTCCACTGTGTGTGTGTGTGTGTGTATATATATATGTATATATATATATATATATATATATATATATATATATATATATATATACCATATTTTCTTTATCCATTCATCTGTCGATGGACATTTAGGTTGCTTCCATGTCTTGGCTATTGTAAATAGTGCTGCAGTGAACATTGGGGTGCATGTATCTTTTTTTTTTTAACATCTTTATTGGAGTATAACTGCTTTACAATGGTGTTAGTTTCTGCTGTATAACAAAGTGAATCAGCTATACATATACATACATCCCCATATCTCCTCCCTCTGTGTCTCCCTCCCACCCTCCCTATCCCATCCCTCTAGGGGGACGAAAAGCACAGAGCTGACCTCCCTGTGCTAGGGGAGGACACAGCGGCTGCTTCCCACTAGCTATCTATTTTACATTTGGTAGTGTATATATGTCCATGCCACTCTCTCACTTCATCCCAGCTTAACCTTCCACCTCCCCATGTCCTCAAGTCCGTTCTCTATGTCTGCATCTTTATTCCTGTCCTGCCCCTAGGTTCTTCAGAACCTTTTTTTTTTAGATTCCATATACATGTGTTAGCATACGGTATTTGTTTTTCTCTTTCTGACTTACTTCACTCTGTATGACAGTCTCTAGGTCCATCCACCTCACTACAAATAACTCAATTTCGTTTCTTTTTATGGCTGAGTAATATTCCATTGTATATATGTGCCACATCTTCTTTATCCATTCCTCTGTCAATGGACACTTAGGTTGCTTCCATGTCCTGGCTATTGTAAATAGAGCTGCAATGAACATTGTGGTACATGACTCTTTTTGAATTATGGTTTTCTCAGGGTATATGCCCAGTAGTGGGATTGCTGGGTCATATGCTAGTTCTATTTGTAGTTTTTTGAGGAACTTCCATACTGTTCTCCATAGTGGCTGTATCAATTTACATTCCCCCCAACAGTGCAAGAGGGTTCCATTTTCTCCACACCCTCTCCAGCATTTATTGTTTGTAGATTTTTTGATGATGGCCATTCTGACCAGTGTGAGGTGATACCTCATTGTAGTTTTGATTTGCATTTCTCTAATGATTAGTGATGTTGAGCATCCTTTCATGTGTTTGTTGGCTATCTGTATATCTTCTTTGGAGAAATGTCTATTTAGGTCTTCTGCCCATTTTTGGATTGGGTTGTTTGTTTTTTTGATATTGAGTTGCAGGAGCTGCTTGTATATTTTGGAGATTAATCCTTTGTCAGTTGCTTCATTTGCAAATATTTTCTCCCATTCTGAGGGTTGCCTTTTTGTTTTGTTTATGGTTTCCTGTGCTGTGCAGAAGCTTTTAAGTTTCATTAGGTCCCATTTGTTTATTTTTGTTTTTATTTCCATTTCTCTAGGAGGTGGCTCAAAAAGGATCTTGCTGTGATTTATGTCATGGAGTGTTCTGCCTATATTTTCCTCTAAGAGTTTTATAGTGTATGGCCTTACATTTAGGTCTTTAATCCATTTTGAGTTTATTTTTGTGTATGGTGTTAGGAAGTGTTCTAATTTCATTCTTTTACATGTAGCTGTCCAGTTTTCCCAGCACCACTTATTGAAGAGGCTGTCTTTTCTCCACTGTATATTCTGGCCTCCTTTATCAAAGATAAGGTGACCATATATGTGTGGGTTTATCTCTGGGCTTTCTATCCTGTTTCATTGATCTATATTTCTGTTTTTGTGCTAGTACCATACTGTCTTGATTACTGTAGCTTTGTAGTATAGTCTGAAGTCAGGGAGCCTGATTCCTCCAGCTCTGTTTTTCTTTCTCAAGATGACTTCGGCTTTTCAGGGTCTTTTGTGTTTCCATACAAATTGTGAAATTTTTTGTTCTACTTCTGTGAAAAAATGCCATTGGTAGTTTGATAGGGATTGCATTGAATCTGTAGATTACTTTGGGTAGTATAGTCATTTTCATATATTGATTTTTCCAATCCAAGAACATGGTATATCTCTCCATCTATTTGTATCATCTTTAATTTCTTTCATCAGTGTCTTATAGTTTTCTGCATACAGGTATTTTGTCTCCTTAGGTAGGTTTATTCCTAGGTGTTTTATTCTTTTTGTTGCAATGGTAAATGGGATTGTTTCCTTAATTTCTCTTTCAGATTTTTCATCATTAGTCTATAGGAATGCAAGAGATTTCTGTGCATTATTTTGTATCCTGCTACTTTACCAAATTCATTGATTAGCTCTAGTAGTTTTCTGGTAGCATCTTTAGGATTCTCTGTGTATAGTATCATGTCATCCACAAACAGTGACAGTTTTACTTCTTATTTTCCAATTTGGATTCATTTTATTTCTTTTTCTTCTCTGATTGCTGTGGCTAAAACTTCCAAAACTATGTTGAATAATAGTGGTGAGAGTGAGCAACCTTGTATTGTTCCTGACATTAGTGGAAATGGTTTCAGTTTTTCACCATTGAGAATGATGTTAGCTGTGGGTTTGTCATATATGGCCTTTATTATGTTGAGGTAAATTCCCTCTGTGCCTACTTTCTGGAGAGTTTTTGTCATAAATGGGTGTTGAATTTTGTCAAAAGCTTTTCTGCATCTATTGAGATGATCATATGGTTTTTCTCCTTCAATTTGTTAATATGGTGTATCACATTGATTGATTTGTGTATATTGAAGAATCCTTGCATTCCTAGGATAAACCTCACTTGATCATGTTGTATGATCCTTTTAGTGTGCTGTTGGATTCTGTTTGCTAGTATTTTGTTGAGGATTTTTGCATCTATGTTCATCAGTGACATTGGCCTGTAGTTTTCTTTTTTTGTGGCATCTTTGTCTGGTTTTGGTATCAGGGTGATGGTAGCCTCGTAGAATGAGTTTGGGAGTGTTCCTCTCTCTGCTATGTTTTGGAAGAGTTTGAGAAGGATAGGTGTTAGGTCTTCTCTAAATGTTTGATAGAATTTGCCTGTGAAGCCATCTTACCCTGGGCTTTTGTTTGTTGGAAGATTTTAAATCACAGTTTCAATTTCAGTGCTTGTTATTGGTCTGTTTATATTTTCTATTTCTTCCTGGTTCAGTCTCAGAAGGTTGTGCTTTTCTAAGAATTTGTCCATTTCTTCCAAGCTGTCCATTTTATTGGCATATAGTTGCTTGTAGTAATCTCTCATGATCCTTTGTATTTCTGCAGTGCCAGTTGTTACTTCTCCCTTTTCATTTCTAATGCTCTTGATTTGAGTCTTCTCCCTTTTTTTCTTGATGAGTCTGGCTAATGGTTTATCAATTTTGTTTATCTTTTCAAAGCACCAGCTTTTAGTTTTATTGATTTTTGCTATCATTTCCTTCATTTATTTCTGATCTGATCTTTATGATTTCTTTCCTTCTGCTAACTTTGGGGTTTTTTTGTTCTTCTTTCTCTAATTGCTTTTGGTGTAAGGTTAGGTTTTTTATTTGAGATGTTTCTTGTTTCCTGAGGCAGGATTGTATTGCTGTAAACTTCCCTCTTAGAACTGCTTTTGCTGCGTCCCATAGGTTTTGGATCGTCATGTTTTCGTTGTCATTTGTTTCCAGGTATTTTTTGATTTCCTCTTTGATTTCTTCATTGATCTCTTGGTTATTTAGTAGTGTATTGTTTAGCCTCTGTGTGTTCCTATTTTTTACAGATTTTTTCCTGTAATTGATGTTAGTCTCATAGTGTTGTGGTCGGAAAAGATACCTGATACAATTTCATACTTCTTAAATTTACCAAGGCTTGATTTGTGACCCAAGAGATGACCTATCCTGGAGAATGTTCCATGAGCATTTGAGAAGTGTAATCTGCTGTTTTTGGATGGAATGTCCCATAAATATCAATTAAGTCCATCTTGTTTAATGTATCATTTAAAGCTTGTGTTTCCTTTTTTATTTTCATTTTGGATGATCTGTCCATTGGTGAAAATGGGGTGTTAAAGTCCCCTACTATTATTGTTACTGTCAATTTCCCCTTTTATGGCTCTTAGCCATTTGCCTTATGTATTGAGGTGCTCCTATGTTGGGTGCATATATATTTACAATTATTATATCTTCTTCTTGGATTGATCCCTTGATCATTATGTAGTGTCCTTCTTTGTCTCTTGTAATAGTCTTTTTTTTTTAAGTCTATTTTGTCTGATATGAGAATTGCTACTCCAGCTATTTCTATTTGCATGGAATATCTTTTTCCATCCCCTCATTTTCAGTCTGTATGTCTCGCTAGGTCTGAAGTGGGTCTCTTGTAGACAGTATATGTATGGGTCTTGTTTTTGTATCCATTCAGCCAGTCTATGTCTTTTGGTTGGAGCATTTAATCCATTTACATTTAAGGTAGTTATCAATATGTATGTTCCTATGACCATTTTCTTAATTGTTTTGGGTTTGTTATTGTAAGCCTTTTCCTTCTATTGTGTTTCCTGCCTAGAGAAGTTCCTTTAGCATTTGTTGTAGAGCTGGGTTTGGTGGTGCTGAATTCTCTTAGCTTTTGCTTCTCTGTAAAGGTTTTAATTTCTCTGTCGAATCTGAATGAGATCCTCGCTGGGTAGAGTAATCTTGGTTGTAGGTTTTTCCCTTTCATCACTTTAAATATGCCCTCCACTCCCTTCTGGCTTGCAGAGTTTCTGCTGAAAGATCAGCTGTTAACCTTGTGGGGATTCCCTTGTATGCTATTTGTTGCTTTTCCCTTGCTGCTTTTAATATTTTTTCTTTGTATTTAATTTTTGATAGTTTGATTAATATGTGTCTTGGTGTGTTTCTCCTTGGATTTATCCTGTATGGGACTCTCTGCACTTCCTGGACTTGATTGACTATTTCCTTACCCATATTAGGGAAGTTTTCAACTATAGTCTCTTCAAATATTTTCTCAGCCCCCCCCCTTTTTTTTTTCTCTTCTTCTTCTGGGACCCCTATAATTCGAATGTTGGTGCGTTTAATGTTGTCCCAGAGGTCTCTGAGACTGTCCTCAATTCTTTTCATTCTTTTTTCTTTTTCTGCTCTGTGATAGTTATTTCCACTATTTTATCTTCCAAGTCACTTATCTGTTCTTCTGCCTCAGTCATTCTGCTATTGATTCCTTCTAGAGAATTTTAAATTTCATTTATTGTGTTGTTCATCATTGTTTGTTTGCTCTTTAGTTTTTCTAGGTCCTTGTTAAACGTTTCTTGTATTTTCTCCATTCTATTTCCAAGATTTTGGGTCATCTTTACTATCATTACTCTGAATTCTTTCTCAGGTAGACTGCCTATTTCCTCTTCATTTGTTTGGTCTGGTGGGTTTTTACCTTGCTCCTTCATCTGCTGTGTGTTTCTCTGTCTTCTCATTTTGCTTAACTTACAGTGTTTGGGGTCTCCATTTTGCAGGCTGCATGTTTGTAGGTCTTGTTGTTTTTGGTGTCTGTCCCTAGTGAGTAAGGTTGGTTCAGTGGGTTTTGTAGGCTTCCTGGTGGAGGGACCTGGTGCCTGTGTTCTGGTGGATGAGGCTTGATCTTGTCTTTCTGTTGGGCAGGACCATGGCCAGTGGTGTGTTTTGGCGTGTCTGTGGACTTATTATGATTTTAGGCAGCCTCTCTGCTAATGGGTGGGGTTGTGTTCCTGTCTTGCTAGTTGTTTGGCATAGGGTGTCCAGCACTGTAGCTTGCTGGTCGTTGAGTGGAGCTGGGTCTTAGCATTGAGATGGAGATCCCTGAAAGAGCTTTCGCCATTTGATATTATGTGGGGCTTGGAGGTCTCTGGTGGACCAATGTCCTGAACTCGGTTCTCCCACCTCAGAGGCTCAGGCCTGACACCCAGCCAGAGCACCAAGACCCTGTCAGCCACATGGCTCAGAAGAAAAGGGAGAAAAAGAAAGAAAGAAAGAAAGAAAGAAAAATAAATAAATAAAATAAAGTTATTAAAATAGAAAAAAATTATTAAAAATAAAAAGTAATAAAAAAGAGGGAAAGAAAGAAGAGACCGACCAAACCAAAAACAAATCCACCAGTGATAACAAGCACTAAAAACAAAAAACAAAAAACAAACAAAAAAATGGACAGTCAGAACCCTAGGACAAATGGCAAAAGCAAAGCTATACAGACAAAATCACACAAAGAAGCATACATATACACACTCACAAAAAGAGAAAAAGGAAAAATATATGTATATAAAATAAAAAAAGAGAGCAACCAAATCAATAAACAAATCTACCAATGATAATAACTCTAAATACTAAACTAAGATAAACATAAAACCAGAAATAAATTAAATGCAGAAAGAAAACCCCAAGTCTACAGTTGCTCCCAAAGTCCACCACCTCAATTTTGGGATGATTTGTTGTCTATTCAGGTATTCCACAGATGCAGGCACATCAAGTTGATTGTAGAGATTTAATCTGCTGCTCCTGAGGCTCCATGGAGAAATTTCCCTTCCTCTTCTTTGTTCGCACAGCTCCTGGGGTTCAGCTTTGGATTTGGCCCCGCCTCTGCATGTAGGTCGCCTGAGGGCGTCTTTTAGGAAGTCTGAGGTCTTTTGCCAGCGTTCAGTAGGTATTCTGTGGGAGTTGTTCCACATGTTGATGTAGTTTTGATATATTTGTAGGGAGGAAGGTGATCTCCACATCTTACTCCTCCACCATCTTGAAGGCACCCCCCATATATCTTTTTGAAGTATAGTTTTGTTCAGATGTATGCCCAGGAATGGGATTGCTGGATAATATGGTAACTCTATCTTTAGAGTTTTCTACAATGACTTTTAGGGTCCCCGTGAACACAGTCACGTGAAGCCTCCAGCACAACCCAAGCAATCCAGATATAGCCACAACAAAGAATATGGCTGGCCTCATACAGGGTTAGGATTTGCCAGATGGGTGGGATGGAAGGACAGACAAGGTGGCAAGTTGAATTCAAGATGAAGGAGGAGTGAGGGACAGCAAAAATTAGAGAATAGGTAAGTGGGAATAATTGAGCATTGAAACTGGACAAAGAGGAAGCTGCTGTCTGAGTAGTGATTCTGCTCAGGCTGTGTCCAGGAGAGTAAGTGGCTGAGGTGACATAGATGAGGAAGTCAGGGAGATGGGAAGAGAAGCACCAAGACGCCTCATGTAGGATGGAGGATCCACCTCAGTTTTGCAGCCATCTAGGGTGACAGCAGAAGAGGGTCACGTGAAGTGGAAGATGAAGAAGAGGCATCTACCTGTCGTCATCAAAGGGGCAGAGATGGCTGCTCAAAGTTTGCTGATTATTTACAAGCCAGAGCAGATCACTAGGTTCACAACTGGCCTGATATTTTCAAAAAACTTTTTTATTTTGTCATAATTTCAGAATTACAGGCCACAAAAATAGTACAAAAACTTCCCATATGCCCTTCACCTAGAAGTTAACATTTTATCACATTTGCTTTACAATTCTCTGTCAATATATACATACCATATTTTTTTTCTAAACCATTTTAGAGTAAGTTGCAGACATGATGCCCCTCTTCTCCTAAATACTTCAGGATATATTTCCTAAAAACAAAACATTCTCTTAATTAACCACAGTATGAATATCGAAATGAGGAAATGAACACTGTTATAATACAATTGGATAGTCCATAAACCTGAATCAAATATCACCAGTTTTAAGGGACCAGTCTTTTTTGGGTTTTTTTGGCTGCTTTGGGTCTTCGTTGCTGCGCATGGGCTTTCTCTAGTTGTGGTGAGCGGGGGCTACTCTTCATTGCAGAGTGCGTGCTTCACATTGAGGTGGCTTCTCATTGCAGAGCATGGGCTCTAGGCGCACAGGCTTCAGTAGTTGTGGTGCATGGGCTCAGTAGTTGTGGCATGCGGGCTCAGTAGTTGTGGTCTGCAGGCTCAGTAGTTGTGGCACAAGGGCTTAGTTGCTCTGTGGCATGTGGGATCTTTGCTGACAAGGGATCGAACCCATGTCCCCTGCATTGGCAGGTGGATTCTTAACCACAGCGCCACCAGCGAAGTCCCCAAGGGGCCAGTTTTTAAGGATTACTTTCCACCCTGCTTCCCCTTTCCCAAGTCCTCTGCCTGTCTTCCAGGCAGGCCTCTGAGAAACAAGAGACGGAGCAGGGTAATGGAACTAAACTTTTTGTTTGTTTGTTTGTTGTTGTTTTTGTTGTTTTGAACTTTTAATCTTCAAATGACTGCCGATTCACAGGAAGTTTCAAAAGCAGTAATGTAGTTTTAAGTCAAAATTTTCATTTTGAAATTTAACATTTCATTGAAATAATTTAAAAACCTATTTTTCTAAGGATGTGTTCATAATTTTGCACCTATTTAACAAATATCTGAAGCACCCACTGTGTGCCACTTTTCCAGACCCTGGGATTACAAATGGTGAGCTGTTAAACCTCTACCTTAAACCCTACTAAGTCGGAATTTCTTCAGGATGGAGTCAGATGGTTCTTCTTAACAATCCTGTGACCTGCCCACGTAGTAGGATCTTTTTTTTAATCTTAATCATTTCTAAGTATACACTTCAGTAGCGTTAAGTACATTCACATCGTTGAGAAACAGATATCCAGAACTTTTTCACCTTACAAAGCTGAAACTCTATACCTATTAAACAAGAGCTCCCCAATTCACCTTCTCCCCAGCCCCTGGCAACCACCGTTCTACTTTTTGTTTCTTGGAGTTTAAATCCTTTAGATACCTCATGTGAGTGGAATCATACAGTATTTGTCTTTTTGTGACTGGCTTATTTCACTTAACATAATGTCCTTCGGTATCATCTATGTTGTAGCATGTGAAGGGATTTCATTCCTTTTTAAGGCTGAATAGTATTCCACTGTATGGATACACCACATTCTGTTTACCCGTTCGTCTGCCCATGGATGTTTGGGTTGTCTCCACCTTTTCACTATTATGAATAATGCTTCCTTGAATATGGGTGTACAGATATCTGATTAAGAACCTGATTTCAATTCTTTTGTATACACACTCTGAAGTGGGATTGCCGGAGGGAGCTGAAACTATTTTTTTTTAATTCAAAAAATACTTTATTGGTAAAAAATACTAAACATCTGAAACTTCAGTGACTTGTAATCTTTTTGCAATAGTAACATCAACACGGATCACCAGACCTACACTATTAAGTGCTCCTAAACACTAGGCTCCTTATACATGCTACCTTGATTATTCTCTCAAGCAATGCCGCCCTTAAACCCAGGCAACTGGAGTGCTTGGACTGGGTGGGTGCCTCAACAGCTCCCTTCCTAGATGATGAGGAGTCCAAGAAACTTGGAGTGTGAACGCACTGAAGCCCACGTGCCCTCCTTTAGACCATGCTTGGGGTACCTTCCCAAACATCCCCAAGCTCAGTTCCTCGGCCTATACAGGCTCCTTCCTAAGTCCACCCTCCCCAGAGTGGACCTGCTAGTGTGCACAGCATAGTCAAGGGTAGCCGAGGGCAGCTTTAGAGGAGAGACATGGTGTGGATTTTCAGGCTGGGTGTCCACATGCAGGCATATGAAGCCCCTCACACTGCAGGATGGAGTGGGGAATGATAGGGGGCCTCCATTTGTACTTTTCTCTGGACTCCTGCAAATACCAGTAGCTATAATATTATTATCCAAACATGAGCTACTGACAAGGTCTGAAGAACATTTGATTCCAGTGTTGTAAACCTGTTTTTAACTGGCTGTGTTTTCTAGAATCAGTGTATCACTAGCTGACCAGTGTATGGCGTCTAGTTGGTTGAAGCAGATTGGTAAGATTTGCTGCTTAGTAAGGAAGCCTGCACCAGGGTGAAAAACATTGTTATGAATCTAAGTCTGTTCTCTTCCTTTGCATATGTAACACCCATTAGCACTAATGGAAAATACAGATGATACATTCATGCAACAAGGGGAGGCAAGACCCCCTGCCTCAATTGTCAATGCCAGTGGGTAGATGCTCACACAGGCAATGCAATAAGTGCACCTGGGATGCAAAAATGGAAGTTCAAAAAGGCAAATGAGCCCTTTTGAGCTACACAAATTCATGGCTGCCTGGCTCAGTCCCAGAAGCAGCCTGGAAGGGTGGTTTTGTGGGGAGAAGATGAGGTAAAGTCATCTGATTCCTTGGCAAGCTAAAGGATTCCTCTCAGGAATAATCTTCCAGCCCCACTGCTGTGTTTTAGCCAAATATCACAGCTTAATATTGGGCCAGAAACGTGGTAGAAGTAAAAAGTACTTAAGTAGTGTCATAGGCTTCCCTGGTGGCACAGTGGTTGGGAGTCTGCCTGCCAGTGCAGGGAATGCGGGTTCGAGCCCTGGTCTGGGAGGATCCCTCATGCCGTGGAGCAGCTGGGCCCGTGTGCCACAACTACTGAGACTGTGCTCTAGAGCCTGTGAGCCACAACTACTGAGCCTGCATGCCACAGCTGCTGAGGCCCGCCTGCCTAGAGTCCGTGCTCTGCAACGGGGTAGGCCACCGCAGTGAGAGGCCTGCACACTGCAGCGGGGAGTGGCCTCCACTTGCCGCAGCTGGAGGGGCCTGTGTGCAGCAATGAAGACCCAGCACAACCCAAAATAAATAAATAAATAAATAAATTTATTTAAAAAAAAAAAGAAGCGTCATAAACAAGTAGCAGACCTAGGCACCTGAGAGGCATCATTCTCTTCCAGCAGTTATGTTTCTTCCAGAACTGGCCAAATAGATCCATCCTACCCCTGGGAACTGGGAGACAGGCTCCAGACTGAATGCCCCCTGATCTTAGCATTCCTTCACATGCCATCCCATGGTCTCACATTTGGCAAGTCCAAATCTGAAGGCTTCATCATCAACTCAAACTTTCATCCTTCCCTGTGTGTCAGTCAACTGGCAGTTATCACCAGGGTGCACCCAGTCACTCAAACCTGAATATTCCTCAAACCCCTCCCATCTCTCCCCAAGGTTGGGCCACCACCACCTATGTCCAGGACAACTTAGAGCCTCCTAAGGGGTCTTGCCTTCAACTTTCCTCACCTCCATCATCTTTTTTTTTTTTTTTTTTTGGCTGCATTGGGTCTTCATTGCTGTGCATGGGCTTTCTCTAGTTGCAGCGAGCGGGGGCTACTCTTTGTTGTGGGGGCTTCTCTTATTGTGGAGCATAGGCTCTAGGTGCGTGGGCTTCAGTAGTTGCAGCACACGGGCTCAATAGTTGTGGCACGGGGCTCTAGGGCACACGGGCTTCAGTAGTTGTGGATTGCAGGCTCTAGAGTGCAGGCTCAGTAGCTGTGGTGCATGAGTTGAGTTGCCCTGCAGCATGTGGGATCTTCCTGCACCAGGGATCGAACCCGTGTCCCCTGCATTGTCAGGCAGATTCTTAACCACTGCACCACCAGGGAAATCCCCACCATCTCTTGTAAATAACCTCTGCAGCACTCACCTGCCAGAAATATTGTTCTACAAAGTGAATACAATCACGCCCTTCCACTTCAGCTGTTCCCCACTTGCTCCTGATGTGAAAAAGATTAACAAGCCCCTGCTTTCCCACCCCCACCCGAAGCACCTGCACCTCCCGAACCAGTCAGACGCTGGATTGCTTGTTGCTGTCAGGCCCTTTGCACAAGCTGCCCATTCAACGTAGTACAGGTTCTCGAACCTCTCCTCCATTTCTCTTTGCTCTACTATCAGTTGTTCATTTAACAAATATTTACTGAGCATTTACTGCTTTGCCAGGCTTTGTGCTAAATGCTGAGATTTTGTATGCAATAAGCCCCCGGCCATATGAGGCTTACATTTTAGGGCTGTCGACTGAAAGAAAAGTGCGTAACCTAAAAGTTGTGAGTTAAGTTTTATCCAGGTACCTTACTGAGGACTATAGCCCAGGAGACAGCCTCTGAGATAGCTTTGAGGACCTGCTCTGACGAGTTAAGGGAGGAGCCAGGATATATATGAGTTTTCGGGGGTTTTTTTTGGGGGGGGGGAGATCCATGTAATCAAAGATCAAGATTACTGATCACAAAAAGACAGATATTTCAAGTTAATGACTTAAGTGCTTTCCTATGTATGGGAAGATGCAAGAATCTGGGTTCATTGAAACTTTTCCTTAGATATGCATCTTAACTATCCAAGGATCCTTACATCCAAAGCACAAAATGTTTCCTGTTTTTCTCCATCCTGAGCTCCCCTCAGGCACACTGAGGCCAACGACTGCAGTTGCTACAGCCTTGATCCCTATAGAAATGAAATGGCAGGCAACCCTTTTTTCCTTTACAGGAGTTACACCTCCACTGGCACAAGGAGCAGAACACCTTCCGGCGCCTTCCAGGCACTTCCAGTGCAAAGACCTCTACAGCTATTACTAGATTCATCCCCTTTCTCACTGACCCTTTTCCCAACAGTACACAAGAAGGCCTTAACTGGTCAAGGCACCGTGGTGGCCACACCCAGGCCACACTGCCCTGGCTCACTCTGCGGTCCCGAATTGGAGATCTAAGGCTGCCCCCCCCCACAGTGAGTGGGATCGTCCCAGGAGTTTCCCCCTCCCTTCTGCCTTAATGGTACGCCCCATGCGCATGCTCCCGGGCGGCGGAAGTGAGCCGCGGGAGGCGGGAGCTGCTGCTCCCGGTAACGGAAGTTCGGCGGCGTTGGGTTGAGCGGACTTTTTGGAAGCTTTTGGAGGAGGTGAGGCTGAGGTGACCGTCCGGAGCGCCTTCGCGCGTTGCAGGGGCGGTGGGACTCAGCCCCGGGGAGGTAGCGGGTGTGGGAGGACAGGAGGACACCACTTCCATTGTGACGTTCTGGCGTTTTCCTTGGTTTGGAAGGGTCGATGTGCCCTGCCGTCTTTCTCCGCGTTGGTTGGCCCTCCCTGCTCCCCGGGCGTGCTACACTCTCGGCCCTCTTGTTAAATTCTTCCTCTCCATCAGCGCTTAGCTCCTACGCCTGAGAAATTTCTCTAAACCTGTTTCACCTTTTTAGCTCGGTCACAGCGCACATCACCAGCTGCCTCATTTTATAGTTTCCCTATTTGTGTTTACTTCTTGCTCTCTGTGGAGCCCCGGCGCAAGACCCGCGGCGTTTCACTTCTGTGGTGCGTCACTAACCTCACGGCCTCTTGACAAAGAATCTGCAGCCACCTATCTGTTACTCATCTCTGGTTTTAGGAAGAATTTAGCAAATGTACCTGCTGAAATAGAAAGAGTTCAGCATCTTCCCCTTAGGGCTGGACGTCTCTTTTAGTCGGTATACCTTGTTTGCATTCTCTACTGCCACCCAGCCCCTAACAGAGGGTAGCAGGTAAAAGCATGGGATTTGGGGTCCGGAGCTGGACAGACTCGGATTTCAGTTCTGCTTCTACCCTTACTAGCCTTCTAACTTTGGGGATTTGGGGAAATTCCTTAATCTCTCTGAATCCCAAAAGATCTTTATCTAAATTGGGAGTAATAACACAGACTTCATAAGGTTGGTGTGAGGATCAAATTAATGAGTGTAAAGTGCTGGGCCCAGGGTCTTGCCCATTGTAGGGATTCAGTCATTCATTTGTTCAGCAAATATTTATTGGGCACCTTTTATGAGCTAGATACTGTGCTAAGTACTGGAGGTTCAGTGTTAAACAAAACCAGACAGGTTTCCCTGCACTCCTGGAGTTTGAAGTGGAGTGGGAGGTGTAGTTCTTAAGCTAATAATTACAAATGTAATGTTAAAAGTGTGATGGTGAGAGAGATTACAGTTGCCTTGAAAGAATGTAATAGGGGAGTGTTTAATCTAGACTGAGCTTCTAAGGAAGTGTGGATTGAGCTGAGATCTGAAGAATTTGTAGGAATTAACAATAAAAGATAGGCAAGCAGCAGATGAAAGGAGGGGTGTTTGTATAAGTTCCAGACAGAAAATCATGTGTAAGGGTCTGTGGCGAGAGGAACTTGGGGGTTTGAAGGACTGAAAGCAATTCAGTGTGCCTGGAGAATAGAGTGAGGAAGGGGAGTTAGCATGGACCAGACCTTTTTATCCTGAATTCAGGATTTTGGACTGATACGAGAGTAATGGAAAGCCACTGAAGAGTTTTAAGTTGAGGATGGAGATTGAGGGAGGATAAGTCACATAATCTGGTTTGTGTTTCAAAAACATTATTTTAGCTGCTGTGTGGGGGACAAGTTAGGAAACTATGCAGTAGTTCAGGTGAGAGATGATGGTGGCTTTGGGGTAATGTGGAGGTAGTGGATCTCAGAGAGAAGTAGACTTGAGAGATGTTTTAGGGGGGTAACATCATCAGGACTTGGTAGCGGATGTGGAGGATGAAGGTGAAGTGGTTAAGAATGTTGTCCAGGTTTTTGGTTTCAGCGGCTGAGTGGATGATGGTACAATTTATGGAGATTGGAAACACGAAGAAGTGCAGGAGGAGGAGCAGGTCTTCTTTCCATCAGTGTGCATTTCCCCCTTCCCATAATACTCCCATAGCTACACACTAACTCCTGTCTGTCTAATGTGCTTCCATTTCACCCTTTCCTTTCTACTCCCCAGAGTCACCACCCTAAGACAGGCCTTTGTCACTACCACTAAAATAGCCCCCAGTAGCCTCTTAGCCTCTGTTCTTCCTCCTTACTCCCTCCCTGCTTTAATCTGCACATTGATGCCAGATTCAGTTTCCTCAAACACTGTTTCAATCTTGTCAGATTATCTTTTACTACAGAAATTTTTGTTGCCATCTATTATTTACAGAATAAAATCTGAATTCCTTAACCTGGCTTTTAAGAGCTTGCACAGTTTAGTCCCACCCTTTCTTTCTAGCTTTCCTACTCACTACTCCCCTACTTGAACCCTCTACTACTCATTTTCCCCAAATAAATTTTTCAGATTCTCTTATGAATGCCTTTGTTCCTGATACTCTCCTTCCCAATAATGTATACCATGTGGTTATCTTGACTGTCTAAATTTAATCCTTAAGTTCCAGTTTAAGCTTTCCTCTGCTGGGAAGGCTTCTTGATGTTTGAGCACACATTTATTTCTTAGCCTTGTTAACTTCTCATTTGTTTTTACACCATTTAATTGGTATAAATGCATTTACAGTGCTGTTGATTTATTCATTTATCTAGTGTTACTTTATTATATGTTATAATATTCTTGTGTGTCAATAATAATTTATTATATATTTGCTATACTGTTAAATGATAGCTTTGTTCTGGGCAGCATACTGGGTAGATGCTTAAAAAAAATGATAAAAATGTGACTTGGAATTAGGAAACCACTTGATTAGACTACAACTTTCTAATAAGGAAATTCCAGGGAATTCTCAAGATTATTTTGGTTTGGGTAAGAATCACCTACTCATACTAGTTGGTAATCCGTAGCCTGTTGAGTACCCACTGTGTACGTAGTCTATAATATGTATGAAATACTCAGTTAACAGGTAGAGAAGGGGAAAAAAATCAAACTTGTTTCCTTCTGGAAGTTTCATCCAGCTCTGACATTTTCCCTTTCCAGTTTCTTGATATGTGCAACAATGGACCAGAAAATTTTATCTCTAGCAGCAGAAAAAACAGCAGACAGACTGCAAAAATTTCTTCAAACCCTGAAAGAAGATGATGTGAGTATTAGGAAGGATGTTCTGCCAAAAGCAAATGTCAAGCATGATAACAAATTCAAGGGACATGTTAGAAAAATTAATTCTGCCACTTCATCTATCCCCCACTCTCCTTAGGAGACAAGGATTTATTTGATAACAACTCATAGATACAAAGAAATGGGAGAGAGGAAGAGATATGCACAACTTAAGGGCATTTATGTACATTTATACAACTGTATTTATTTGTTTGTTTGTTTGTTTATTGATTGATTGCTGCAACATGCAGCATGCGGGATCTTAGTTCCCTGACCAGGGATCAAACCGATATCCCCTGAAGTGGAAGCGTGAAGTCTTAACTGCTGGACCACCAGGGAAACCCCTACAACTGTATAATATTTAAATGACATTTATGCAACCGTATAAGCAAATTAGTACACTTTTTAGTTCTTAGAACAATCCTATTTGAAAGCAATATCCAGACTGTAGTTATTGATGTGAGACATTAGATTTGCCTGTTGATGCTTCATTTATGTTTTTCCCTAAAGAAGATAAGTTCATAAGTAGTAAGATATTTTGAAATTATTAGTAAAAGTGAAAACCAACCAATTTACATTGTGTCTTCACTATAAGTATATGATTATAAAATGGGACAATAATTACCTTCTGTGTTAGGCTTTCTAATCTTTCTCTCCTGATATACTTCTCCTTATTCCATTATAAATGATCTCAGCTTATTCAGATCCCTACATGGAAAATAATCCCTCCTTAAAATTAACCTTAAACATTAGTATATATGTATAGACAAATTAAGACTTTGAGTATTATTATTTTTTTAATTTCTTTAATGTTATATCTATTTATTTTTGGCTGCATTGGGTCTTCGTTGCTGCACGTGGGCTTTCTCTAGCTGCGGTGAGCAGGGGCTATTCTTTTTTGTTTTGTTTTGTTTTTGCGGTACACGGGCCTCTCACCGTTGTGGTCTCTCCTGTTGCGGAGCACAGGCCCAGCGGCCATGGCTCACGGGCCTAGCTGCTCCGCGGCACGTGGGATCTTCCCGGACCGGGGCACGAACCTGTGTCCCCTGCGTCAGCAGGCGGACTCTCAACCACTGCGCCACCAGGGAAGCCCTGGGGGGCTACTCTTTGTTGCGGTGCACGGTCTTCTCATTGCGGTGGCTTCTCTTGTTGCGGAGCACGGGCTTTAGGCGTGCGGGATCGGTAGCTGTGGCTCACAGGCTCTAGAGCACAGGCTCAGTAGTTGTGGCGCATGGACTTAGTTGCTCCACAGCATGTGGGATCTTCCCGGACCAGGGATCAAACCCATGTCCCCTGCATTGGCAGGCGGATTCTTAACCACTGCGCCACCAGGGAAGCCCCGAGTGTTATGTTTTTAAGGAACTTTTTATGTGCTAGTTTTTGTGGTCATTGAAGCTAGGTGCATCTTAATCTTTGTTACCTTATGCTAACTGGGAATTGATACAGGGATGCGCTCTCATTTTTTTTTCTTTGAAATTATCCAGAAATTGCTTTTTGTGGCACTTTTTAAGACAGCCTTTGCATGAGTTGAGAGTTGAATCATCCTATAGACAAGTTAAAATTTGGTTGAAACCTGCTTTCTATTTATTTATTTACTTAGAATTTTTATCTTACCTGCTTCCAAAAGGAATTTGAGGCGGCTTTAACATTACACTATAAAATAAGTAAAAAATAAGAACTAGAACAAAACCCATGATAGATGCTATGAATTACTTCTCTGATTCATGCTTATCACAAAAAGAATTCCTATCTTGGTTTTTGTGAGGATGAAATGAGATACTGTATGCATCTAACATCTAATAGACCCTCAATAGGCATCCAGTAGACGCTGAATAAATATTAGAAAAGGTCCTTCAGCTCTTCCTATTTTAAGTTTCTTCGCCAACATGAACACAGTCCTCTGAACATTTCTGTTTTGTTAACATTACCTTTAAAAGTTTTGTACCTCGAACACAGGGCTCCACATGTTCTACCACTAGAGTAGAGGGGCACTAATATTTCCCTAATTCTTCCATTAATGCAGAGTCAACTTTTTGGCAGCAATATCATATTACTGTCTCATTGCTCTTACAAGCAACTAAAAACCCCAAGTCATTTTTGCATATAGGCTAAATTTCCTTCATCTCCAAACTTCAATAGTTAGTTCTTAGAACCCACATTAAAATTTTTATTTTAAATCTGTTACTTATCTTTTTAGATTAATTTGATTTCACTCCATCAAGATCTTCTTGTTGTATCCTGATTCTGTTGACCATTGTATTAATCATCATTTTATATCCTCTATAAATTTGATAAGCATTCCAGCAATATATGCATTCAGTCCATTTGATAAAAATGTCCATAGAAGATGTGCTTAAGAGTACAAAATTATAAAACACATAAGTCCATGACAAGGAAGACTGACCTATCCAGCAGTGGGAAAATTTACATTCAAAGGTTTAGAGAGAATAGAGGAATCTAAAAGGGACTGCTAGAATAAAAGTAGAAGTTAATAAAGTGGAGAACAGTAGATCAAATTAATACATAAAAATCCTGGTTCTTTGAAAAATAGACAAAACTATTAACTAATCAAGAAAACAATGGAGTAAGCACAGATATACTAAATAAGAAATGACATGGGGGAAATAACTATTCATACAGAGAAAAATCTCAAAAAATACTAAGAGACTACTCTATATATCTACTACAAATATCTACTCTATATATCTACTACAAATCTACCATTATGCAATGGATAATTTCTTAGGAACATACAGTTTAATTAAACTGACCCAATTTGAGATGGAAAGCTTAACCAGATCAATTTCTATAAAAGAAAAAAAGAGTTATCAAGCAATTACTTGACACAAAAATACCAGGCCCAGAAGTTTCATAGGAAACGTCTACCAAATCTTTAGAGATCAGAGGTAAGAGATAGTCCCGTTGCCACATAAATTGTTTTAGAGTATATATAGTACATAAGAAAAAATGTGCATATATAAGGAAAACTTCCAAGTGCTTTTTATAAAGTATAACATTGATATCCCAAACCTGATAAAGACAGCTTGAAGGGGCTTCCGTTGGTCAAATCTGAACATTGAAATAAGTTCAGTTATGAATTATAAACCACTGAAAAATATAGAAATTTGTGAGTCTGTATTGATAATAAATGATGAGGAGGGCTCTTGCTTACCACAGAGTTAGAAAATCATCATTTGGCAACCATCATGATAAAGATTGGATCAGGCAGGAAGCATCAGTGGATGCTAAATCCAGGAAGAATTTTTTAACTCTTTATTTTGAATTGATTTTAGACTTACAGAAAAGTTGTAAAAATAATAGAGTTTCCACCTATCCCTCTCTATTGGTGTCTCTTTTTTCTTTACATTTTCTCCCTGGATGATCTTACATTTTCTCACTGAGCTCCACTTTGGCATATTCAGTTATCGATTTGACATCTCCACTTGGATATCTTAAGAGTAACAGTTCTGAGCGCCACATCAGATCTGCTGAATCAAAAACTGCAGGTGGAGTTCTCTGTTTTAACAAGCTCTCTGGATGATTTAGATGCTTGCTTAATCCGAAATTTTCACCATATCTGTAAATGGTGCCACCATCTACCCAGCTAGTTGCTTAAGCCAGAAATTTGAGTCCTCCTTGATTTCTTCTTTTCCTTCATCATCACACCCATTTCACGCCTAAAGCCTGAGGAAGTCTGTCTTAGTCCATTCAGGCTGCTGTAACAAAATACGGTAGACTGGGTGACTTCTAACAACAAACATTTATTTCTCATAGTTCTGGAGACTGGAAGTCCTAGATGATGGTGCCAGTGTGGTCGAGTGAGGGCCCTCTTCTGGGTTGCAGACTTCACGTTATACCCTCATATGGTAGAAGCAGCCTGGGGGCTCTGTGGGATCTCTTATAAGAGCACTAATCCCATTTATGGGAGTTCCACCCTCATACCTAATCACCTCCCAAAGGCCCCACCTCCAAATACCATAACATTGGGTATTAGGATTCTAACACGTGAATTTTGGGGGGACATAAACATTCAGACCATAGCGAAGTCCTACTGATCAAGCTCTCAAATATACCTTCAGTCTACGGATCTTCCCCAAATTTTGATGGGGTTACATCCCAATAAACCCATTTTAAGTTGAAAATATTCTAAGTCGGAAATGCATTTCATACACCTAACCTACCAAACATCCTAGCTTAGCCTAGCCTTACCTTAAACGTGCCAAGAATGCTTACATTAGCCTACAGTTGGGCAAAATCATCTAACACAAAGCCCATTTTACAATAAAGTGTTGAACATCTCATGTAATTTATTGAATACTGTACTGAAAGTGAAAAACAGAATGGTTGCGTGGGTACAGAATGGTGTATCGGTTGTTTATCCCTGTGATCCCGCAGCTGATTGCTAGCCCAGGAAAAGATAAAAATTCGAAATACAGTATCTACTGAATGCCTGTCACTTTTGCCCCGTTGTAAAGTTGAAAAATTATAAGTTGAACTGTTATAAGTTCGGGGCCATCTGTACTTTTCTTCATCTTACAAAGTACTACAAACTGAGTACCTTAAACAATAGACAGTTATTTTTAAAGTTGTAGGAACTAGAAGTCCAGGATCACGGTGTTGGCATTGTTGGTTCCTGCTGAGGGCTGTGATCATCTGTTCCGTGCGTCTAGCCTAGCTTCTGGTGGTTTGCTGACAATCTTTAGCATTCCTTGCCTTGTGTCACCCATGGTCTCTGCCTTCACTTTCACACGGCATTCTCGCTGTGTATGTGTTTCTGTCCAAATTTCCCCTTTTTCTAAGGACATTAGTCATACTGGATTAGGGCCTACCCATATGACCTCAGCTTAACTAATTACACCTACAATGACCCTATTTCCAAATAAGATCACATTCTGAGATGCTGGGGGTTAGAGCTTAAACATGAATTTTGGAGGGGAACACAGTTCAACTCAGGACATCGCCCCTGCTATTACCTTGCTGTAGGCCACTATCATCTCTCATCTGATCACTGATAACAATCTCCTAACAGATGTCCCTATTTCACTCTTAAACCCTCCCACAACCTATTTTCTACAAAAGGAATAAGACTGATTTAAAAAAAAAAAAAATCTATATATCACTCTCCTCTTTTCTCGTTAGTTACTTCTATTGCATTTAGAGAAAATCTAAGCTTCCTATCATGGCCTACAAGATTCTTATTATCTGGTTCTTGCCCATCTCTCCAGATTCATCTTGTGCCACTCTTTTCTTACTACTCTTCAGTCAAATTGGTCTTTTTTTTTTTTTCAGGCCATCCAATATGCCAAACTCTTTGCTCTCTCAGGGCCTTTGCACATAACAATACCTTTATCTGAAGTGTTCTTCTTTCCTCCCTTTGCATAACTAGCTCTTTCTCATCCTCCAAGTCTCTAAAGAAATGTCACCTACCTCAGAGAAGCTTTCTCCCTGACTACCCTAGCTGAAGTTGCTTCCCTTTCCTCAATTATTGTCTCAGTCTTTTGTTTCTGTTACAAATTTTTTTTCTGATTTTTTTTTTCTTGTCATCCTTTTCCCTCCTGCCCTACTGTAAACTGAGTCAGATTATCATGTTCATCCTTGTATCCCTAACGCCTAGGAAGAAGAACATGTTCAAAGAGAATTTGCTGAATGAATGTATATCCCCAAGAACATAGCTTGATACCTAGTGCTGATTAAATACTTAATAGACATTTGTAGAATGAATGTATGAATAAATTTCAGTCTTGACAACCCAGCATCATGTTAAGATCTACCCTGCTATATGTAAATAAATATGTTATTTGTGATACCTGGAGTCTCTGAAGGATATGAACTTGACAGATGTGTGTTTTTCATACCGGGAGTTTAGGTCATTCAGGTAGGGAAATTGTTGCCAGGGACTTGTAGCTTTTTCTTTTCTTTGCAGCTGGCTAATCTCCTTCAGAATCAGGCAGTGAAAGGAAAAGCTGCTGGAGCACTCCTGAGAGCCATCTTCAAAGGTAATAATAATGCCACTTCTATCTCTCTGGATTCATTGGTATATTTGTTTACTTTGGGTGCATATTGCTACTTTTCTTACTGTTTGATGCCCCACTGAGACTTTTCTGTTTTGGGGATTTTACAGAATCATCTAAAGCAGCAGTCTCCTGTCTTGTGGACTTAAATAATTTTGCTAAAGGGGGTTGAAGTGGCTACCTGAGATTGTATTGCTGGTTTTGGAGCCTGTAAAGGATGCACGTCATAAAATCCGCTTTGATTTATTTGTGCTTTTAAAATTGTGGAGAAGAGGACTTCCCTGGTGGTCCAGCGGTTAAGACTCCGTGCTTCCACTGCAGGGGGCACGGGTTCTATCCCTGGTCAGGGAAGTTCCGCATGCCCTGCGGTGTAGCCAAAAGAAAAATTGTGGAGAAGAGAGCAGCAATGTTTAATAGTTAATCTGTGCTTAACAAAAGAGGCTAGGGTGCTCTGAGTTTTAATGAAATGGAGTATCTTAGGTGACTTATGTAGAGATTCTTAATTCCCAGTGGGGCATATTTTTATTCCATATCTTGAACAAGGGCCAGTTCTACATTGTTGCTGGTTGTGACTCATAGTTGTTTTATAAATTGTAGTAGAATAAAATTCTACAAGCAAAAATTAAAAGTCGCTTTACACTCTTAGCAGGTTATTTTAACTTGGTTTATTTTTCTTACCCCCTCAAGTAAATTGTGTCTCTCCTTGCAAGGGTTCAAAAACACATCTTCCTGTGCATGAAAAAAAAATTTTTTTTGACTCTTTATTGGAGTATAATTACTTTACAATGGTGTGTTAGTTTCTGCTTTCTAACAAAGTGAATCAGTTATACATATGTTCCCATATCTCTTCCCTCTTGCATCTCCCTCCCTCCCACCCTCCTTATCCCACCCCTCTAGGTGGCCACAAAGAACTGAGCTGATCTCCCTGTGCTATGCGGCTGCTTCCCACTAGCTATCTGTTTTACGTTTGGTAGTGTATATATGTCCATGCCACTCTCTCACTTTGTCACAGCTTACCCTTCCCCCTCCCCATATCCTCAAGTCCATTCTCTAGTAGGTCTGTGTCTTTATTCCTGTCTTACCCCTAGGTTCTTCATGACTTTTTTTTTCTTAGATTCCATATATATGTGTTAGCATACGGTATTTGTCTTTCTCTTTCTGACTTCACTCTGTATGACAGACTCTAGGTCCATCCACCTCACTACAAATAACTCAAATTTCGTTTCTTTTTATGGCTGAGTAATGTTCCATTTTATATATGTGCCACATCTTTACCCATTCATCCGATGATGGACATTTAGGTTGCTTCCATCTCCTGGCTATTGTAAATAGAGCTGCAATGAGCATTTTGGTACATGACTCTTTCTGAATTATGGTTTTCTCAGGGTATATGCCCAGTAGTGGGATTGCTGGGTCATATGGTAGTTCTATTTGTAGTTTTTTAAGGAACCTCCATACTGTTCTCCATAGTGGCTGTACTAATTCACATTCCCACCAGCAGTGCAAGAGTGTTCCCTTTTCTCCACACCCTCTCCAGCATTTATTGTTTGTAGATTTTGTTTGTTTGTTTTTGTTTTGTTTTGTTGTACGTGGGCCTCTCACTGTTGTGGCCTCTCCCATTGTGGAGCAACAGGCTCCGGACGCGCAGGCTCGGCGGCCATGGCTCACAGGCGCAGCTGCTCCGCGGCATGTGGGATCCTCCCGGACGGGGCATGAACCCACATCCCCTGCATCGGTAGGCGGGCTGTCAACCACTGCGCCACCAGGGAAGCCCCATGTTTGTAGATTTTTTGATGATGGCCATTCTGACCAGTGTGAGGTGATACCTCATTGTAGTTTTGATTTGCATTTCTCTAATGATAAATGATGTTGAGCATTCTTTCATGTGTTTGTTGGCAATCTGTATATCTTCTTTGGAGAAATGTCTGTTCAGGTCTTCTGCCCATTTTTGGACTGGGTTATGTCTTTTTGTTATTGAGCTGCATGAGCTGCTTGTAAAGTTTGGAGATTAATCCTTTGTCAGTTGCTTCATTTGCAAATATTTTCTCCCATTCTGAGGGTTGTCTGTTGGTCTTGTTTATGGTTTCCTTTGCTGTGCAAAAGCTTTTAAGTTTCATTAGGTCCCATTTGTTTATTTTTGTTTTTATTTCCATTTCTCTAGGAGGTAAAAATTTTTTTAATTGGTTAAAAATTGTAAACTTGCTAAATGACTGTTTTGTAGAAATATCAGAGAAAAGGAAATAATGAAAGATCAAAAGCAGCTGTCAATACATGCTAAGTGACAGTAATAAGAATAAGTGGAAGAAATAAGAGTAATTTCTTTCTTGGGTAGACATACCTGGAACAGATTATCATGGCTCCCACTTCTGTAAATAACCTTATTTTTACCTTATATAAAAACATAGATTTGGAAATCCTAGTTTAAAAGTAGCATGAATTACCAAGTATATATGGACACTACCTCATAATCATTTTAATCCTGTTAAATCAATGGTGTAAACCAATAGTTAGCTAATGATGACATTTTAGAAAATTGAGATATAATCCACATACTAAAAAATTCACCCTTTTAAAGTGTACATTTTTTGTTGAGATATAATTGACATTGTACAATTCACCACTTAAAATAATGCATTTCAGTGGCTTTTAGTATATTCACAGAGTTGCACACCTATCACCACAATTTTCAAGAATTTTTATTACCCCTAAAAGAAACTTTGCATCCCTTAGCTATTGCTTCCCTAAACTTCTGATCCATGCCAGCCCTAAGAAACCACTCATCTACTTTCTGTCTATAGGTTTGCCTATTCTGGATATTTCATATAAGTGGAATCATACAATATGTGGTCCTTTGTGACTGGCTTTCACTTACCATAAGGTTACTAAGATTCATCCATGTTGTATCCTGTATCAGTATTTCATTCCTTTTTATTGGTGAATAATATTCCATTATATGAATATATCATACTTATCCATTCATGAGTTGGTGGACAATTAGGTTGTCTACACTTTTGAGCAATTATGAATACTGCTACAAGTTTTTGTATAGACATATTTTCATTTCTCTTTAGTAAATAAGAGTAGAATTGCTGGATCATACGGTAACTCCATGTTTAACTGTTTGGGGACTGCCAAACTGTTTTCCAAAGCTGCTACATCATTTTACATTCCCACCAGTACTGAAATAAGGATGCCCATTTCCCACATCCTCTGTCAACACTTGTTATTGTCTTTTTCATTCTAGCCATTGTAGTGAGTGTGAAGTGGTATCTCACTGTGGGTTTGATTTTCATTTCCCTGATGGCTAATGATGTTGCATATCTTTTCTTGTGCTTACTGGCCATTTGTATATCTTCTTTGGAGAAATGTCTGTTCAAATCCTTTGACCTTTTAAAAATTGGGTTGTCTTTTTATTACTGAGTTCTAATATTACTTTAAATATTCTGGAAACAAGTCCCTTATTAGATATATGATTCACAAAATTTTTCTCCCATTCTGGTTGTCTTTGCACTTTTTTGATGGTATCCTTTGATGCACAAAATTTTAAATTTTGATGCCTAATACTTAATTTTTTTTGTAGCTTGCGCTTTTAGTTTTATATCTAAGAAGTCATTGCTTAATCCAGAGTCACAAAGATTTATACCTGTGTTTTCTTTTCAAAGTTTTATAGCTTTAGCTTTTAAATTTAGATTTTTGATCCATTTTTAGTTAGTTTTTGTATATGGTGTCAGGTAGGAGTCCAGCTTCATCTTTCCCCATTTTCAGTAGCACCCTTATTGAAAATCAGTTGACCATAAATGTGATGGTTTCTTTTTGGACTCACAGTTGTATTCCCTTGATCTAGGTGTCTCTCCTTATGTCAGTACCACACTGTCCTGATTAGAATAGCTTTGTAGTAAGCTTTAAAATTGGGAAGTGTGAGTCCTCTAACCTTTTTTTTTTTTTAGGATTAGTTTTGATATTCTGGGTTCCTTGAGTTTCCATATGACAAGATTAGCTTGTCAGTTTCTGCAAGAATGGAAGCTGGGGTTCTGGTAGTGATTTTGTTGACTCTATATATGAATTTGAAAAGTATTGCTATCTTAATATGTCTTCCATTAATGAACATGGAATATCTTTCCATTTACTTAGGTCCTCTTTCATTTCTTTCAACAGTATTTTGTACTTTTCAGAGTACAAGTCTTACACTACTTTTATTAATTTATTCCTGAGTATTTTATTCTTTTTGGTGTGATGGTAAATGGGATTGTTTTCTTAATTTAATGTTCTCAGTGTTCATTGCTAGTGTATAGAAATGCAATAGACTTTTGTATATTGATCTCATATCTTGCTACCTTCCTGTACTTGTTTATTAGTGCTAGTAGTTTCTTCTTTGTGGATTCCTTATAAACAAGATTATGTCATCTGTGAATAGACACTTTATTTCTATTTCAATCTAGATGCCTTTTGTTATTTTTCTTACCTAATTACCCCAGTTGGAACCTTCAGTAGAATAGAATTGGTGAGAGTAAACATCCTTCTCTTGTTCCTGATCTCAGGGAAATCTTTCAGTTTTATATTATTGAGTGTGATGGTAGCTGTGGGCTTTTCATGGATGCCCTTTATCAGGTTAAGGAAGTTCCCTTCTATTCTTAGTTTGTTGAGTGTTTTTTATCATGAAAAGGTATTGGAATTTTCAAATGCTTTTTCTGTGTCTACTGAGGTGATCATGTGGTTTTTATCCTTTATTTCTATGGTATATTATATTGATTTTCATACATTGAACCACTCTTGTATTCTTGGGTTAAATCCAATTTGGTTATAGAGTATAATCATTTTTAAAATGTTGCTGGGTTCAGTTTGCTAGTATTTTGTTGAGGATTTTTGCATCTGTAGTCACAAGGGATACTGTTCATAGTTTTCTTAGGATGTCTTTGTCTGGTTTAGGTATGAAGATAATAGTGGCCTTGTAGAATGAGTTGGGAAATGTTTCCTCCTCTTCTTTTTTTTGGAAGAGTTTGTGAAGGATTGCAGTTAATTCTTTACATGTTTCGTGAATTCACCAAGGAAGCCATCTGGTTTTGGGCTTTTCTTTGTAGAGAAGTTTTGATTGCTAATTCAGTCTCTTTATTTATAGGTCTGTTGTGGTTTTCTGTTGTCCTTTTTAGTCAGCTTTGATACTTTGTGTCTTTATAACAATTCATACATTTCGTATAAGTTTTGTAATTTATTGGTATACAGTTACTCATTGTATTACCTTATTCTTTTTATTTCTGTAAGATTGGTAGTAATGCCCCTCTTTCATTCCTGATTTTAGTAATTTGATTCTTCTCCCTTTTTTTCTTGGTCAGTCTGAAGATTTTTCAATTTTGTTGATCTTTTCAAAGAATAAGCTTTGGTTTTCTTGATTTTTCTCTATTCTTCTATTCTCTTTTATTTATGTCTGATTTTACTTTTATATTCTTTTCACTTGCTTTGAGTTTAGTTTCCTCTTTTTATAATTTCTTATGGTGGAAGATTGGGTTATTGATTTGAGATCTTATTTTTTAATATAGGTATTTACAACTATAGATTTCGTTCTAAGCACTACTTTAGCTGTATCCAATAGCTTTTGGAATATTGTGTTTTTGTTTTCATTCATCTCAAGGTATTTTTCTAATTTCTCTGTGCTTTCTTCTTTGACCCAGTGGTATTTAAGATTATGTTAATTTCCACATATTTGTGAATTTTCCAGATTCCTTCTGGTATTGATTTCTAGTTTCATTCCACTGTGGTCACAGAACATAAATGATATGATTATAATCCTTTTAAATTTATTGAGAATTTTTTTATGGCCTAATGTGTGGTTTATCCTGGAGAATGCTCCATGTGCACTTGTGAAGAATGTGTCTTCTGTTGTGTGTAGTGTTCTATATAGATGTTTGTTAGATCTGGTGTGTTCAAGTCTATTTCCTTGTTGATCTTCTAATTGTTCTGTTGATTATTGGAAGTGGCGTGTTGAAGTCTCCAACTATTGTTGAATTGTCTATTTCACCCTTCAGTTCTGTTAGTTTTTGCTTTGTGTATTTTGGAACTCTTTTGTTAGGTGCTTATATGTTTATAATTGTTATGCCTTGATTCTTTTATCATTATAAAATGCCTTTTTTTGTCTTTAATAGTAATTTTTGTCTTAAAGTCTACTTTTTTCTGTTATTTTTAGAGCTACTTCAGCCCTCTTTGGTTACTGTTTTCATGGTATGTCTTTTCTAAACAATTTGTATCTTTGAATCTAAATTGTGTCTCTGATTGACAGCACATAATTGGATTTTTAAAAATGTTCTGCCAATCTTTGCCCTTTTTTAAAATAAATCTATTTATTTTATTTATTTTTGGCTGCGTTGGGTCTTAGTTGCTGTGCGCAGGCTTTCTCTAGTTGCAGTGAGCAGGGGCTACTCTTCATTTTGCGCGTGTTTCTCATTGTGGTGGCTTCTCTTGTTGCGGAGCGTGGGCCTTAGGCGCACGGGCTTCAGTAGTTGTGGCTTGTGGGCTTAGTTGCTCTGCGGCATGTGGGATCTTCCCAGACCAGGGATTGAACCCATGTCTCCTGCACTGGCAAGCAGCTTCTTAACCACTGCTCCACCAGAGAAGTCCCAATCTTTGCCTTTTGATTGGAGTATCTAATCCCTTTACATTTACCATAATTGCTAAAAAAGTAGGATTGATATCTGCTGTTTTGCTGTTTGTTTTCTTTACGTCGTGTCTTTTTGTTCCTCTGTTAATACCTTGTGTGTTATATGTTAAGTAGGTGTTTTCTAGTGTACCATTTTAATTCCTTTGTAATCTTTTTCACTAATTTTTTCAGTTACTTTCTTAGTGCTTGCCTTGGCGATTAGAACTGACATCTTAACACATTATTGACCGGAGACATCAATACATTTTTAGAGAGTGCTACAGTTAACATCACCATGAGAAGTTGTTAGAGCTTAAAATTGATCGAGGGTTCATTATACAACTTATGATTGTCATTATCATTCACATTTTGCTCCGTTTGGTTTTTGCTTCAATCTTGTGTATATTATAAATGTAAAATTTTCAAAAGTGACACATCATGAAATTTTGAGTGAAAAATTTTTTGGTGAATTTTATGCAGATACTTTCTATGATTGTCCAAGTGACATATATACTAGTGTCTCAGAAGATGATAGTTCTTCAGAATATAATTCTGATTCAGACGATGTATTAGACCAACAAAGAGACAAAAAACCTTAGTGATTGATTCTGATACAGAAAGTGAAAATGAAATTCATGGTGCAGGAGAATGCTCCTTTGCTTCTATAGAAGAATGGCTTGAAGACAACATTTTACAAAAATTAGAAGACTTTACAGGTGTGTCAGGTCTAACTATTGAATGTAATAACCCACAAAGGGTTAGTGAAATAAAAGAATTAATTTTTTGGCCGGCCAAAATAAAAATCACCAGCCACATGCATTAGTTTCTGCAAAAATTCCCCTGGGCAATAATGAGTTAATTTATAACAATCTAGTTCAGATTAATACCAGCTTAGATTTAATAGTTATAAAACTTTGCTCTACATATAGCTTCATTCTCCCCCTTCCTCCTCTGTGCTATTATTGTCCTATAAATTACATCTTTACACATTTATTCCCACCAATGCAGATTTATAATTGTTGTTTTATGCAGGTGTCTTATAAATCAGATAGGAGAGAAAATAATTACAAAGTACATTTATACTGTCTTTCATATTTTCCTATGTAGTTACCTTTACTGATGTTCTCTATTTCATGTGGATTCAAATTCTGTCTGGTGTCCTTTCATTCCAGCCTGAAAGACTCCCTTTAGCATTAGGGCAGGTCTCCTGAAAGACTCCCTTTAGCATTAGAGCAGGTCTTCTGGCAGCAAATTCTCTTTTGTTTATCTGGGAATGTCTTAATTTCTCCATTTTGGAGGGATAGTTTTTCTGGCTATAGAGTTCTTGGTTGACAGTTTTGGAGGGATAGTTTTTCTGGCTGTTGAGTTCTTTCAGTACTTTGACTATGTTATCCCATTTCCTTCTGCCCTTCAATGATTTTTTAAAATGAGAAATCAGCTGTTAATCGTATTGAGTACTCCTTTTACCAGATGAGTTGCTTGTCTCTTGTTGCTTTCAATATTCTCTTCTTGTCTTTAACTTTTTTATTTAACTGTACAGTTCAGTGGCACTAAATGCAATAATTGCTCTATCTAGAACTTCCAGTATTATGTTGAATAGAAGTGGAAAAAGTGGGCATCCTTGTATTTTTCCTATCTTACGGAAAAGTTTTCAATCTTCACTTATTGAGTATGATGTTAAGTGTGGGTTTTTCACATATGGTTTTTTTTATGATGAGGCATCTTTGATTTTGATAGTTTGCTATGGTATGTCTAAATGTGGATCTCTTGGGTTTATCCTATTTGGAGTTCTTTGAGCTTCTTGAATGTGGGTTTTGTTTGTTTGCTTTGTTTTTTTGGCTGCACTGTGCAGCTTGTGGGATATTAGTTTCCCGACCAGGGATTGAACCTGGGCCCTCGGCAGTGAAAGCACGGAGTCCTAACCTCTGGACTGCCAGGGAATTCACTGAATGTGTAAATTAGTGTTCTCATTAAAATTGGGAAGTTTTTGGCCATTACTTCTTTTTTCTCCTTTCTCTCTTTCCTTTCCTTCTGGGACTTTCAGTATGTCCATGTTGGTATTCATGACGGGATCCCGCAGGTCTCTGAAGCTCTGATCATTTTTCTTTTTCTTTCTGTCCCTGAGACTGGATAATCTCAATTGCTCTATCTTCAAGTTCTCTGATTCTTTTTTCTGCCATATCAGATCTCCTGTTGAGCCCCTCTAGTGGATTCTTCAGTTCAATTATTGTACTTTTTAATTCCAGAATTTTTGTTTGGTTCTTTTTTATAATTTCTGTCTCTTTATTGATATTCTCTATTTGGTGAGACATCATTCTTATATTTTCCTTTAGTTCTTTAGACATGGTTTCCTTTTGTTCTTTGAACATATTTAAAATAGCTGATTTCAGTCTTTGTCTAGTAAATCTAATATCTGGGCGCTCTCAGGGACGGTTTCTATTGATTCCTTTTTTTCCTGTGTATGGACCATGCTCTTGTTTCCCTGTATGTTTTTTATTTTTTTGTTCCTGAAAACTGGACATTTTAGATGATATTTTGTGGGAATTCTGGAAATCAGATACCATCCCCCTCCCCCAGATCTGTTGTTGCTGTTGTGGTGTTGCTTTTGTTTTTATAGTTGTTCTTCTGAACTAATTTTGTGAAATATGTATTGTTTGTTGTGTATGGGCACTGTTCTACGTGGCCCCTGAAGTCTCTGTTTGGTTAGCTTTGTGGTCAGCTAATGATTTGGCAAGGATTTCCTTTAAAATGCCTGGAACCAGTGAGTTTCCCAGCCTTTGCTGAGGGACCCTGTGCATGTCAGATGCACACCTTCAGTTCTCAGGCAGGTAGCTTATAACTCCTCCTTAGCCCTTCTGCTTGTGTAGAGCCTCAGGATCATCCAGAGGTGAGAGATTAGGGTCCTCTTGGGTGTTGCCTGGCCATACACACAGCCCTTCCCATGTGCACAACCCTAAGTATTTTCATGGCTTCCTAGGTTCCTAGGAATATGTCAGAATGTTTCAGAGTCCCCTCTGCACCTTTCTCCAGGCTTATATTTTAAGTTCTTTGGTCAGCTTGTTGCATGCCCAACTGTTATTGCTATCCAGGCAGCTGAAAAAGTAATCACTTGCAACTGGTTTAGACAAGCCCCTGGTAAAAGATTGCACTGGGCGAGTTCTAAGTCAGGTCAAGTAAAGACAAGTCTTGAGAGTGAAAATTTCTAAGGAATAGCCAGACAGGTCAAATAATGACAGTTATCTGGGAATTGGGCTTTGGTGGAACTCCAATCATATTCTGTCCCCTCCAGAGGCTGCTAGACTGGTGGCTTGTACCGTGAGTGTGAACTGTTGGTTTTAAAGACTACTGGACTGGTGGGGGGTAGGGGTTAGGAGGTGGAATGAGGGCATGTTGAAACACAACAGAGCTTGCTATTCTCACTTAGATTCAGCTGTTTATCTTAAATAAACTCTCCCTGGATTGTTGCAAGTCTGGTTAATTTCCAGAATCCTGAACAAGTTGGTTTTCACTATTTTTGTTAGTGTTCTAGTTGCTTTTATGGAGGACAGCATTTTCCAAGGTCTTTATTACTCTACATTCCTGCTGACATCAATCAGTGATGATGTTTTGAAGTGAAGTATGTTAAAGGCACTTAATTTGGGTTACTGGATCCCAGAAAAGCTCTAAAGTATATTAGAAGGTGTTCCTTCTTCTGCACTATAAAATTATTTAAAAAATTAATGACATGGGTGGAAGTAGAAAAGGTAATGTTTCAGTTTTCTGTCTAAATTAAATACTTTTTCAAAGCTCCTAAATATTGCTGTTCTAGACACCATAGTAATAAGTAGTTTGATAATTCTGTTTCTCTATTCAACTACAAAGCTGTTTGTTTTTCCTGTTTACCCTTCAACCTTGTAAGAATTCTGCCTTTTTTCTTTCTTTGTTTCTGTACCACCTGTTTAAAACAATAAGGTTTCCCGTGTTCTGAAGAAGCTGGAGCTCTTAGGAGACTTAAGATATACAGTTGTTGTGTCCAATTGTTGGAATCAGGGGATTTGCAGAAAGAAGTAGCATCTGAAATCATAGGATTACTAATGCTGGAGGTGAGATGGAAAACAAAAACTTTTTTGGTTTTGGGTGGATTTTGGGGGGTTTGTAATTTGTTGAGGGAGGGAAAACTTAAGTGTGCCAAACCTACCATAGCTCCTGTTTATGAATAAGAACTACTGTTATAAAACAAAATAGTTGATGGAAGAGCCATAAACCATTTAGATGTTTACGTTACATTTCTGGTATCATGGACATGTATCTCTTTGAAGAGTTGGCGTATTTGAAAACATCAGGGAACTGGTGGAAGATCCTGATCTATGAAATCCTTTACAATTATGTTTATACCAGAGCAGAATGATTCCCTGAATCACTTATAGGACCAGTTCTAGGTTTCAATGCCAGTTCTATTAATTCAGCAAAAGAGTATTTCTTAGACAGAGATATCAAACATTTAGATTTCTGCTTAACATTTTTTTAATCCCATCAACTTTTAGGTTCACAATTTTCCAGGAGCATTATTGGTTGAATTAGCCAGTGAGTTTGTTGATGCTGTCAAACAGGGCAACCTAACGAATGGAAAATCTTTGGAGCTATTACCCATCATTTTCACTGCCCTTGCTACCAAAAAGGAAAATCTAGCTTATGGAAAAGGTAATTTTCTTCCAATCTTAGTGGCTTTTACTCTCTTCACTGAATTAAATTTATTCCTCAGTGTATTTTGCATTTCTAGGTGAACTAAGTGGGGAAGAATGTAAGAAGCAGTTGATTAACACCCTCTGTTCTGGCAGGTGAGTCTTTCTTATTAATGTGTAGAACTTTCGCAGGACTACAAGTGACCAAAAAAAGAATTATCATTTATTTTAGGAATTTATACCACTCAAGTTTTTAGTCCATTTTGGTTTATGGTCTACCACTATAAAACCATTTAGTCTGTGATGAATTTTTGAGAGAGATTATTTACTGTATTCTCTGTTCTAAGACTATATATATAGTTTCTATTTACTTGACTCTCCATCTTAACACAGCAGTTTATCCCTATAGCAGTATTTGGAGTCCCAAGGTCCTTAAGGCTGGAAAGTCACCCTACCACTATCTTTTATATTTTTTTGAGGGAGTGAGATGTATAAGTGATGTTGTATCTTTAAACCAGAAATATGAGAATCTACCCTAAGGAGAAATTGCAACATATAAGAAAATCTTCATACATGAACATTTCAACACAGAAATTTGTGACCAACTTAAGCATACAATAATGGAGATATGTAAGTTATGGTATGTAAGCTATGCATCAATAAGTTAAGGTAGATCCATTCCATGTAACTTATAGCCATTAAAAATGAAGTATATAAAGACATCAAAGATGAAAAATTCTTACTAGTAAGAAATCCTTAATATATATATATTTTTTTAATTAATTATTTTTGGCTACATTGGGTTTTCGTTGCTGTGTGTGGCCTTTCTCTAGTTGTGGTGAGCAGGGGCTACTCTTTGTTGCGGTGTGCGGGCTTCTCATTGCGGTGGCTTCTCTTGTTGCGGAGCAAGGGCCCTAGGCACGCAGGCTTCAGTAGTTGTGGCTCGCAGGCTCTAGAGCACAGGCTCAGGAGTTGTGGCGCACGGGCTTAGTTGCTCTGCAGCATGTGGGATCTTCCTGGACCAGGGCTCGAACCCATGTCCCCTGCATTGGCGGGCGGATTCCTAACCTCTGCGCCACCAGGGAAGTCCCTTACAGAAATAATTTTAGGCATGAATCAGCACATGTATATTTATCCATTTATTTGTTTTTAATTACACAAAAGAGTTTATTCATTACATTGTAATATACCTTTGATTTTTCATTTAACACATCTGTTCATGTCAGCATATACCACTTTACATCATTCTTTTTAATAGTTCCATAGTATTCTGTTATAATATTTGGCTAGTGTCCAATTGTTAGATTATTTGTTTTTTGCCGATAAATAATATTTGGCTATTTGGTTTTTTGCTATTATAAAAAGTGTTGGAATTAACATCCTTATATGTCTAGGTGACCTTTTATAAGCATGTACATGGGATATATTTCTAATAGTAAGTTGGGTGGGTCTTTGGTTATGTGCATTTTTAAAGTTGATAAGTAGTATTGCCAGCTTGTCTTCCCAGAAGGATTATATCAGTGTACATCCCCTAAAACGGTATGTTAAGTACTTGTTTCCCAAAATCTCACCAGCACTGAATATCATCAGAGTTTGATTTTGCCAGTCTGATAGGTTAAAAGCTGTTATTTCATTGTTTTAAATGTCATTTCTTTGATCTTGTTTCCCAGTGGTACCAAATCAAACTTGAAATGGCCCTAATTTTTTCCTCCTTACTAATTTTACAAAGTAATATGTAAATAAGTTTAAATGACATAAACTTCCTTTGTCAATTTCTTTAATCAGATGGGATCATCAATATGTAATCCAACTCACCTCCATGTTCAAGTAAGCATCATCATTCCCTTTTCTTTTTATATCCTGCTATGAGAACTTACCTACTAGAAACTGAAATGTAGCAAGGTCAAATACCACTGTTCCCTAAATAAGAGTATCGGTACATCTGTTTTCTGTTACAGAATTTACCCCCACTCTTTTTTGCTTTGATTTCTTATTTTAAGTATAACTTTATGATTTTTTTTCCCAAGATAACTTTGCTTAGGTAAGGTTATTGGTCCCCTTTAAGGTTCTGCATTAGAGAAAAATCAAAAGAGGTAGTTATAGTATTCTAATATCTCCCAAATTAGGCTCTGATCTTTAGAATCTTTGATCCACAGGGATGTCCCTCTGACTGCAGAAGAGGTGGAAACTGTGGTGGAAAAAGTGTTGACGATGTTCTCCAAATTGAATCTTCAAGAAATACCACCCTTGGTCTATCAGCTTCTGGTTCTCTCCTCAAAGGTATAAATGAAAAATTTGCTTTTTTTTAACTGTGGTGAAATGACCAGTTAGTACCATTCAGCTTATTCATACTCTTGTTTTATATACTAGGGCATAGATGCTTTTATTTCATGTATGATGATTTGATCTAGTAAAAAGGTCATGGTCCTCAGCCAACGTAAACATACATTATCTCTTGTAGTACCACATTTTGTGTGTGTGTGGTAGTAAAAGGGATAAAGATTTCAGAAAGGGTGGACTATAGGCCCCTTAAAATCCGATATTAAGATGTATTTCAAACTCAATTTCAACATGAAAGTGTTCTATAAATTCTTAGTGTGACTCTAGGTTATAATTTATTTCAATTCATACTTGAAAATCCTTCAAGCTGAAAAGAACTTTAAGTTCAACTTGCCCTTTATGGAGAGACCTTATTTATTTTGTATTTTTTTCAGGGAAGCCGGAAGAAGGTTTTGGAAGGAATCATAGCTTTCTTCAACAGGCTAGATACGCAGCACAGTGAGGAACAGAGTGGTGATGAGTGAGTATCACAGTATAGAAATAAAATCACTTTTCCAAATTCATCTTACTGTTATCTAACTGTTCAGTCCATACCTTCACTTCAGCACAGAATTTCCCTAGTCCCCTTAGCTGCTCAGTAATAAAATTAAAAGAATAATGCAGTCTCTTCAACGCTTTCATTTTAATCTTTCCAGGAAAACAGCAATAATTATTCTGTAAGTTGCAAGCTTAAAAGCTATTTAAGTGTTTACTTTGTGCCGGAAACTATTTGGCCCTAGGACTACAGTGATGAACCAGTCAGACAAGGTTCCTGCTCTCATGGAGATATTTCAACGAGAAGAGAAAAGAAAATAAATAAATAACAAAAATATTAGAGTGAAAAGTGTTATGCATATATTTCAAATGGATGATGTGACAGTGACAGCATAGCTACTTTAGGTTGAGTGGTTAGGGAAAACTTCTCTGAGAAGGTGTTATTTTAACTGAAGCCTAAATGATAAGAGCCACAATATATAGATCAGGAAAAAGCACATTCTCAGTTGGTGGAACAGTTAGTGCAAAGGCAGGACACAGCATGATGTGACTGAAAAAGAGGATGTTTTTTGAAACAGATACTTAACAGAGTGCTTGTTCTGTGCCAGGTGATGTTCTAAGCACTTTAAACCTTACAGCAACTCTCTTTTGCCTCTGTTTTATGCATATAGAAACCAAGGCACAGAGAAATTAAGGAATTTCCAAGGGTTATGTAGCGATAAATTGGTGGACCTGGGATTTGAATTCAAGCAGTTTGGCTGCAGAGTTCATGCTTTTAATCCTGTTTCAGCCTACTGCTTCTAATCTGGAATAACTTTTAGTTATTTGGCTTGAGCAATTGATTAGAAGGTGGTCTTGTATACTGAGTTAGGAAAGACTGACAAAAAGCAAGTTTAGGGGGAAATAAGCTCAGTTTTGACCATGTAAGTTTGAGATGTATATTAGTATCCCATATGGAGGTGTTGAGCAGGCAGTCTGGGGTTTTAGAGGTCAGGACAGGAGATACAGATTGGAAAGGACTAAAGCCTTCAGACTGGATAGGGTCACCTAGGGAAATCGTGAAGAGAAGAGAAAGAAACCCAAGACTGAGCTCAGAGGCATTCACCATTTAAAGGGAGGATGAGCCAGCACAAATAATTAAGAGGCCAGTGACAATGCCTCAGAAGCTAAGAGAAGAAAATGTTTCAAGAAAGAAGGGGTCAACTGTGTCAAATCTGCTGAGGCTTTAATTAAGATGAAATTTGGTTATTGGTTTTGACAGTGTAGAGGTCATTTGATTATTCTTGCAAGGGCTACAAATAGCATTGGAAGGGAGGTTAGGGAGGGGACAGAAGCCTAATTGAATTGAATTGAACTGGGAAGAGGTAAAGAAGTGGAAATAATGACTATAGACAGTTCTTTCAAGAAGTTTTGTAAAAAGGATCAGAGAATGAGACAGTAGATTTTGTACTTTGTGCCTGCCTCCAGTGATCATATTAGTTCAGCTTGAGTTTTTCTGTTTGTTCATAAGAGCATATGCACTGTTGTCTCTTTCCCAAACTATAGCTCATACCGTTCTGTTGAATCTTTTAGGCTGTTGGATTTTGTTACTGTACCATCAGGTGAACTTCGTCACGTGGAAGGCACCATTATTCTACACATTGTGTTTGCCATCAAGTTGGACTGTGAACTAGGCAGAGAACTACTGAAACTCCTGAAGGTAGCCCCACACTCTTAAGGAGATCCAGGATCTCTTTATGAAACAGGGATGTTTGAACTCAGGCCTCTCTTATGCCGGTTAATGACAGGAAACAAATACATAGAAATATTGTAGAACTACCCTGGGTCTAGAGGATCTCTTTTTTTTTACTTTGAAAGTGGAAGATATGTGATATCACTACATTCTTAAGCAAATTCTGTTTTAAAACCATACCTTAAGTGTTTTAGTGTTTAAAAAGAAAAAAAAGGGTGAAGACTGTTCAGCAGGAAACTCAAAATTTAACCTTAACTCCATTATTCTATGAGCTTCAGTCTTGACCTCTGTTTCCGTATTTGTGAATTGGGGAAATTGCCTATTTCTAGTAATATATTGTGGGGGTTTGTGAAGCTAAGTCATTCATCATTAAATATTTGTGAAGTAGTAAGATAAAAATTAGAAATGTTTTGAACTCTTTTTAAGTATTTTGCTACATTTACCTTATCTCACTTTCTCACAAGTATAGATTTTTTTCTGAACCATTTAAAAGAAGAAATCATGACCCTTCAGTGCCTGAATACTATCACAGATGTCTTCTAAGAATAAGGATTGATACCTTTTCATTGAGTTTTTTGAAGCATCCAGCCCAGTTTTCTTGTGTCTCTCATTGTCAGATTTGTCTTTTTCCTCATGATTAGATTCAAGTTAAACATTTTTGGCAAGAATATGTCATATGTGGTGTTGTATACTTTCTCTTGTTGAGGTCAGCAAACTTTCTCTAAAGGGACAGACACTAACTATTTTAGGCTGTGCAGGTGATACGGTCTCTGTCAGTGCTACTCAGCCCTACTGTTGTAGCAAGAACGCAGCCAGAAACAACACATAAATGAATGACTGTGGCTGTGTGCCAATGAAACTACATGGGCACTGCAATTTGAATTTTATTTAATTTTCGTGTGTCACAGAATATTATTCTTCCTTTGATTTTTTTTTTTTTCCCCTCAACAATTAAAAAAGTGAAAATCAGTCTTAGCTCATGGGCTGTACAAGAATAGGTGATGGGCTAGATTTGTCCCAGAGGCTGTAGTTTGCCAACCACTATTCTATTGCATTATGTCAGAAGGCTCATAGTATCGGGCAGTCTTAGCCAAATCATTTGATCAAGACAATGACCATCAGTTTTCTTCATTTGCAAAGGTATATGTTTCCTTTTGTAATTAGAAAGTAATCCATGGGATCATAATTCGAGGCATGCGGAAATTCTTTTCCTCAGCAACCTTTCACACAGTGGATTTTGTTTTCCCGTCTACTGATGATTCTTGGCCTAAATCACTAATTATACTCAGAGTTGCAAAATGGTAGAATTAAGATTAGAAAATTTTAATTCTGTCATTTCTTCTACATTATTAGCTGGTTTTCTTCTGTGAAAAGAGCCACCTCCCATTTTTTTGGATATTGTTATGCAGCCAATGAACCTTTTAAAATTCAATCTGCTCGTATGCAGTACCCAAAGTGACCCATATTTGGCTAATTGGATCCTTGAGGTAGGCTTATGTGTCCTTCTAACATGGCCCCATTAGTCTTTGAGCACTTCTGTGGCATAAGCTATCCAAGACACACTTGTACTTTCCGTACCCCATCCTGATTTCTCTAAGGAGCCTTGGGTCCCTTTTGTAGGAAAGGATATTTAAAGACCATGATGTGGGAACTAGCCTTTAAAGCTCCTTTGTCGTCTCTGTATCTGTTCACTCTTCTTTTTATTTAGGTTTACAGTAACTATATTATTGATCTTTTCAAAGAACCAGCTTTATCGACTGTTTTATATTTGTTGGTTTTCTGTTTTATTCATCTTTGATTTTATATTTATTCCTTTTTTTCTTTTTTTTAATTGATTAATTTATTTGTTTTTATTTTTGGCTGTGTTGGGTCTTCATTGCTGTGCACAGGCTTTCTCTAGTCGGCGAGCCAGGGCTACTCTTCATAGCAGTGCATGGGCTTCCCATTGTTGTGGCTTCTCTTGCTGCGGAGCACAGGCTCTAGGCGTGCGAGCTTCAGTATTTGTGGCACGCAGACTCAGTAGTTGTGATGCACGGGCTTAGTTGCTCTGCAGCATGTGGAATCTTCCTGGGCCAGGGATCAAACCTGTGTCCCCTGCATTGGCAGGAGGATTGTTAACCACTGCTCCACCAGGGAAGCTGTATTCCTTTTTTTCTTTTGTTTCTTGTCATTTCTTTCAGGGCTTAAAGATCTATTTTTTAAGCTTTATTGAGGTACAATTTACATAACATAAAATACACCCATTTGGGGCTTCCCTGGTGGCACAGTGGTTAAGAATCTGCCTGCCAATGCAAGGGACATGGGTTCAAGCCCTGGCCCAGGAAGATCCCACATGCCGTGGAGCAACTAAGCCCGTGTGCCACAACTACTGAGCCTGAGCTCTAGAGCCTGCAAGCCACAACTGCTGAGCCCACGTGCCACAACTACTGAAGCCTGCGCGCTTAGAGCCCGTGCTGCACAACAAGAGAAGCCAGGACGATGAGAAGCCCACGCACCGCAACAAAGAGTAGCCCCCGCTCACTGCAACTAGAGAAAGCCCACGCACAGCAACGAAGACCCAACACAGCCAAAAAAAAAAGAAAAAAAAAATACACCCATTTTAAGTGTGTAATTCATTGATTTTTCATAAGTTTACCTAATTGTGCAACCATCATCATAATTCAGTTTTAGAACATTTTCATCACCTTGTAAGATTCTTCATGCCTGTTTCTATAGATTTACCTTTCCTGATTTCATATAAGTAGAATCATACAATATGTAATCTTTTGTGTATGGCTTATTTCATTTAGCATAATTTTCGAGGTTTATCCATGTTGTAGCACTTACAAGTATTTCATTCCTTTTTATTGTTAAATAGTATTCCATTGTATAGACATATCCATTGTTTAGCTGTTCACCAGTTGATGGACATTTGAGTTTTTACTTTTTGGCTATTATGAATAATGCTGTTGTGAACATTCACATGCATGTCTTTGTGTGGACATATGTTTTCATTTCTCTTGGGTAGATACCTACAAGTGGAATTTCTGGGTTATGTAATACATTTATCTCTCTCTCTCTCTCTCTCTCTCTCTCTCTGTCTCTGTCTCTCATATATATATATATATATATATATATATATATATATATATATATATAAAGTGTTTTTCTTTTTTTCTTGGCCATGCCGTGTGGCATGTGGGATCATAGTTCCCTGACCAGGGATTGAACCTGCGCCCCCTGCAGTGGAAGCACGGAGTCTTAATCACTGGACCACTGGGGGAGTCCCATATGTTTATAATTTAAAGAAACTACCAAATTGTTCTCCAAAGTGGCTACATCATTTTACATATCCGTCAGCACTGTATGAGGGCTCCTGTTTATCCACATCCTGGCCAACATTTGTTACTGTCTTTTTTTTTTTTTTAATATACCTATTCTAATAGCTGTGAAACAGTATCTCATAGAGGTTTTACTTTGCAATTCCTTAGTGACTGATGATAACCAAACATCTTTTCATGTGCTTATTTAGTTGTTCTGATATCTTTGATGAAATGTCTTTTCAGATCTTTTGCCCATTTTTTGATTGTGACTTAAAGAGTTTTAAGAATGCTTTGTATATCATGGGTACAAGTCCTTTATCATGTATGTAATTAGCAAATATTTTTTTCAGTCTGTGGCTTGTTTCATTTTCTTAATGGTGTCTTTTGAAGCACAAAAGTTTTGATTTTTAATGAGATCCAATTTATCAGTTTTTTTCTTATATAAATTATGTTTTTGTTATTGTATCTAAGAAATCTTTAATCCAAAGTCTTGAAGATTTCCTACTGTGTTTCCTTTTAAAAGTTTTATAGTTTTAGCTCTTATATTTAGGTTTCTGATCCATCTAAGGACTTGTTTTTATAGGATATGTTATACTTTTCAGATGTAAGTTATGACTCCTTTTTGATTTATCTGTTCCAGGCAGGACAGCAAGGAGATTTCGGTAGTGATATATGTCCTTTCAGCATTGCCCTCTTCCTCTCTGTAACAAGAATACAAAGATTTGAGGAACAGGTATTTATGAATGACTTTTTGGTTCCTTCTGTAGTTGATAAAGTGTACAATAGTCTGTTTTTTTAAAATTATCTTTTCCTAAACAATTCCACTCCCACCCTGCCAGCAGCATATTCCCCTATAAGAATGTAGGCCCACACTGTTCTCTGTGGGCTGCTTGAAGACTTCTTCAGATACTTGGTTTATACCTCCACTTCCTATTGTGTGGTAAGCCAGGTGGTGAGATGGGAATAAGAGTGGAAACATCACACAGTCCAAGTAGCAAGAATGGGAGGTTTAGCTGGGTATTCATTGCAGTTGTATTATGTTGTAGCTTTCTAAGAAACTGTCCCTGATCAACTTGAAATTAATGAGAATCTCTTATTTGAAAGAATGAAAATACAAAATCCTTTACCCTTTTTTCTCATATGTGTTTCTCTGGTTTTGGGTAATATTGATTTTTAGCCCTTTTCCTCTCAAGGAAGACCTGTCTTCAGCTCTTTTAAGTTCCCACTGAAAGTCATAATTTTTGTATCATACTCATCAGTGAAACAGTTGTCATAGGGATATGAGTGTATGGCAGCAAGTAGGAACAGTTACAGGGTTAAGATTCTATAGTATGGGCTATCATTTTTTGCTTCATTTTCCTATTTCTTTCATTATATTAGGTATTTGACCTTTTAAAGTCTTTGGTTATAAAAAGCTTTAAGGATCTTCAGCTTCTCCAAGGCTCAAAATTTCTTCAGAATCTAGTTCCTCATAGATGTTGTGTTTCAACCATGATCTTGGAAGTGGTAAAGAATAGGTAAGTTCATGAACCATAAGGTTCATAGGGTATTTAGTGTTAAGATCAGAAGATCCTTGAATCCCAAGGGCTGAGTTCTTGGCCACCTTGATAGCAAGGATACAAAACTGAAGTAGGTACCTTTGCTCCTTTCATGCTATTTCCTTTAATGCTATTACTACTCTATTGGCCTGAGTCTTCATTGGCTTTTTAGGTGAGTAGAAAACCGAGTTTATTTACTTTAACTGTTGGAGTTTGGGACTGATGGATGGAATTGAATTAGCAGTTTTAGACAATTAAATTAGCAGTTTTAGGCAAATCCATTTTAAATCAAATTGAAAAAAATGGTAACCATCCTGGTTGTTACTTTCATGTTTAATGTTGTATTTCAGAATATACGTTAGCTGTTATAACGGTCTTTACTGTGTCATGCTTTGTCTGTGGTTTGTCTCCATGGTTTGCTATATTTAGCTCTATTGACATACTTTGTGTTTACCTGCAGATACTTAGAGGTGCAGAACATTAATGTACTAGGAAAAAAAATCACCTATGAACCAATACAACTTCCAGGTTATACTTACCTCCCCTGTTTACCAATCATGTATGAGCTCTTTCATGTTACAGATAAACATTTTGTAGCAAACCGACTACAACTGTCTCCTCCCTCCAAGATGGTAACTTTAGCCCACAGCACACATTTCTCCACTTCATTCTTGTTAAGATTATTAACAGACTATACTTATTTAGACTTCATAATTTTACTGGTTTCTTTGTTTACATCTATCTTTTGAACCTCATACTTTTCACTTGGAAATATGCCATAAGTATATATTTTTTGCAGTAATCCTTTCTGATATGGTTTGTGGATAGTAAACTTTTCATATCTGAAAATGTCTTTGTTTTGCTCTTCCACTTGAACAGTAATAGTTGGACGAGGTTTAAAATTCTGAGTTTATAATCAGTTTCACGTTGTCTTTTTGCATCTAGAATTGCTGATGAAAAGTCTGATGGTTATCTGATTCTTGTATTATTTTAGATAATCTGTTATTTTTCTTCATGGGAACTTTTAAGACTTTATTTTTATCCTTGATCTTCTGAAATTTAACACAATTTGTGTTTATGTAAGTTCCTTTTAAATTCATTTCTGTTTGATAATTGGTGTGCCCTCTCACTGTAAGGAGTCATGTCTTTCCTAAACTCTAATGATTTTCTTCTATTTCCTTTGAGTACTGTCTCCCCTTTTTCTCTCTTATTAACTGTTGGAATTTCTTGATCTGTGTGCTGTATCTCTTAATTTTTCTTTCACGTTTTTTATATTTTTGTCTTTTTGTGTCAAGTTCAACAAAAATTCCTTAGTTCGCTCTTCTCAATAATTATTTCTTCAGCTCTGCCCATTTTATTCTTAGGTCCATTTATTGATTTTTTTCACTCTATCCGTCATGTTTTCTATTTCCAATATTTCTAATTGGTTCTATTTTCATAACAGTTCATTTTTTGTTTCATGCTATAATATTCTTTCTTATTTCTCTGAGGATATTCATTAGACTTTTAAAATCTTCTCTTTGTTCCATTAACCTTTTCCCTTAGCGATTAGTTGTCTTCATTGAGTTTGGTGCTTCTCTTTCGTGGTGATACTGTTTTCTTGTATTTGGTGGTTATTGCTTATCTCCTTATTATCGTTTTTGATATTCCCCATTAGTTTGTCTGAGAGTGCTGTATCTTTTAACACATTCTGCCTCTGTGACTTGAGGATAGTGGTAGGGTGTACCAAGGGCTAATCTTCTAGGTGTGGCATTGCCTTAATCCTCCAGCATGTTGTCATCCTCTCAGAGTACTGCCCTGCCTCATATGTTTTTTAATGTTCTGTAGTTTTTGGATTTTCTCGGTGTTCTGTCGGTAGAGATTGCTTGCCTACCATTCCCATTACTGTTCATTAAGAAATTCAGAATTGATGTGGAGTGTTGGTTATCCAGGTCAAGTTTGGGAAATATGTAACGTGGCAGAGAATATAGAGGTAAGGTATTTTACTAAGTTTTTCTTCTTAACTAAACTTTGTTTTCTTGCAGTGTTCACAGTTGGGATCATGTTACTCAGGGCCTGGTAGAACTTGGCTTCATTTTAATGGATTCCTATGGGCCAAAGAAGATTCTTGATGGAAAAACTATTGAAGCCAGCTCAGGTCTTTCTAGAATGCCAAACCAGCATGCATGTAAGCTGGGAGCTAATATCCTGTTGGAAACTTTCAAGGTGAGACTCTAGTTTAGCAACCATTCCCTGATAAATAGGGCATTAACTTGGGAGTCTGGGGGACAGGGCAATTTGAGTATGTAGCAGTTTCCCAGAACAGAGATTGGGATAGTAATTGAAACATTATAGACCCAGTTTGATGGAATACTTACTTTCTCACTCTTTATTTATATGAGATTTTCATTTATTCTAATTTCTGTTCTTCCTGACCATGTTTTAGAAGTTTGAATATAAGTTAACTTCCTCATGATTTCCTCTTCTTCCTCTAGCAGTAAATCATTTCTGGGTTTTTAAAATTCCCTTATACAAAAAATAATCTTTTAGGTTGCTGTAGAACATCAAGCTTGAAGAATCATGCTTATTGGTTCATTGTTTTTTGAAGAACCAAATTGGGGAATTTACACTCTTTTAATTCATTACCATATTATGGCTATCATCTCAATCTTAATTTCTGAAATAGCTTTCAAAAATGCATTTCAAGTTCAAAAAAGATCATATCTGAGACTAAACAAATATGCTTTGCTAGTGGTTTCTCCTAAGACATCTTCTTTACTTACATTCAGTTGTTCACTGTATCTACACAGCAAAAGTATCTGCTAAAAATGTTATTTGGAGGCCAATTTAAATGTAAATCTGATGTTCTGATCCAGAACTATGAAGTGAATGCCATATAATAGTCCTTGAGAGTTGTGTATTAGATACATATGACTCTCCTTAACCATAATCTGATTAAAAACATTCTTAGAATAAGAAAATGGTTTTTGTTTTTAAATTAATCTTTTTTAAAACTAAGAAGGTTCCACTTGATTTCACACAGATGTTGGCTTTGCCAAGGTATCTATAGAACATAGAATTTACTAATAATCAAATTATTAGTCCAGGGTCTGAAAGTAATTAGTCTGTATCCCAAAGTTATCGAGTTCAGGTATGAAATTTAACTAAAATTCAAGTAAAAATTCAAAACAGGTTGTTTTTTAGGCAGTTGCTCTGCTTGTAGAAACTGAGGAAGGGCTTGGTGAAGATTCTGTAGGTTTTCAGAAATTTTCATGGGCTTTTAAATTTTAAAATAAAAGTTGTGCATACTGTCAGGAATATGGACGTTGGCATGTAATAGATACCTAGGTAGAATTATTCCTGTTTGATGCTGGACCTTATATGTAGCAGTACTTTCATATGATTTCTCTTTTAGGCTAATAAAAGTTTGCCCTGCTAATGAATTGTCTGAGCACAGAATGAGGGTAGAATTGAGTGATTCTTTCCAGATGATTCACATTATATTTGTCTTTGAAATAAACAGTCCAGTTTTACCCATATTCAAACTATTCTTTAATCTGCCTAACATGCATTGATATAATTGTAAGCTGAAGGTCACCAAGGAATATTTTATTGGTTCTTCTGTTCTTTTTAGATCCATGAGATGATCAGACAAGAAATTCTGGAGCAGGTCCTCAACAGGGTTGTTACCAGAGGATCCTCCCCCATCACTCATTTCATAGGTATTGAACTTTGGAAGGGTGGATAAAGTTGTCAGGAACATTTTTATTTAAATGTCATAATGCTTTTGGTCCTGGAAAAAAAATGTAATGATACAGTAGATTGACATCTTTAATGACATCTTTGATTATGATGCCAGTAAAACATAAATGCATTTATATTGTCAAGAAGGAAAAGAGCATATAACTAATGAGTGAAACTTCTGTCTTGCATCAACTTTCTCTCTTTTTTGTTTGAATACTTCTCAGGTGAGTGCTGTCCTTCTGCTGTCACTCACTGACCTCCCGTTCTCTTAACCCTTGACATTCGTTTTTTGTTTTTTTTGTGGTTTTTTTTGGCGGTACGCAGGCCTCTCACTGCTGTGGTCTCTCCCGTTGCGGAGCACAGGCTCCGGATGTGCAGGCTCAGCGGCCATGGCTCATGGGCCCAGCCGCTCCACGGCACGTGGGATCTTCCCGGACCGGGCACGAACCCGTGTCCCCTGCATCGGCAGGCGGACTCTCAACCACTGTGCCACCAGGGAAGCCCTAACCCTTGACATTCTGACTTCAGTACTGGTCTCTTTGGTGACCTCTGAATGTTTTGCTCTTTTAATACGTATATCCTAATGTCTAAATCCACTGGTCTTTTCTTAATCACTGACTTTCTTAATTTCTCTGTCATTCTACACTGTTTACAACTCCCCTGAAGTTGATAACTGTAATAATTTGCATCTTATCCTGCCTATGATCAGTTTTTTTTTCTTCTTTAGTGATCCCTTTTCTTTCTTCTATCCTTAAATGTCAGGGTTCTCCAAAGCTCTGTACTTGACAGTTCATTCTACTTTTTTTCTTTCTTTACAGCTTTATTGAAGTATAATTGAGGTACAACAATGTTCACATATTTAAAGTATAACAGTTTGATAACTTTTGACATACGTATACACCAGCGAAACAGAAAGTATCACCACAGTCCAAATGAACATATCTATCACCCACAGATGTTTCCTGGTGCCTCTTTGTAATTTGTTCCTGCATCCCTCTCGTCCTTCCCATCTCTCATCTCTAGTCTGGTCTGCTTTCTGTCACTATAAATTTAAAAAATTTTATGTAAATGGAATCCTACAGTGTGTACTCCTTTTTTTTTTCCTTTCTTTTTGGTCTGGCTTTCACTCAGCATAATTCTTTTGAGATTTTTCTGTAGTTGTCACACGTATCAATAATTGATTTCCTTTTTATTGTTAGTATTCCCTAATACGGATATAACCACAATTTATCCATTCACCTGTGTGCAGGTTTTTAGGTTGTTTCTAGTTTGGGGCTATCGCGAATAAAGCTGCTATGGACATTAATGTATAAGTCTTTCTGAGGATGTATGCTTTCATTTTTGTATGGAAACATGTTATAGTGGAATGGGTACACCATATGGTAGGTGTAGGCTTTACTGCCAGACTATTTTCCACAGTCGTTGTACCATTTTACATTCCTATAAGCAGTGTTTCTAGTTGCTCCACATTGTGACCAACTCTTGGTATGATCAGTCTTTTTAATTTTACTCATTCTAATTGTGTTTTTGTTTGCATTTCCTCAATGCCTAATGATATATTGAACATTTGCCATGCTTATTTGTCATTTCTATATTTTCTTTGGTTAAATGTCTGTTCAGGTCTTTTGTCCATTTAAAAAAATTGAGTTGTTTCCTTTTTTATTACTGAGTTGTAAGAGTTATTTATATATTCTAAATACAAGTCCTTTGTCAGATATATGTTTTGCAGATATTTTCTCCTGGTCTGTGGTTTGACTTTTAATATTTGTAACAGTGTCATTTGAAGAACCAACATTTTTAATTTATCAGTTACCAGTTCATCAGTTTTGTATAGTTCCTGCTTTTTATGTCATGTATTAAAAAAAATCTTTGCCAAACCCAAGGTCACTAAGATTTTCTCCTATATTTTCTACTAGAAGCCTTATAGTTTCAGCTCTTATACTTAGATCTGTGATCCATTTTTGTTAAATTTTGTATAGGATGTGACATAACAGGGTTCATCTTTTTGCTTAAGGCTATCCAGTTGTTCCAACACAATTTTTTGAAAAGATTATCTTTTCTTCATTGAGGTACCATGACATCTTTATTGAAATCAACTAACCATACATGTGTGAGTCTATTTTAGGAATCTGTTCTATTCCAGTGAGCTATGTGTGTGTTATGTCTTGATTGCTATAGCGTCATGATGTGTCTTAAAAGCAATAGTGTAAGTCTTTTAACTTTTGTCTATTCTAGGTCCTTTGCATTTCCAAATAAATATTCTAATCAGTTTGTCAATTTTTATAAAAGGTCTCAAGTTTTGATGGAGATTGCCTCAAATGTATGGATTAATTGGGGAGAGAATTGGCATCTTAGCAATATTGAGTCTTCTAACCCACGAACACAATGTATCTCTCCATTTATTTACTTCAATTTCTTTCATCAATGTTTTGTAGTTTTCAGTGCGTGGATCTTGCATATCTTTTGTCAGTTGATCCCTATTTCATTTTTTTGACACTATTGTAAATAGTATTTTTAAAATTTTCAATTTCTGATTGTTGATTGCTGTTGTGTAGAAATAGTTGCTTTTTTGATATTGACCTTATATCCTGCAACCATGATAAACCCACTTATTAGTTCTAGTCGCTTTTTGGCAATTCCTTAGGATTTTCTACATAGAAATCACGTCATCTCCAAATCTAGACGTTCTTGATATCAGTGATATGTCTTTTTTCTTTTTTTCTTTACCAGTCTGGCTTAGAAGCTTGCCAGTTTTACTAATCTTTGAAAGAATGAGATTTTAGTTTGAATTTTCTCTCTTTTTTTTTTTTTTTTCAATTTCACCAAATTCTGCTTTTTATTATTTCCTTCCTTTTGCTTGCTTTGGGTTCATTTTGCTCTTTTAAGTGATTGAAAAACATCAAAAGAAGAATATATCATGATACATGAAAATTTTAGACTTTAGAGTTCATAAAGTATAGTAGTATTGGAATACAGACATGCTCAATCATTTATGTGTTGTCTATCTTGCTTTTATACTTTACCAGCAGAGTTGAGTTGGTGTATATATATATATATATATATATATATATATATACACACACACACACATACATACATATACCAACTCGTGATATATATATCTATCTCACATGACCCATTAAGCCTAAAATAGTTATTGTCTGGCCCTTTACAGAAAAAGTGTGCCAACTTCTGGTCTGTTATATTTACCTAGATATTGATATTGCTATTTTTTTCCTTCCTGATGATTGAAGTTTCCTTTTGTTTGTGTGAAGGGTTTTAACTACAAAATCCATTCTTTTAATAGAAGTAGGGCTAGTCATGTTATCTGAATCTTCTGGGTGAGCTTTGGTAGTTTGTGTCTTTCAAGGAATTTGACCATTTCATCTTAAGTTATCAAATTTATTGTCATGAAGTTGTTTCGAGTATTCCATTTAATGTCTGTAGGATCTATATTGATTTGCCCTTTCTGACTCCTAAAAGCCATAATTTGCATCTTTTCTCTTTTTCCTGATTAGTCTAGCAAGAGGTTTATCAATTTTATTGATTTTTCTCCAAGAACCAGCTTTTGGTTTCATTGAGTTTCTCTGTTGTTTTTCTGTTTTCAGTTTTATTGATATGTGCTCTTTTTTGTTTTGTTTTTACTGCTACTTTGGGTCAGTCTGTGCTTCTTTTGATTAAAAGTGTATGTCATTAATTTGAGACCTTTCTCTTTTTTTTCAATACAAGCTTTAAACTATAAATTCCCTTCTAAACGTTGCTTTAGCTGCATCCCATAAATTTTGTTTTTTATTTTCATTCCGTTCCAAATACTTTTAATTTCTTTTGTGATTTGTTCTTTAACTAGTGGGTTATTCAGAAGTGTGTTGTTTAGTTTTCAAGTATTTGTAGATTTTCCAGGTTTTCTGTTATTGATTTCTAATTTGTGGTTATAAAACATACTTTGTATGATGCAAATTTTAAAAAATTTATTGAGACTTGTTTTATTCTCAGAATATGGTTCATTTTGATAAATGTTCTCCATGCTATTGAAAATAATATGTATTCTATTATTAGGTAGTTTTCTATAAATCACTGAATTCAGATTATTCAAGTCTCCTGTGTCCTTACTGATTTTCTGTCTACTTATTCTGTTAACTATTAAGAGAGGGGTGTTGAAATCTCTGACTTTGTATTTATAGAAATGACTGTGCCTTTCAGTTCTATCAGTTTTTGCTTCAGGAATTTTAAAACTCTATTATAGGGCATAAACATTAAGGATTGTTATGTCCTCTTGGTTAATGGATCCATTAATTGTTATGAAATGACCTTTTTGTTTCTGGCAATATTATTTACTCTGAAGTCTACTTTGATATTAATATAACCTCTGCAGCTTTCTTTTTATCAGTGTTAACATGGTATATTTTTTCCATCTTTTTAGATTTAACTTATTTCTGTCCTTATATAGTTAACTTGCGTTTTATTATAGACAACATACAATTGTGTTTTACTTCTTTTTATCCAATTTGACAGTCTCTGACTTTTAATCAGGGCAGGCCATCTACATTTAATGTGATTAACATCCGGCTATTTGTTTTCTACTTTGTCTGTTTTTTGTTCCCTTTATTCTCCTCTCCCTTCTCTTTTTTTTTTTTTTTTTGCGGTACACGGGCCTCTCACTGTTGTGGCCTCTCTCGTTGCGGAGCACAGGCTCCGGATGCACAGGCCCAGCGGCCATGACCCACGGGCCTAGCCGCTCCGCGGCATGTGGGATCTTCCTGGACCAGGGCACGAACCCGCGTCCCCTGCATCGGCAAGCGGACTCTCAACCACTGCACCACCAGGGAAGCCTCCTCCCTTCTCTTCAATTGAGGTTTTTTGGTTTTTAATGATTCTGTTTTATCTTGCTAATTTGATTAGTTATATCTCTTGTTTTATTTTCTTCTGGGTTGCTTTAGGGTTTATGATATACATCTTTAACTTATTATAGTCTACCTTCAAGTAGTAGCATACCTCTTTACATATAGTATAAGAGCATTACAACAGTATACTTCCATTTTTTACCCCTACTCCAGTAGCTTTTGTGCATTCTCATGCATTTTACTTCTCTGTCAGTATATTGAATTATATCTACATTGTTGTTAATTTAGCTTGTTTTTATTTTTTTTTTTTTTATCTTTGGCTGCGTTGAGTCTTCGTTGCTGTGCACAGGCTTTCTCTAGTTGCGGCGAGTGGGGGCTACTCTTTGTTGTGGTGCTCGGGCTTCTCATTGCGGTGGCTTCTCTCGTTGCAGAGCATGGGCTCTAGGGCGTGTGGGCTTCAGTTGTTGTGGCACACGGGCTCAGTAGTTATGGCTCACAGACTCTAGAGCATAGGCTCTGTAGTTGTTTTACATGGGCTTTGTTGCTCCTCGGCATGGGGGATCTTCCCGGACCAGGGCTTGAACCCATGTACCCCGCATTGGCAGGCAGATTCTTAACCACTGTGCCACCAGTTAAGCCCTAATTTAGCTTTAAACATTTATCTTTTTAAGAATTTTTTAATAAGTCTTTTAATTTTTACCCATGTGTTTACCATTTCTGGTGCTTTTTCCTTTGTGTAAATCCAGATTTCTATCTAGTATCACTTTCTTTCTGTCTGAAGGACTGCCTTTACTTTTCTTATACTGCTCATCTGCTGACGATGAATTCTTTTGTGTATCAAAAAAAGTCTTCACACGGTCTCTGCGATTCCAGTTACACATATGTTAAGTGGCTGTAAGTTGTTACACAGCTCATGGATATCCTTTCTTTAGTGTTTTTTTTTTTTTTGCGGTACACGGGCCTCTCACTGTTGTGGCCTCTCCCGTTGCGGAGCACAGGCTCTGGACGCGCAGGCTCAGCGGCCGTGGCTCACGGGCCCAGCTGCTCCATGGCATGTGGGATCTTCCTGGACCAGAGCACGAACCCGTGTCCCCTGCATCGTCAGGTGGACTCTCAACCACTGCGCCACCAGGGAAGCCCTCTTTAGTCTTTTTTACTTTGTGTTTCATTTTAGATAGTTTTTATTGCTGTAAATTCAGATTCCCAAATCTTCTGCAGTGATCTTATCCATTAAAATTTTTATTTTTAGATGTTTGATTTATGTCTTCCGTATCTTCCCTGTCTTTTTTTTTAAAACATGCTTCCCTGACCTATTTTTTTTTTGCTGTGCCACATCTTCTTGCAGGATCTTAGTTCCCCAACCAGAGATCAAACCTGGGCCCCTGGCAGTGAGAGCACCAAGCCCTAACCACTGGACCACCAGGGAATTCCCTTCCCTTACCTTCTTGAACATATATTTATTTTAGTTCTTTTAATGTCCTTGTCTACTAACTCTTATCATTGTGTAATTTCTGATCCGTTTTTATTGATTTATTTCCTCGTCGTCATGAGTTGTGTTTTCCTGCTTCTTTGCCTGATGAATAATTTTGATTGGATGGCAGACACTGTGAACTTCACATTGTTAATTTGCTGGATTTTTTTTTCCTTTGAATATTATTGAGCTTTAAGTTTCTTGGAAAGCATTTAATCCTTTTTATGATTATTCTTATGTTGTGTTATATAAGACCAGATAGCCTTTAATCTAGGGCCAACTTGGTGCTACAATTAAAGCAATGCTCCTTGTATATTATGAGGTGTCTCCACTGTGGATGTTGTGAATATAAACTATTTCCTGTCCTTTATGACCTCTGAGAATGGATTTGCCTACTGCTTGCCTGTGATTTTTTCCCTGACTTAGATTGTTTTTTCATACAGATGCACTGACTAGCATGCAGCTAACATACAAGGGGAGCTACCTGCACATCTCCAGGGCCCTCTTTCCATGCAGCTCTTTCCTTTCTGGTACTCTGCCCTATGAATTCTAGCTGCCTTAGCTTTCCTGAATTGTCAACTCTGTCTCTGTAACTCAGGAAGACCGCTGGATTCTGAGTTTCCCCTCTCTGTGCTACTGCCTAGAAACCCTCCAGGCAGTAAGATGGGGCAATTATTATAAGCCTCTCCTCATTTATTTCCCTTCTCTCAGGGATCATTGTCTGTACTGCTTCTTGTCTGGTGTCTGAAAATTGTTGTTTCATGTAATTTGGCTCATTTTCTTGTAGATGTTTAAAGTGGGAAGATAAATCTGGTTACTCTTACTCCATCCTGGTGGGCAGTGTCTGTCCCTCTTTTTATACATTATCTTACTTGCAGATATCATACCCCTTCTCATGATTTCAGTTATTTTGGTGGGGTCTTTTGTGGGCATGGCTCCCAAATCTTTATGTCAAGACTCCTCTTTCCTTAGTTCAGTGCTTCAATGACTTCATTCCTGCTGGATATTTCCATTTAGTATTTTTTTTTTCCTTTTATTTCAAATGCAATACTGTTGCCTTCAAACAAATTCCCCTTTCCGTTGTCCCTATTTCTGTTATCTGAAACACGGCTCTGAGTCTCAGAGGCTAGAATTCCTTTTAATCTTCTCAAATACACTTGGTACCTAAGTTCTTTCATTCTTTCCCTCATACTGTTACCTCTTTCTTCTTTTTTATACCCTCCCCCACACACATACACCCATTGCCTAATTCCCAGTCTTATAACCTTGCATTTAGACTACTACCACAGCTTCCTAACTGGTTTCCCTGCTTTCTTTTTTCTCTGCAGTGATTCTGCCTGCAAATTGCCGCCAGATCAGTATTCCTAAAATACCACTCTGTCATTCAAAACTCACTAATACCTCCTTTCATAAATTACCAGCTCTTTATCCTGGTATTTAAAGTCCTTGATGGAATTCTCTGGCAGTCCAGTGGTTAGCACTCAGTGCTTTCACTGCCATGGGCCTGGGTTTGATCCCTGGTCGCAGAACTAAGATCCCAGAAGCCACGTGCCACGGCCAAAAAAAGTCCTTGACAATTTGATCCAACCTGCCTTTCCAGCACTAACTTCCATTATTTACTTTTCTGAATGCTTCACCCTATCTCCACAGATTTCCCCACCATCCTCTGAATATGTCTTACACTTGCCTTTCCTGTACTTTTACTCGTACTTTTCCCTTTAAATATAATAGTTCTTTCCAGTTCTTTGTGCATCTAAATGTTACCCATCTTTTAGAATCCAGCTTAAATTCCTTCTTCTCTTTGCTCTCCTAAAGCACACCATCTCATAATGATCTCTTCCTTTGCGCTCCTGTTTAAACTCTCTCTTTACCATTTGCTAGACAATAAACAATGTTTGGAATTATTAGATTTTTGGTATCATTCTATTACTTCTTTCATTCTTTTAAAATATTTTTTTCTTCACTTCCAGCTAAATTAACATTCTTGAAGGAAGAGAGACCAGGTTTTGTGCTTTTGAATATTCCTTATAGGACCATATTATTATGCTTGCACATAATAGAAATTCATAAATATTTATTGATTTATTTCAGTTTGGAAATATGAAGAGAATGTGTGCTACTTAATCAGGCAGTATAATGGGTTTCTTCCTTTCTTTTAGACAGTTTAATTTTCGTAGTCTTATACTATCACCAGAAGAAATTTTACAAGTATCCTGGTTACATTGACCTTAAAGTCTTAATACATAGAATCAGTATCAATGTTGCAGTGTACTTAGAGAAAGAAACAAAAAACTTTTTACCATTTCTTTCTCCATTTTATGTTCCTTTTATTTGAAACGTTTTTAGTTATTTGAGGCAACTGATTATAGATTCTGTTTTTCAGACCTGCTTTCAGATATCATCATGTATTCACCCTTAGTTCTTCAAAGTTGTTCTTCTAAAGTCACAGAAACTTTTGACTATTTGTCCTTTCTGCCCCTTCAAACCGTACAAGGGCTGATGAAGGCAGTGCAGGTAAGTCTTGACTTGTAAAGAGCTCACCACAACTGAGGTTGAACTGCCGAGTGGAGGTCTGATGTATTTCTTACACATATACGTGTAAGAAATACTGTTTTCCTTGATTCTAGAACATAAAACTTTCTATTAAAATAGAGTCTGTTTTCCAAGTTTACCCCCTCTTCATAGTGCTATTCTCTCTCCTTTGATTCAGTTTCAAGTTAGTGAAGTAATTGAAAGGCTCTTAGGAAATTATTAATTGAGGACAATAGGTTTAAAGGTATTCACAACTAGTTTCAATTTAGCATTTCAAAATATAAAATTGTCCTTATTACTAAGTGTAATAAACAATGCAACTTGTTTATAAAACAGAGCCAAACTTTCTTATAAAAGCCAAATGGTAACAGTATTGAGTAGAAATGTGCTAAGGCTAATAAACAAATTGCTGTTTTTACCTACTGATTCTTCCTCTTTCAGCCCCTTCTAAAAGTCAGCTTGTCAATAAGAGACTCCTTGATACTTGTCCTTCGGAAAGCTATGTTTGCCAGGTATGTAGCCTCCCATGAGATCTGAGGAAGTGATGCTTTCTAATGTTACTTAGAGTCCTCTCTGCAGTCATCTCTAGTACAGCCTATTCACAGCAGTCATGCAAATTCCTAACCCAAACTTAGAGATGATAATACCATCTCCTAAAGATACTATGAGATGGGTAATATGTGGGAAGCATTTGTTACTTTAAGGATAAGATACCAAATTAATATCACATTGGCCATATTATAATACACTCATGGATATTCAGAGGAGCAACTAGTAAGTAGCCATATGCTATTTATCCCTATTCTAGAATTAACAGTTTGTTGTTACTCCTTACCCAAAAGCATGTCTGATAGGCCAAGGTTGTATATTGTAGCATCTATAACATGAATTAATCATTGAGCCTCAGTGAGATGAGTGTATCATTTTTCTGCATGGAGGGTTTATAAGGCACCAAGCACTGCACTCCTCTATGAAGAAAGGAAGTGCTCCTTTAAACTCAGAGAAAATCAACAATTTCCTTTGCTATATTTAGTACTTACATTTGAGTTATCAACCCATTGTAGAGCCTTTCAGCACTCTTGTTCTCATTTCCCTCATAGACTTGTCAGCAGGATAGAAGAAAGTATAGATAGTGCCATGAGGTTAAGTAGATAATGCAAAATTCAGCTGAATTCCTATACTACTAATTGCTGTGAACAGCCGATGCCTTTTTTTTTTTGTTTGTTTGTTTTGCGGTACGCGGGCCTGTCACTGTTGTGGTCTCTCCCGTTGCGGAGCACAGGCTCCGGACGCGCAGGCTCAGCGCCCATGGCTCACGGGCCCAGCCGCTCCATGGCATGTGGGATCTTCCCGGACCAGGGCACGAACCTGTGTCCCCTGCATCGGCAGGCAGACTCTCAACCACTGTGCCACCAGGGAAGCCCCAATGCCTTATTTTGAGTATATAAATTCAATTTATTTTGCTCTGTGCTTCATTGTTTATACATATTCCTTTCCTGTACAGAACTAACTGAATTTTTCTGACCCAGAAGCCTATTCCTGTGAAATCAGTACTGTTTGGTAACTTCTTCTCTGTCTATTCCTGAGCTAGCCAGCTTGATGCCCGAAAATCTGCAGTTGCTGGGTTTTTGCTGCTCCTGAAGAACTTTAAAGTTTTAGGCAGCTTGTCGTCTTCTCAGTGCAGTCAGTCTATTGGTATTAGCCAGGTAAGGATTTTTTTTCACACCAGCTTGTAGTGTGTGCACTGATGCAGGAGCTGATGATGTGCAGACTCTTTTCTTTTACTCCTGTTCTGGTTGTGCAAATGATCCTGAAACTAAGAGTCTGATGATGAGATGATATCAGCCAACACTTTTTAATGGAAAATTTGCTGTGTGTTAACTGTGCTTTTCAATATGGTAGTCCCCAGCCTCAAGGTGGCTGTTGAACTGAATATTGATTGAAATGTCGCTAGTTCAAATTGAGTGTTGCTCTGTGTGTAAAACACACACTGGATTTTGAAGACTCTGTGTGAGATAAAAGAATGTAAACTATCTCGTTAATAATTTTTAATTTTGATTATGTGTTGAGATAATATTTTGGCTGTGTTGGGTTAAATAAAATATTAAAATTAATTTCACCAGTTTTTTTTACTTTTTTGATTTGACTACTAGAAAGTTTAATATTATATATGTGGCTTGCATTTGTGATTTGTATTGTGTTTCTACTGGACAGCACTGTGCTAGACTCTATGCTAAGTGCTTTACATTTATTTTCTCATTTAATCTTCACAGCAATTCTCTGAGGCTAAATACTGTTATTGTCCCCAGTTTTAATAGTTTATTTACTTTGTACATCTATTAAAACCTGTAACCTGAGAAAACAAAACATTTTACAGTAATGTGATAATCTAGGTTTTGCAGCAATAAAATTGTCTTTGTCATTTAAATTCAGTAATATACGATTTGTAAATAAGAGACGTATCTGTTTACTAGTTTCATTAAGAATCCTTTATTGCTCTGGTATAACTATACAAAACTTTTGTTTATGACACAGATTAAATATTAGGAACACTGGGTATCATTTATGTATTGTTATTATCCCCAATTTAAGGGTAAGAAAACTGAGATTGAGAGAGGTTAAATAACTTGCCCAAGGTGATATGGCCAGTAATGGGTAGAACTGGGATTTGACCTCAGTCAGTATTAACTTCCTCACTAAGATGCCTGAAGTGAGGATTAGGAGTTCTTGGTCTATAATGGCTGAATTTATTATATGACTCAAACAAGCAGTGTTATTCTTTGTCAAGTCCATATCTGAAGAAAATAAGTACCTACCTCTAAACCTCTCAGGAGTTCACGGAACCAAAAAAAGCTCAGTTCTTCTAGCTATTGAAGACATGTAAGGAAGTCTTTTAGACCTTTTATGTAAAATCAAGTTTATTATGACTACTGAATTCTAGAGGCATGAAATAATCTGTGTGCCTTCCTAAGCAGGTGACATTGCCAAGGAAAATCTTAAGGAATAAGGAAGAGTTAATTTTTTTAAGTGCTTGAAAATTCTCTGAGTCCAAACTAGAATAAGAGTGATAACTTATCATGGCCTAATAATGATTATAATGTCTGCCTCAGTCCTGGGTTTTGGCATATGGGGAAAGCTAAATGTAAGGTTCTTTGACCAAGTACATCAGCTCATTTTACCCCCTTAATAGAAACTACTTACTCTGGTAAGATAGACATGAACTGGCCTCTCTTCTTTTCAGGTCCATGTGGATGTCCATAGCCGTTACAATTCTGTCGCCAATGAAACCTTTTGCCTTGAGATCATGGATAGTTTGAGGAGATGCTTAGGCCAGCAGGCTGATGTTCGACTCATGCTTTATGAGGTAAATCAGCAGAGTGAAGAGATGTAGTACTTCCCTCCCCAACTCTGCTAATAATCCTTTTAATTTTAATAATTTTTTTTCTGATTATCAAAGTACAGTAGATATGCTTTTACTTAATGCAGTTAGGACCAGTAGTTAGTGATGATTAGCCAAAAAGTCGTTTAAGGTGAGGAATCATAAAGAATAGTTAAAACACCTTAAATGTTTTATTTTAATTTGAAATATTTAAATGTACTGTTAATTTACCAGTCTTTTGCTTTAAGGCCAAGTCCTTTTGGTTTTGAGTATAAGTCTGCCATTTGGAACTTCCTGTCTCTCAAACAAACCATAACTTTAATGTATTGCCTATAATTTCAAGTTTTTGCTTATGTAAAGTAGGATAAAAACTTTAAAACACTTCAGATACAGTCTTAGTATAGAAATCTTCTAGATATGTTCAGTTTTTCCCCTAAGTTTTTAGAATTGTCTTACCTCTAATTCATCAGGAATTGGTTTTAGAGATTTACTTTTATTAAGTCTTTCCAAAACATTCAACTTAGTTTTTATGAAAACAACTTCTCGTTTTTTTGTTGTTGTTGTTTTTGGCCATGCCACATGGCTTGTGGGATCTTAGTTCCCTGACCAGGGATTGAACCTGTGCCCTCGGCAGTGAAAGTGCAGAGTCCCAACCACTGGACGGCCAGGGAATTCCCAGAAACAACTTCTTTTTCATTTTGGACTTGGTTTCCAACAGTTTACAGAATGTCTGATTAGATCACATAATTAACAATGATGGTACAATTAGCAAAAACTGAGAGAACAAATATTACTACTGACTTGTGATTAGGATATAATTCAGCCAGTGGGAACAAAAGTTTGCAGTCATGAGGGATTGCACTACAATTGCTAGCATTTAGTATGCTGTGTACTTCAGCATACATATTTCATAGGATGGAGAGCATTAGATAATCTAGCAAGTAGATTAAGTGGAAGTCATTTCAAAGAACAGCTATTGTAATACTTTTATTTGCCCTTTTTTTTTTTTTACTACATTTATTTATTTGTGGCTGCATTAGGTCTTCGTTGCACACGGGCTTTCTTTAGTTTTGTCGAGCAGGGGCTACTCTTCCTTGTGGTTTGCGGGCTTCTCATTGTGGTGGCTTCTCTTGTTGTGGAGCATAGGCTCTAGGCACGCGGGCTTCAGTAGTTGCAGCATGTGGGCTCAGTAGTTGTGGCTCATGGGCTCTAGAACACAGGCTCAGTAGTTGTGGCGCTCAGGCTTAGTTGCTCTGCGGCATGTGGGATCTTCCGAGACCAGGGCTTGAACCCGAGTCCCCTGCATTGGCAGGCGGATTCTTAACCACTGAGCCACCAGGGAAGCCCCTATTTGCCCTTTTTAAAATAACATTTATTGAGCTACAGTGGTTGCAAGGTACTGTACCAGACATCGGATTTTTCAGGTTTATTGTAGAAAATATAGAAAATACAGGATTTTTTTTTTTTTTTGCTGTATGCAGGCCTCTCACTGTTGTGGCCTCTCCTGTTGCGGAGCACAGGCTCCGGAAGCGCAGGCTCAGCGGCCATGCCTCACGGGCCCAGCCGCTCCGCGGCATGTGGGGTCTTCCCGGACCAGGGCATGAACCCGTGTCCCCTGCATCGGCAGGCGGACTCTCAACCACTGCGCCACCAGGGAAGCCCCAGGAAAATATTTTTAAAGATATTATTACTAATCCTAGCACTCATATATGTATATTTATACAAAATTGGAATCATAAGATTTATCTAGCTTTTATCTCTTAATATTATGTTGTAATATGTATTTTCCCATTTCATGAAATGTTCTTTGACACATAATTTTTAATGCTAAAAAGTGTTCTTTGTGTATACAGTGATTTATTTAACTGTTTTGGGTCATTTCTGTTGTTTCCAGTTTTTCACCATGAATGTTGTTGTACCTGAATATTTGACCACATTGCTGGGTTAGAGATTAGAACATTTTAAAGTCTACTGGCATACTCTGGCAAGCATTGAATTTTTTTAATAATTAAAAATATCTTTGTTCAACATTCATGTGTGGTAAAACTCTCAGACGCTCTTAGCAAACTAAGATTAGAGGGGAATTCCTCAGCCTGATAAAGGGTGTCTAGGAATCCTACATCTAATATAAATAGTGAGACACTTAATGTGTTTCCCCTTCGATCAGGAACAAGGATATTTGTCCTCAAAATTTTTATTCTGCATTAAAGTGAAGGTCTGATCCAATGCAGCAAGGCAAGAAAAAGAAATAAAGGCACACAGATTTGAAAGGATGAAGTAGAGCTGTGTTGTTCACTTAGTGTACATAGACAATACCAAAAAGTCTGCGAAAAATGAGTTTAGTAAGGTCGTATACAAGATCAGTAACCATGCAAAAATCAATTATAGTTCTATTTTCTAGCAATAAACAGTTTGAAATTGAAAGAAAGCAATATTTATAGTAGATAAAAAAATACTTAAGGATAGATTCAACAAAATATACACAAGATATGTACACTTGAAGACCTCAAAATAGCTGAGAGACATTAAAGAAGAATTAAATAAATGGAGAGATATGCAATGTTCACAGATGAGAATGCTTAATATTGTTAATGTTTTTAAGTCTCAGAAATATCTGTAGATTCAATGAAATCCCAGGCTCTTTTTGTAGAAATTAAGAAGTTGATTGTAAAATTTATGTGGGGCTTCCCTGGTGGCGCAGTGGTTAAGAATCCTCCTGCCAATGCAGGGGAAACAGGTTCGAGCCCTGGTCTGGGAAGATCCCACATGCTGCGGAGCAACTAAGCCCGTGCGCCACAACTACTGAGCCTGTGCTCTAGAGCCCGTGCTCCACAACAAGAGAAGCCACTGCAATGAGAAGACCGCGCACTGCAACGAAGAGTAGCCCCCGCTCTCTGCAACTAGAGAAAGCCCGCGCACAGCAACGAAGACCCAATGCAGCCAAAAATAAATAAATACATTTTAAAATGTATATAATAATAATAAAATTAATGTGGAGTGTAGACCACCTAAAATGAACAAAACAACTGAACAAGTATAAAGTTGGTCAGTTGAGTTTTTTCTTTTTTTTTTTTAATTAATGTATTTATTTTTTGGCTGCGTTGGGTCTTCGTTGCTATGCACAGGCTTTCTCTTGTTACAGTGAGTGGGGGCTACTCTTCGTTGCGGTGCGGGGGCTTCTCACTGCAGTGGCTTCTCTTGTTGCGGAGCACGGGCTCTAGGTGGGCTTCAGTAGTTGTGCCACACGGGCTTAGTTGCTCCGTGACATGTGGGATCTTCCCGGACCAGGGCTTGAACCTGTGTCCCCTGCATTGGCAGGCGGATTCTTAACCACTGCACCACCAGCGAAGTCCCTGGTCAGTGGAGTTTTCACGGAAATCCCAAGTAATTCAGTGGAGAGAGGATGGTCTTTTCAACAAATGGTGCTGGAACAATTGTTTGTTGTATTGGGGGTCCCCAAAACCACCTCTGTGTTTAAAGATTTCTTTAGAAGGACTGATAAAACTGAGTGTAAATTTGTTCTCATGGCTGAGATTTAGAGTTAAAGGATAGAAAGCAAAAAACAGCAAAGGCGAGAGGCAAATAGGGTGAAGTCCACAGGAGACCAGGTGCAAGCTTCTAAGAGTCTGCTCCAAGTGAGATTGCACAGGATGCACTTAATTCTTCCAGCAAGTGAGTTGTGATAATGTATGCAAAGCATATTCAAATAAGTTGTGATAACATATGCAAAGCGTATTCTACTAGGGAAGCTTATTAGAGAGCACCCAAGCCTTTTTATTGGCAACTGGTCACATAGGCACCCTTACTTAGCACGTACCAAAATTCCTAACTCCCAGAAGGAAATCAGGTTTTCAGCATAAACTATATTGTTTGTACAAACAGTTTAGGCACAGTAAGCTGCTCATTGTTTAGGGAGTTTTATATCAGTATAGGAAAAAACTGTTTACCAGCCAAATTCCCAGCCACCAGCCAAGGGCCAACCTTGGAAGCAGACCTTTCTAAGGATAGCAATCTCAGACCACTGTGTTAATAACTCTTTTCTGCACAGTCATCCATATTCAAAAAAAAAAATCTCAATCTTATCTACCTCCAAATTTTAAAAATTACCTTGTAGCCGCCACCTTTCCCATCCTGTGTGGGGCTGAATGGGCTTCCGTGACGCCCTCTGCCGTGAGGCGTTGGCGATTCCTCAGCACCCTGAGCATTGCTGACTCGTCTTCCTTCGGCCAGAAACCCTTCTCCTTGGGCCCGCGCGGGAGGAGCGGAGCGGCGAGTCCGCTGGCCCCAGTCTCTTTCCCTGGCAGCGGCGGCTTCTTCCGTAGGACAGTATGTTCAAGAGAATGGCCGAATTTGAGCCTGACTCCGGTGGGAGAGTGAAGGGGGTTACTGTCGTTAAACCAATAGTTTATGGTAATGTTGCCCCATATTTTGGAAAGAAAAGAGAAGAGGATGGGCACACCCATCAGTGGACAGTACATGTAAAACCATACAGAAATGAGGATATGTCAGCATATGTGAAGAAAATCCAATTTAAATTATATGAAAGCTATGGCAATCCTTTAAGAGTTGTTACTAAGCCTCCATCTGAAATCACTGAAACAGGTTGGGGTGAATTCGAAATAATCATCAAAATATTTTTCATTGATCCTAATGGAAGACCTGTAACCCTGTATCGTTTATTAAAGCTATTTCAGGGGCTTCCCTGGTGGCGCAGTGATTAAGAATCTGCCTGCCAATGCAGAGGACATGGGTTCGAGCCCTGGTCTAGGAAGGTCCCACATGCCGCGGAGCAGCTAAGCCCGTGAGCCACAACTACTGAGCCTGCACGTGTAGAGCCTGTGCTCCACAACAAGAGAAGCCACGACAATGAGAAGCCCGCGCACCGCGATGAAGAGTAGCCCCCGCTCACCAACTAGAGAAAGCCTGCGCACAGAAACGAAGACCCAACACAGCCAAAAATTAATTAATTAATTTAAAAAAAAAAAAAAAGCTATTTCAATCAGACACCAATGCAATGCTGGGAAAAAAGACAGTGGTTTCAGAGTTCGATGATGAAATGATATTTCAAGACCCAACAGCAGTGATGCTATAATTATTAACAACATCTCGTCAGCTTACCTTAGGAGCCTATAAGCATGAAAGAGAATTTGCAGAACTTAAAGTGAAAACCAGAGAAAAATTAGAAGCTGTGGGGAAAAAAAACAAACTTTGAAATTGCAGAGCTTAAAGAGAGATTAAAAGCAAGTCGTGAAACTATAAATTGTTTAAAAAATGAAATCAGGAAACTCAAAGAAGATGATCAGACAAAAGAAATATAAACGGTTCTGAAGAGAACTTGTAAGTGAAACTAAAAATAAGGTGGAGTTTAAAGGAGAGATGGACTACAAATACTGCGATGTTTCTTAGAGGAACTGCACATATAGTTGTCAGCCATAGATTTCTCAGCAATGGGGTCAAAGTATTTGTACTTTACAAGCAATCTTTAATGTGAAATATATCTGTATAATGCTGTATAGGCATTTTATCAACCCATTTCGGGGTAGTTCTGTGATACTAAGCACAGTTTTAAAACATTTTTACTGCATTGTATGTATAACTTATCCTTTTGACAGACATCAAAATTTCATTATAAAGTATAACTTGTACAAATTTTGTACTTCCCTAGTAGTTAAATTCGTGGTAAAATTAATGTGTATATTTAATTTCTTAAGTTCTTACCTGCCCCAGTCCCAACTCTTTTGTATCTGATGTGCCCAGTAAGCACTCAATAAATGTAGTTTACAGATGCTGGAAAAAAAAAAAAAATTACCTTGTAATGGATCATAGACCTAAATCTGTTAGGATATTGTTGTTCATTTATTCATCAAAGAGCTTATTTGTCCTCTGTTTGATTCCTTTTAGGGGTTCTATGATGTCCTTCGAAGAAATTCTCAGCTGGCTAATTCAATCATGCAAACTCTGCTCTCACAGGTAAAATGTATTTTATGGATATAAGGGAACAGATACTAAGGCAATTAAGAGGCGATTGACATTCTTCATAATTTTCAAAATATGAAATAGTTCCCAACTAGTGCAGTGGTGCATTGTGACCATGCCTGAGGTATGTGATGCTATTTCATGTTATTTTATTTTAATCACCACTTATTGCCATTATCTGACAGTTATCCCTCTCAGTTAACAGTCTGCATCCTAAGTTAGAAGGACGTTCTGAAGAACCATTTGTACAGAGGCCATCAGCAGCTTTACTTGTTATGTTTATTTCTGAAAGAAGACAGAGATTTGGAGAAAATATAGCACAATATTGACATTTGTTAAATCTGAGTGACATATTAATGAGTGTCTATTAGGTTATTTTCTGTATTTCTCAGTTTTAAAAAAAGCTTTAAATTATGAAATATTTCAGAGGATTATCAAGATGAGAAGAATTCAACTGGAGAATATCTGCTGTAAATAAGACCTTTTACTCAACGTTTATTCATTAAGAATTTATTTGAATGTTTTTTTAATAACAGTTTAATAGCAGTTTTGTGCTGATATAATTCACGTACCATGCAATTCAGCCATTTAAAAAAATATAACTCATATATTTGCAGAGTTGTGCAACCATCACCATAATCAATTTGAGAACATTTTATCACCTCAGGAAAAGAAACCCTACGCCATTTAGCTACCACCCTCTAATTCTCCCATCCTTCCCTCAACCTCCTACCCCTAAGCAATCACTTATCTTCTTTCTGTCTCTATAGATTTGCCTATTCTGGACATTTCATGTAAATGGAATCATACAGTGTGTGGTCTTTTGTGACTGACTTCTTTCACTTAACCTGATGTTTTCAGGGGTCATCCATGTTGTAGCATGTATCAGTGCTTCATTCCTTTTTATGGCTAAATAATATTTCATTACATGAATCTTTTTATATATTGAGAGAGTTCAAGATACTGTTATGTACTAATAGTAATAACAACAGTACCTAACGTTTAGCACTTATAGAAGGCCAAGCAGTTTATGAAGCATTATATGGTGGATGATCTCATTTAGTCCTCACAAAACCCTGTGAAATAAAAACTGTTATCTCCATTTTACAGATTTATATTTTAAGGGTCTGAGAGATTAAGTAATTTAATTTGCCCAAGGTCACACAGTTAATTAGTGGCAGAGCTGGGATTTGAACTCAGATCGTCTAGCTCAAGAGTCCAAGCATGTTATTCTCCTATTTGGAGTTGATTAAGCTTTTTGGATCTCTAAGTTGATGCTTGTCATCAAATTTGAGAAATGTCCACTGATTATTTCATCAAATATTTTTTTTCTATCCCCTTTTTCTCTCCTTTCCTTCTGTGACTTCATTGGTATGTATGTTGGAATGCCTGATATTATTCCACACATCTCTGAGACTTGTCTCATTTTTCCTCAATATTTTTACACTATTTTCTTCAGATTTGATATTTTCTCGTAATCTGTCTTCAAGTTTACTTTCTCCTCTGCCATTTCAGATCTGTTGTTTTACTCTTGAATGTATGTTGAATTTTATCAAATACATTTTTGTATCGAGATGACCGTTATGATTTTACTCCTTTAAGCTATTACTGTGATGAATTATATTATTTAATCTTTTAAAGCAACATGGTGGGGGGACTTCCCTGGCAGTCCAGTGGTTAAGACTCCGCACTTCCAACTGCAGGGGGCGTGGATTCCATCCCTGGTCATCAGGGAGCTAAGATCCTGCCTGCCATGTGGCACGGCCAAAAAAAAAAAAAAAAAAAATTGCATTCCTGGGATGAACTCAAATTGATGATGATATATTACCTTTTTTATACACTACTGGGTTTGGTATTCATTTAAGACTTTTACATATATGTTTATAAGAGGGAATGGCCTGTAATTTTCATTTCTCGTACTGAACTTCCTTGGTTTAGTATGAGCTTATTAATAAAATGATTAGGGATGTTCCCTCTTTGTCTAGTTTATGTAAAATTTGAAATTGTCTCTATTTCCTTTTTTTCATTTTTTCCCTTAACTTTTTTCAAAGTTATATGTTATCTTTCTTTAAACTTTCAGCTGGATTTTTGGCTTTTGATTTTTCGGACTACACAGGTAGTGTGAATTCTACCCCATCTACGTTTGGAGACTGGCTTGTGGTTAGAAAGTCCCAGGAGAGACATTTTTCCCCCTTCACCTAAAGTCAGGGGTCAGTTAAGCAGATACATATCCCTCTACCATTTTCCTCCATATGGTGGATTTATTTTTTAGGTTTATCCACTAAGAATATCTCCTGAGAATTGGAGCTTTATGTGAAGGTTTCTGATCCAACCTCCACCCCATGAGGGCCCTAGGCTTTGTCTTTAATTTCATGATTCCTTTTTACTTTCCTTTTCCTTTCCTCTTAGCTATCTATTTAATAAATATGTCTATATAAAATTTTTAATGCAATATTATTTACTGTTCTTTACCATGAGGATTTCTCTAAACCCTAGTCCACCATTTTGCTATAAATGGAACTGCTCTTTCTCTCCCTCTCCCTCTCCGTCCTTTTTATGCCATTGCTTTGTGATAATCCTGCTAACGAAGCTCCATTTGAAAGTACGGTCTCAGATAATGGAGAAATTATTGGGAGGTCCCATACTATTCATGGAAAGCTTTTCAGTGGGCCTTGGACCTGATCCTGTATAAAATTTGTATCCTGGTATATTGTATCTATCAAACTGTAATGATCAGTCCATCTACATTTGCCCATTTAACATCGCAAATTATGACTGAAGGCATAGACCAGTGCTTCCCAACTTAGGTTAGTATGTGGACCTGTAAAGTTCTACAGACTCCAAAAGTTAAAAAAGAGAAAAATGATAACTGTTTTTTTAATGGAAGTATAGTTGATTTACAATGTTGTATTAGTTTCTGGTGTACAGCAAAGTGATTCAGTTATATATATATTCTTTTTCATATTCTTTTCAATTATGATTTATTACAGGATGTTCAGTATAGTTCCCTGTGCTATACTGTAGGATCTTGTTGTTTATGTATCTTATATACAGTAGTTGGTATTTGCTAATCCCAAAGTCGTAATTTATACTGCCTCTTTTCCCTTTGGTAGCCATAAGTTTGTTTTCTGTGTCTGTGAGTCTGTTTGTTTTGTAAGTAAGTTCATTTGTCTTGTATTTTAGATTCCATATGTAAGTGATATCATATAGTATTTGTCTTTCTCAGTCTGACTTAGTATAATCTCTGGGTCCATCTTTGTTGCTGTAAATGGCATTATTTCATTCTTTTTTATGGCTGAGTTAACTAACAGTTTTTTGAGCTCTGTTATGTGCCAAGTAGTATTTGAAGCTCCTTACATGTGTTAGCATGTTTAATCCTTATACGAATTTATACATTTATATTAATAAATATCCTCATTTCACAGATGAGGAACCAAGGCATGGATACCTTTATTGAATTAATAAGTGGTGGTACTGGGATTTTAGACTCAGCCAGCCTGACTCTATATATTCTTAACCTTCAAGCTATACTGAAAATGCTGATTGCCTATACAAATTTAGGAATTGGTGTGAGAGAGTATGATGTTTTATAGGAGAGGTTATGAAGTGGAAATAGGAAAGAAGATCTCAGTTGGTACAGTACCTAAAGCAAGGGCAAAGGATATGGTTGAGTCAAAGCAACACAAATTTTGCTGCAGTGTTCTTTGGACAGTTGGGAAATAATGTCTTAGAAAGCATTAAAGGTGCCATTGGCTTGACCCGCTAAAAAAGTGAAAAACATTCATGAGCCATGGTATCTTTTTCCTTACCATACACAGTTAAAACAATTCTATGAGCCGGAACCTGATATGCTGCCACCTCTGAAATTAGAAGCTTGTATTCTGACCCAAGGAGATCAGATCTCTCTACAGGAACCACTGGTGAGACTTTTTTCCCTCCTCCCAGAACCATTATTTTTACTCTTAAGTAAAACTATCAGCCCTGTTGATATGGTTGATCTTCAGAAACAAATACCTTCCCCTGTGAAGCGCTCTTCCTGGTACTCCCAATGAATTTTTACTCTTAACTGCTTATCTTTTCTGACCCATCTTCACCTTGGTTTTCTTGGTAAGATATCTGCATGTCAGCACTTTACTAAATCAAGGCATCCATTGTTTCTCCCAAGGAGCATTTTATCTCCCGTTTATGGCTCCCTGATTACATATACTAAATAAATATACTTTAGAATGGAGAGAAGGAGGTCACCCAGAAGCAGATGAACCCAGGGGACCTGCTTCATTAGTCTGGGGTATATGATTTAGGCTGAGCTAGAATTGGCATTCTGTCGAACCTTCAGAGGAACTAGGGCAGGTTGGTTTTCTATTCTAGTTGTCTAGCCTCAGAAAGAGAAGAAAAGATAAAAACTGAAACTGTCTCATCCCAAGTGACTTATAACAGATGTCCTCAGCCTGGATCAGAGATGCTAAAGATTGGTCTCCCAAAGATTCCCTCAACATAAACCCCTATCTTTAGAATAGCCTCTGTGACTCAAAGGAGCTAGAGAGGATTTAATTTCACAGCCTGGCTCCATGGTGTTCGTACCAAATCAGAGGCAGCACATCTGATGTTGCATTCTTAGGTGTCAGCTACTTATGAAGCCAGTGCCTTTGGGAAAGGCCAGAAAACAATGCCTCTGTTAGTTCAATTATTTTTTTTCCAGTTTTGTTAATCCACATTGACTTAACTTGTGATGCTAATGAATAACTTACTTTAGCCTTATAAATAAGGATTATTTGTTGATTATCAACAGCTTCATAGGTTATCCTTTAACAAGAATATTCAATTATTATTTTCTTCTGCAGGATTGTCTGCTTTGTTGTATTCAACACTGTTTGGCCTGGTATAAGAGTAGAGTGATGCCCCTACAGCAGAAAGAAGAGGAGGAGGAAGAAGAGGGATTCTACCAAAACTTAGATGATATGTTGGAGTCTATTACTCGTAGAATGATTAAGAGTGAACTAGAGGACTTTGAACTGGTAATTGCTAAGTCTCAGCTGTGTTGAATAATGGAGGTTTTTAGTAGCTTATTAATTTTATCTTCTGTTTTTTAGGACAAATCAGCAGATTTTTCTCAGAGCACTGGTATTGGCATCAAAAACAATATCTGTGCTTTTCTTGTTATGGGAGTTTGTGAGGTTCTAATAGAATATAATTTCTCCGTAAGTAATTTCAGGTAAGGTATTGCTGTGACTCTACTTGTAGTTCATTTTATGTGTGTGTGTGCGTTTTTGTTTTTTTTTTTAACACTAACAATATGCTAGGTATGAGCAGACCACAGACCATACACTATCTATTAATGGACATGTAGCCTAAGACCAATCTATGTTCTTTCTACCAGGGAACACCAAAGCATATGCCAAAGAGGCTGGTGAATTTTGTCCCTCCAGTAGGCTTTAATGTATTCAAAATTCCCCAGACCCTGAACATAAGAACTCCTGATTTTAACAGAGAAATTTTGATTGGTGGTAGTATTGAACTTTCATTCTCTGCAGTGACTGGTATAAATAAGGGAAGAAAAGAAATAACCCAGATTGGTATGACCTGGGAGTGCTATGTTAATGAAGATCCATTCATTTGTAATATTGGGTCTAAAATATGACATCTAAAGAAGCATTGTGATTTCTTTATTACTGTTTGTGAAAATAAACCACAATATTCTGATGCTTGTCCTTGGTGGTCTCTTTTTCTTTTTTACACAGTAAGAATAAGTTTGAGGAGGTTCTGAGCTTATTTATGTGTTACAAGGAACTCTCTGACATCCTTAATGAAAAAGCTGGTAAAGGCAAAACTAAAATGGCCAGCAAAACAAATGATAGTTTTTTGTCCATGAAATTTGTGTCTGATCTTCTCACCGCTCTTTTCAGGTAAGTTTCTAACAGAGTGCTTAAAGACAGCAGTGTGGTGAAGATAAAAATACCTACCCAGGCTCACTGATATTACCTAGCTTGGATTCACACAATTCTTAGCACATATACAGTAAGAAGTAAGGTAGGAGGTTTGTAATTTTCTTGAAATGAAGGCAGAACAATCCTGCCTCGGCATTAAAGAGATACTTTGAATTATTAAAGGAAAAATCAGAAACATGGACTAGTGAATGAAAAAATAGGATGAATTCCAACAATGTGTTCTAAGAAAATCAACCTGAGTAGCTCACACACGCTAACAGATAAAAAAAGAAGAAAGAAAAACCTGAATTAAAAAAAACAAAGGGGCTTCCAAAGAAAAACCTGAATTAAAAAAAACAAAGGGGCTTCCCTGGTGGCGCAGTGGTTGAGAGTCTGCCTGCCGATGCAGGGGACATGGGTTCATGCCCCAGTCCGGGAGGATCCCACATGCCACGGAGTGGCTGGGCCCGTGAGCCATGGCCGCTGAGCCTGCGCGTCTGGAGCCTGTGCTCTGCAACGGGAGAGGCCACAACAGTGGGAGGCCCACGTACCACAAAAAAAACCCCAAAAAACAAAGGAACAACAACAAAAAAAAACCACTAAAGAAAACTAAGACATTTAAATTTCATCAGAGTTAAAGGAGTGGGGGAGGGGGAGAAAGTGAGGTAACACTGAGAATGATATTTGTAGGACAGCCATGGCAGTGACTCTGGCATGGGCTGCTTAGAGTCTGTCATTTAGAGCTTGCTCTGTACTATTACCCTGAACAGTCTCTAGAAAACCTAATTCCAGGTCCCAATAGCTGTAGAGGAATCTTTCTCTTTTTCTCTCTCTAGGGACAGTACCCAAAGTCATGAAGAGAGCCTGTCTGTTCTAAGGTCCAGCAATGAGTTTATGCGCTATGCAGTGAGTGTGGCTCTGCAGAAGGTACAGCAGCTAAAGGAAATGGGGCATGTGAGTGGCCCTGATGGCAAAAACCCAGAGAAGGTCTTTCAGAACCTCTGTGACATAACTCGGTAAGCCCCACTCACCCTTAGAAACTGTTTCCACTTGCTGTGGAGTCTCCAAGAGAAGAAACGGGGGGTGGGGATGAAGGTGGGTTTGAGGTTGGGCATTGCCCTAAAGGTGAAAGTGCAGTCACTATATTGGGTTCTTTTTCCTAGTCATATTTTGGTGTGGATTGTTAGTCACATATAAAACGTTTTTCTATTACCAGGAAGTAAAGAGGGATATTACATAATGACTAAATAATTTATCAAATAGACGTAACAATTTTAAATGTATATGTACCTAACAACAGAGCTTCGAAATACTTGAAGCAAAAATGGATAGAACTGAAGGAGAAATACACAAATAATTATCTACCTCTCTTGGTAATCAGTAGAAATAGATAGAAAATCAGGGAGGACGTGGAAGACTTGAACAACACTATCATCCAGCTTGATTTAATTGACATTTATAGAACATTAAATAAGTTTCAAAATACACGTTCCTTTCATGTGCATATGGTACATTCATCAAGATGGACCAATATTTTGGGCCATAAAACAAACTTAACAAATTTTTAAAATAGAAATCAGCGTGTTCTCTGACCACAACAGAATTAAACAAGAAAGCAGTAACAAAAATATGCGGATAATCCCCGTATATTTGGAAATTAAATGCATTTCTAAATAACCCATAGTCAAAGAGAAAGTCAGAAATTTTAAAATATCTTAATAGAATGAAGATGAACATTTGAGCGTGCCAAATTTTGTATGGTCCAGCTAAAGCAGTGTCTAGGTAGAAATTTAGAACAATCAGTGTTTATATTAGAAAGAAATCTGAAATCTCTAATGTAGGCTTTTACATTAAGAAAATAGACGAGCAGGTTAAAATGAAAGTGAGCAAAAGGAAGGAAGTAATAAAGACAAAAGTAGAATCATTGAAAATAAAAACAGGGGCCTTCCCTAGTTGTCCAGTGGTTAAGAACCCGCCTTCCAATGCAGGGGAATGCAGGTTTGATCCCTGGTTGGGGAACTAAGATCCCACATGCCTCAGAACAACTAAGCCTGTGCTGCAACTACTGAGCCCACGCACCACAACTAGAGAGAAGCCCGTGTGCCGCAATGAAAGATTCCACATGCTGCAACAAAGATCCTGCGTGCCGTAACTAAGACCCAATGCAGCCAAATAAATATTTTTTTAAAAAGAAAGCAAAAACAATAGAGAAAATGAGACCAAAATCTAGTTGAGATCAATAAATTCAATAAACTTTAGCCAGACTGACCAGGAAAAGAAGACACAAATTACAAATACCAGGTATATGAGGAAGAGGAGACATCACTACTGATTCTACACATATTAAAAATTCATAACAGAATGTTAACTTTATGTCAATAAACTTCATAACTTAAACGCACAAATTTCTTTAAACCTCACTCAAGAAAAAATAGGTAACCTGAGTAATCCTATCTCTATTAAAGAAATTGCATTTGTGGTTCAAAATTTTCCCTCAACAAAAACTACAGACCTGCATGTCTCCACCGTTGAATTCTACCAAACATTTTAGGAAATAACACCAATTTATGCAGACTCTTCCAGAAAATGGAGGAGGGAACATGTCCCAACTCATAAGGCCAGTGTAAATTACCCTGATACCAAATCCAGCCAAAGACATTAATAAGAAAAGTACAGACCAAATTCTCTCATGCATATAGATGTAAAAAAATTAGCAAATTCATCCCAACAGTTTATAAGAAGAATAACTTATCATTTAAGTGGAATTTTTCCCAGGATGCAACGTTGGCTCAAAATTTGTAAATCAATCAGTGTAATTCACCATGTCAACAGACTAAAGAAAAAACCATATGTTCATCCCAGTAGATGCAGGCAATCAGAACTCAACATAAACCATGATAAAATCTCTTGGCAAGGGCTTCCCTGGTGGCGCAGTGGTTGAGAATCTGCCTGCTAATGCAGGAGACACGGGTTCGAGCCCTGGTCTGGGAGGATCCCACATGCCGCAGAGCAACTAGGCCCGTGAGCCACAACTACTGAGCCTGCGCGTCTGGAGCCTGTGCTCCACAAGAGAGGCCGCGATAGTGAGAGGCCCACGCACCGCGATGAAGAGTGGCCCCTGCTTGCCACAACTAGAGAAAGGCCTTGCACAGAAACGAAGACTCAACACAGCAAAAATTAATTAATTAATTAATCAACTCCTACTCCCAACATCTAAAAAAAATCTCTTGGCAAACCAGGAATGAAAGAGAATTTTCTCAATCTAATAAAGGATATCCACAAAAACCCTATAGTTAACAGCATACTTAACGAAGAAAGACTCAGTGCTTTCCCCCTTGTGCTTTCACCACTACTATTCAAAATCATACTGGAGGTGGTCCTAGTCAGTGCAGTAAGACAGGAAAAAGAAATAAAAGACAAAAGATTGAAAAAGAAAGAATAACACTGTCTTTATAGACATAATTGTCTACATAAAAATTTCCAAAGATTTATTTTTAAAGCCACTAGATCTATTAAATAAGTTTAATAAGATTGCAGGATTCAAGGCCAGTTTTTTCGAAAACTGTATTTTTATGTACATACTAGTGGTGAACAACTGGAAATTGAAATTTTAAAAACTACCATTTACTATAGTGTCACAAAATGAAAACTACTTAGTGATAAATCTCAAAAACATGCAAGATTGATGTGATGAAAACTATAAAACATTAATGAAAGAAATCAAAGAAGTCCCAAGTAAATGGAAAGACATACAGTGTCCAGGGATTGGAAGATTCAGTGTGTCAAGGTGTGAATTATTCCCAAATTAATCCATAGATTCAACACAATACCAATCAAAATCCTATCAAGCTTTATTGTAGGAATTGACAAGATTATTCTAAAACTTATATGGAAAAGTAAAGGACCTAAAGTAACTAAAACAAATGTGAAATAAAACAACAAAGTTAGAGGACTCCCACTATGTGATTTCAAGTCTTACTATAAAGTTGTTGTGTTTAAGGTAGTGTGGTATTGCTAGAATCAATGGAACAGAAATAGATGGTTCAGAATTGATCTACACAAGCATGGTCTTGACTTTTGACAATGGAGAAAAGTCTTTTCAACATGTAGTTTTGGAACAGTTGGACATGAATATGTGAAAAAATGAATCTTTTATCCATTTCTCATGTTATATACAAAAAATTGACTTGAAATGGATCGGAGACATAAATGTAAAACCAAATATTGTAAAACATCTAGAAGACAGAAAAGGCTTTGCAACCTTGTTTTAGGTAAAAATTTCTTAGATGAAATACCAGAAGCACAGTTGATATTTTTTAAAAATTTAACTCTGTTCTTTGAAAAACACTCTTAAGGAAATGAAAAGACAAGCCACAGATGAGAAAATATTTGCAAAACACATGTCTGATGATGGACTGGTAACCAGAGTATATAAAGAACTCTTAAACTTGTTAAGAAAACAGTCAAATTGCAAAATGGGTAAAATACTTGAACACTTTACCAAAGAAGATGTATAGATGGCAAATAAGAACCCAAAAGGATGGTCAACATAATTAAACACTAGGTAAATGCAAATTAAAATCACAATGAGATATCAGTAAACACCTATTAGAATGCCTAAAAGTTTAGATTGACCATACTAGAGTGTTGTCACGGATGTGGAAGAATTTGAACTCTTACACACTGTTGACAGAAATGTAAATGGTGCAACCACTTTGGAAAATAGTTTGGCAGTTTCTTAAGAAGTTAAGCACACACCTACCATATGATATTCCCACCCCACTCTTAGGTATTTACCCAAAAGAAACGAAAGTAGATGTTGATACAAAGGTTTGTATATGGCAGCTTTATCTGTAACAGCAAAATCTGGAAACAACCCAGAAGTCTGTCAATAGACGGATGGATAAATTGGTGAATGGACAAGCTGTGGTACATCCATACCCTGGAGTACTACTCAGCAATAAAATGGGACAAATTACCAATACATGCAGCAACATAGGTGAATCTCAAAAGCATATGCTGTTAGCAAAGCCAGATTCTAAAGGCTGCATAATGAATGATACCATTTTTATATGATAGTTTGTAAATAGTAAAGCCACTGGGACAGGAAACAGACCAGTGGTTGCTTGCAAAATCGAGGAGAAATAATTGATTACAGAGGAGCACGTGGGAACTTTTGGGGTAATGGAAATATCTTGATTGTGGGGCTGAGTACACAACTGTGTAAGTTAGTCAAAATTCATAGAACTGTACATCTATAGGATGGGAATTTTACTGTATGTAAATTGTACCTTAGTGAACCTGACTTTGAAAATAAAATCACTTTTCTCCAGGGTCTTGCTTTGGAGATACACTTCAATTCCTACTTCAGTGGAAGAGTCGGGAAAGAAAGAGAAAGGAAAGAGCATCTCACTGCTGTGCTTGGAGGGTTTGCAGAAAATATTCAGTGTCGTGCAACAGTTCTACCAGCCCAAGATTCATCAGTTTCTCAGGGCTCTGGGTGGGCATTTCAATTTTGATAGATTCGCTCTGAGTTTGTCTTTCTTAACCAAACCTCTTAATTCTAGTTGTTAACCTACCAGAGGACACCTGAGAAGTCCTAATGTTGGTAAGGAGTGACATCTAGTGGATTCAGAATTGACACTTACTGGATTACATTTATCCACAGTGACTGGAAAATGGAATATAGTATTAAGAAATTGCAGAATGTTAGGAATATAATTAAATCTGCCTCCAGACTTTTTTGGCTTCCTAAAATTTTAGTATGAAAAGGCAAAAAAAAAGCCCAAGCCCATTTCAAAGAAGATAGAGTTCTTTTCCTTTCCTAGATGCCACAGATAAGGAGGAAGAGGTGGAAGTCAGTGTCACTCAAAGAGCAGCATTCCAGATCCGGCAGTTTCAGGTGAGAAGCCTGGGAAACTGCAGTACTTTGTGAGGGTCCTTGGAAAGGGACTGTTAGCAGGGCCAGCTGGTGAGAATGGGCAGACAGTGAGCAAGTAGAACAGGAGTTTCTTCTGGGTCATCATTCAAGCAACAAGACAGAGCTCTTAGAATGAGAGAGAATGCATTTAAAAGGATTCTAGGAAGGATGTGTATTTAAGCCACCCTAACCTGCAGGAGTCATTGCCTCTAAGAATCACCGTTTGAGCTGATGCAGAGAGATAGCCAGGAGCCCATTAATACATGCAAATGTAATTTGGCATTGTCCGTCAGATTGCATAAAGACTGGACAGTGAAGCCTATTAGTTTCTTTTTTAAATTTATTTATTTATGGCTGCGTTGGGTCTTCTTTGCTGCCCACAGGCTTTCTCTAGTTGCAGAGCATGGGGGCTACTTTTCGTCATGGTGCACGGGCCTCTCATTGTGGTGGCTTCTCTTTGCTACGGAGTATGGGCTCTAGGTGCGCAGGCTTCAGTAGTTGTGGCTCGCAGGCTCTAGAGCAGGCTCAGTAGTTGTGGCTCACGGGCCTAGTTGCTCCGCAGCATGTGGGATCTTCCTGGACCAGGGCTCGAACCCGTGTCCTCTGCATTGGCAGGTGGACTCCTAACCACTGCGCCACCAGGGAAGTCTCTCCTATTAGTTTCTAACCACTAGTTGTCACAATATCAGGATCTTTTATCACAGAAGATTTCTTTAATACATAATTTTAAAGTTCCTATTATATGCCAGGGACTGTTCCAGGTGCTGACGATATAGCAAGGGATAAAAGAGACAAAACCCTACCCTCACAGAGCTTACATTGTAGTGGGAAGAGACTAACAGACAAAATACAGTGTTTCAGGTGGTGAGAGAGAAACAGGGAAGGCGTATAGGGAATACCAGCACTGGGGCGTGGTCTAGCCCTGAGGTCAGTGGATGGGCTTCAGGGAGTTGCGAACCACCCAAAACTGGGTGCACGGGAATTCCCTGGCGGTGCAATGGATAGGACTCAGTGCTTTCACTGCCATGGGCCCGGGTTCAATCCCTGGTTAAAGAACTAAGATCCCGCAAGCTGTGTGGCACGGCCAAAACAGAGAAAAAAAAACTGGGTGCACAATTCATTCCTGATGTACATTTGGCAGGGGGTTGGAGAAGGAGTCCATAGTTCTCAAGAGAACACTTAGAATCAGAAACAGGGTAAGAAACCACCTATTCAATCCAGGTTTATTTTCAGCTTTTATCCTCTTGGATTTTTGGTGTTTTTGCGGTATGCGGGCCTCTCACTGTTGTGGCCTCTCCCCTTGCGGAGCACAGGCTCCGGACGCACAGGCTCAGCGGCCATGGCTCACGGGCCCAGCAGCTCCGCGGCATGTGGGATCTTCCTGGACCAGGGCACGAACCCGTATCCCCTGCATCGGCAGGCGGACTCTCAAGCACTGCGCCACCAGGGAAGCCCCGGATTTTTGGTGTTTTTGAATCCTTTCTGTCCCAGCCTTAGGAATCTCCAGGTAGATGTCTCTTCTCCCTGTTAGTAATATGTTTCTGTGTATACTTTTCCTTTCTCAGAGGTCCTTGTTGAATATACTTAGCAGCCAAGAAGAAGACTTTAACAGCAAAGAAGCCCTCCTACTCGTCACTGTTCTCTCCAACTTGTCCAAGCTGCTGGAGCCCTCCTCCACTCAGGTATGAGTACCACTCATTCACTCCCACTTAGCATCCCTCAGAAGGCAGGGAGTATTACGTCCTAAAGTATATATCTAAATGTCTGCTTGAAATCTGGCTTATTTAAAATAATATATTCAGTTATGCTTCTGAATTAATATAAGATGTATAAGATGTACCTTTCGCAACATAGTGTTTCTACCATGTTATAATTACTGCTTTTGTTTGTTTGGCCACTGTCAAGGGTAAACAGTAAGCACTACAGAAAAAATCTTGTTTATCTGTGGAGTTCAGCCTTCTTAATGTGGGTTTTTCCCCACTCTTGGTGTTTTCTCTTCTTTTCTAAAATGAAAGTATGTTAATTATCAAGAAGGTAGCTGACATTCAGCAGTTAACTTTGTCATCAAGGTTAGCTGGTACTGAGTTTGGGAGAGATTCAACAAAAGGTGATAAGTCAGAAAGCATGATCATAGTCCTAAAACAGAATCAGTTCTGCCCAGATAGGTTTTAGGTATATGTGTATGGGTCTGCACACATACACGAAGAATGTATGTACCCACATGAGCATTCACACATACAGAATAAGAGAAGTGCCACATTTTGTGGGTCTGTTCCATTCAGGAGTGATTTCCCTAGAGGATGATAAAGAGAGTCCTTGAGAGCCTAGGGCTGTGTGGTTCTACCACACCTCTTTCCTGATCTGTGAGGAGACAAGTTGGAGTGCTGAGATGCAAGCCTCCTTGTGTAAGGCCTTGCTTTAGGAAGCGCTAGCCAGACCAGCCCTGTGTGTTATGGTGTTTGAGCACTGGAAAGCAGACTTGATTTTCCTGTTGTCCTAGTTCCAGGTAGCCCAAAGAAAATCCCTTTTGTTACTTATGTCATCCTAGATCCAAACAACGCATCTGCACTTTACTTTCAGCTTCATTCTTTCATATTGCTACTTTTGCTGCAAGGAGCCCAGGATTAGGAAGGAAACACGGACAGAGAATTGGAACATGGTGACATCTGAGGGAAAATAAATAGATTTGGAAAGGCTAATATAAACAGGAACTTTTTAAATTTAATTTTCATCACGTACCCCCTCGTAACTTCAGGTAGTCTGTTTAAATTTTTTTAGTTTAATTTTGAATGGGTAATAAAGTTCTATGATTTGAAAACCAGAAATTATAAAAAGATTTACAGGAAATGGTCTCCCTTCTATTCATGTCCTCCATCTGTTCAGTTCTTCTTTTCCCCCGATAAGTAAATAATCTTCTTTTAGTTTCTTATGTAAAGAGTTTTTTATTCCTATACAGCAATATGAATATAGATTCTTATTCCTGACCCTACCCTCTTCACACAAAAGCTTGTTCAGCATCCTGCTTTATTTATTTGTTTCATTTAATACTGTATTCTGGAAATCAGTATTCTACAGTAATCACTGTATTCTGGAAACTTTTTATATCAGTTCGCAGAGAACTTTCAGTTAGCCTCTAAATTGATCTTTTTCCCCAACAGATCAAAAACTAGATTCTTTTTTTTTTTTTTTTGCGATACGCGGGCCTCTCACTATTGTGGCCTCTCCCGTTGCGGAGCACAGGCTCCGGACGCGCAGGCTCAGCGGCCATGGCTCACGGGCCCAGCCGCTCCGCGGCACGTGGGATCTTCCCGGACCGGGGCACAAACCCGCGTCCCCTGCATCGGCAGGCGGACTCTCAACCACTGTGCCACCAGGGAAGCCCCAAAAACTAGATTCTTAATCATTGTTTTACTCTTAAGTATCACTGCATTTCAGTGCCTTTGTGGCTGAAAGCCTATCCCAAACAACTGCTGAAGCAGAAAGCTGAGTGTGTATCTGGCAACATAGGACCTACTATCCCAAGACCTTAAGCTTCCCTGAACTCTTTTCTTTTTCTTTTTTCTTCTTCTTTTTTTTTTTTTTTTTTTTTTTATCCCTTCTCTCTTTTAACCTCCTGTGGCCTCTTGGCTCCTAATAGCTAATTCAACTATCACTATGGCCAGGATCTTACTCTCCTGCACCTCTGTTAGCTTACTATCCTTAAAGATGTCTCAAATGCAGAGAATGTGGGGCATGGGAAGAGGAAAAAGGGTACTTTAGCCCTAGACGGTGGTGGGAGGGGCAGAGGAAGCTCAAAGGGTAAGAGCCCAGACCCCAGGACCTTTGGCCCTTAATGAGGGCATTGAGAATTGAGTCATATGCTATATTTGAGAAAAGTATCAAGAAGTCTTCTCATAACTTTGGACTTATTTTTATGCTATTTTTAGTAGATTACTACCACTTTAGATCCAGGCACGTGTTTTAGCAGGTGATTTGCTTAGACTTGGAAAGGTCTAGGGCTCTTTTAGTCTGGCAACACCTAGGTCTGTCTTTTGGCATGTTTCTGTAATATCTGAATGATCTCTAGTTTGTGCAGATGTTATCCTGGACAACTAAGATTTGCAAGGAAAACAGCTGGGGTAAGTTTCCTGACATGTTTCCTTTTAGGCTTTATATAAAATCATCACCACCAAACAACATTTAGAAAATTCACCAGAGTGGCCAAAATGAAAAAACCACACACAATACCAGTACCAAGTGTTGGTAAGAATATAGAGCAGTTGAACCTCTCGTTCGCTGCTGCTGGAGCTGTAAGTTGGTATAACCACTCTGGAAAACTGTTTAGCAATATCTAACTACTAAAATTAAACATACGCTTATGATCCAGCAGTTCCACTCCCAGCAAAAATAGGTGGAAGAATTCTCACAGCAGCACTATTCTGATAGGCAAAATCGAACCCAAATATTCATCAGCAGTAGAATGGATCAAGGGATTGTGCTGTATACACACCGTGGAGCACTGTAATGAGAATGAACAAACTCCACTGACACACAACATGGAGGAATCTCACACACATAACATTCAACAGAAGACAACAGACAGATAAAAGAGTACTTACTGTACGATTCCATTTAGATAAAGTTCAAAATCAGACAAAACTGGATTACACTTACAAGGCAGAATAGCATTTTCCTTGGTGGGGGGAGGGGGCAGTTCTGGGGTGCTGGTAGTGTTCTGTTTCTTGACCTGTGTGCTAGTTATGCAGTGATAGTGACTAATAATGGGAAACATCTCCCTTGTTTGGACTCGTGGATAGAAGTGCACCTTTGTGGGAGAGCTGCCTTGATTGGAGTGTGTGCAGCACAGGGATATTGTGCCTGAAATATGACGAGCTACATGTTCCAGTTAGGCACCCCACACCCCCCAAAGGACTGACTTGGATTATATATATTTATATATATATATATATATATATTTATAATATAATATATATTATAATATATATTATATATGTATATATTATATTATATATATAATATATAATATATAATATATATAATTATATATAATTATATATATTATATAAATATATTATAGTATATATAATATATTATATATTATATTATAATATATATAATATTATATTATATATATTTCTTTCCTTCCCACTCCTAGAGGATGCCTCATTTTGCAAGGGCTTGATGAATTTGCTCTTCAGCCTCCATGTTTTGTGTAAGAGTCCTGTGACCCTGCTGCGTGACTTGTCCCAGGATATCCATGGACATCTTGGAGACATAGACCAGGTGCCATAGTGAGCCTTTAATAATACAACACCCTGAGTTGGGGATAGAGGCCAGGGGAACAGCCTTGCTGTCATATCTCACCTCTCTTTCCCTCCCCAGGATGTAGAAGTGGAGAAAACAAACCACTTTGCAGTGGTGAATTTGAGAACAGCTGCCCCTACTGTCTGTGTAAGTGTTGATCCCCGACCCTTTGGAAATAGCCTTGTCTTACCTTCCATTTTATTCCCTGTGAAGAGTGAATTATAGTGGCTCACCTCCTGAGGCCTGTAACCCACCCGCAGGTGGCCATGGTTATCATATTACACCAGCAGCTATGTGCAATGAGCCATGCCAGGCATTCTTTTCTTTCACAGTTACTTCTTCTGAGTCAGGCTGAGAAGGTCCTAGAAGAAGTGGACTGGCTAATCACCAAGCTTAAGGGACAAGTGAGCCAAGAAATTATACCAGGTAAGTTAACTAAAATCTGAACTGGAGGACTGCATAAAAGCAGATACCCTGAGCTCTGTTTGTTTGTGCTAGATTTCCAAAGTAATGAAGGAAGTAGAAGGTAGTGTGCCTTATGACAACATGATTATTAATGTATTCTGCATGATGAATTAAATACATGCTCATTTTCCTTACAGACTTCCTAGTTAATGATGTTTTGTTGGTTTCTAAATCTCTTTCACTTGAACTAGAAAATAAGGCCAGTTGGGTTTGAATATGCCAGTTTCCCTTCCTTTCAGAAGAAGCCTCTTCTCAGGCAACCCTACCAAATCATCCCATTGAGAAAGCCATCATCATACAATTGGGAACTCTGCTTACATTTTTCCACGAGCTGGTGCAGACAGCCCTGCCATCAGGCAGTTGTGTGGACACCTTATTAAAGGACCTTTGCAAAATGTACACCATTCTTACAGCGCTTGTCAGATATGTGAGTATTGGAGAGACAGTCACTACTATCATTCTGTCCCACCCAGCCAGGACATTACCCCCTGCTGCAGAATGCCCCTGTGCAGAGAGCTCTTGCCTACATCTTTGCAAGTGATGGTTTGATCAGTAGGTGACAGCCGTCTCCACAGGCCCAGAAATAACAGTTGAGGCATAATTCTAAATCTGTTTTTAGAGGCCCTTGTTTCTTTAGGATATGAGTATGTAGCACCTGATGGAGAGTAAATGCCTCTTCAAACACCTTCTAAGACTCAGTCTAAACTATAGCTATAGAACTTAATCTGATTCCAATTGCACAAAAAATTAGACTATTGCAGACCAGTCTGGGCACTGACAAGGTGTTTGTTCCTTTAACAAGTGGGTGTTAAATGCCTCACAGGTCAGGTACTAGGGTAGGGAATAATTATTTTTAAAAAATAAAAGGCATAACTTGCCCTGGGTTTAAGTTAATGCTTCTTAGTATCTGTTAACAAGAAACTCTTTTTATACTTGCAATATTTTGATTCTCAGCAGACATTCAGAGAGTGATAAGAACTAGGTAATTTAGTTCTGATTCTAGCAACGACCCACATTAAATACTTAGAAAGGCACAGACAACCCAAGAAAGATAGTAGACCACCTCATACCATGTACCCAAACAGCAGTGTGGCCATTTCTGAGAAGGTGCAGCTCTGGCTACAAGGTATGGCTACTAAGCTTCTGTGGTAGAAATACTGAGAACCTCTAATCTTTATTGGCTTTTTCTAAAGCAAAAACAGCAAAGTCATTGGTTTTCTAGATGCAGGGACTACCAGCCTGAAGGATTTTTAAAGCAATAAACAGAAGAAGTCAGAAACAGAAACCCTTTATTACCTGCTGTCTGGGAAGCTTTGGAGCTTAGAGGAGGGGAAAAAGGAAGCCTTGAGTCTAGGATTCTCCATGAATAAGGTAGCTTATTTTCTTTTCCCTCTCCAGTCAGAGCAATAAGTCATACTCCATTTGCTCACTGAGTCACTACCTGTAGTTTCATGGGACATTTATATAGGAGGGCATGCTAAATCTTGGAATCTTTTGTTAGTATCTCCAGGTGTGTCAGCACTCCAGAGGAATTCCGAAAAATATGGAAAAGCTGGTGAGTTGAGAATGCCTTTCCTAGGAACGGGGAAAGCATCTTATTCCCACAGTTACATTGATTTCCTTCTCCTTTGCTGCAGGTGAAGCTGTCAGGTTCGCACCTGACCCCGCTATGCTATTCTTTCATTTCTTACATACAGGTAAGTGATTCAGTCTGTACCAAAATGCATCCTCAAGTAGGAAAGGACTCCTTATATTCCCAGGGGACCACTAGGTCAACTGAGCTAAGCGTATATAAAGTTTCTTCCCTACTTACAGTAAGCCAAAGGTGCCCATATGAGAACAAGCCAAGGTTTGAAGTCTTTACAGCAAGGAAGTCTTTATATAAAAAAAAAAAAAGTTTGATTTAGAGAGAGAAGGCATTTGATATGTGTACACTTGGAGCAGGGGAGAAACAAACATGCTTGGGCTCAGTGACTTGGTTTATTTCTGGGTGATTCCAAATCCATGCCTTTGGGCATCCTTTGGGAATGTAAGTAAAGTAGCAACCATAGTGAGAATGAATGAGGTGATGCATGGAAAGTGCTTAACACAACATCAGGCAAGTGTTCTCTAATGTTAGCTGTTCTAAAAAAATGAACGTGGCCTTACAGCATCATTTCCCAAGCTGAACTCTATGGAACGTTTTGCCAAATAGTAATATTAGGTATTAAAAACACCAAGAATAGGACTTCCCTGGTGGCGCAGTGGTTAAGAATCTGCCTGCCAACGCAGGGGACATGGGTTCGAGCCCTGGTCCGGGAAGATCCCACATGCCGCGGAGCAACTAAGCCTGTGTGCCACAACTACTGAGCTTGCGCTCTAGAGCTCGCGAGCCACAACTACTGAGCGTGCGTGCCACAACTACTGAAGCCGCATGCCTAGAGCCCGTGCTCCGCAACAAGAGAAGCCACCGCAATGAGAAGCCCGCGTACTGCAACAAGGAGTAGCCCCCACTCTCCGCAACTAGAGAAAGCCCACGTGCAGCAACAAAGACCCAACGCAGCCAAATAAATAAATAGGTGAATAAATAAGTTAATTAATTTTTTTAAAAATTAAAAAAAAAAAAAAGACCAAGAACAGCTAGTTAAGAGGCCAAGCTGAGACTTGAACCCAAGTACTTTGACTCTACAACAGGGGTCAGCAAACATTTTCTGCAAAAGGCCAGATGGTAAATGCTTTTAGGTTTTGCAGACCATACAGTCACTGTCACAACTAAACTCTGCTGTTGTAGCATAAAAGCAGCCATAGTCAATACACAAATGAATGAGCTTGGCTGTGTTTAATAAAACTTTATTTTAAAAAACAAGCAGTGGGCCTCTGGGTTGTAGTTGGTTACCCCTTGCTCTAGAATCATACTTGGTACTCACTGACATGTAAAATGTTGGGAGGTTTTGGGGTTTTGTGTTTGACCCCATTCTCAAGCTCTTCTTCTGCTTATCACCAGGCACCTTCTAGACTATCTTTTTTTCTACATTACAGAAAAACCAGTTTATGTATTCCCTGGATATTTCCCCCCTTCTCGATTCATATTTGACTTAAAGCCTTACTTGACGAGTCAGCTGATCCACAGGCAAACATTTTTCTCTTTGTGAGATGTGCTTAATGAGTGACCTTGGGCAAGAGCCCACATGGTTCCACTAACTCCAACTTCTATCTAGAAATCTGGATTGCATTTGCCACATCTTTCAGAGAGCTGTTTATTCTCTTATAGCCCCTTTCTTTTTCTCATAGCCTTGGATCTCAGTGGGAAGAAAGCAATGAAAGCCATTGCTCCAAAACCCTTAGCATCCTGCTCAGAACTGTATACCTTTAAAAGATGCTTCTGGGCTTCTCTGGTGGCACAGTGGTTGAGAATCTGCCTGCTAATGCAAGGGACACAGGTTCGAGCCCTGGTCTGGGAAGATGCCACATGCCATGGAGCAACTAGGCCCGTGAGCCACAACTACTGAGCCTGCGCGTCCGGAGCCTGTGCTCCGCAACAAGAGAGGCCGTGATAGTGAGAGGCCCGCACACCGCGATGAAGAGTGGCCCCCGCTTGCCACAACTAGAGATAGCCCTCGCACAGAAATGAAGACCCAACACAGCAAAAATAATTAATAAACTCCTACCCCCAACATCTTTTAAAAAAAAAAAAAAAAAAAGCTGCTTCTCTTCCAGCTACAATTTTAGTCCTACCTGAATCAGCAGAAATGGGCAGTAGATGGGGTTGATTTAGGGAGTTCCAACAAGCTGCCATGTTGGGTACAACTTTTAGGAAGATGGCTCACTTCCCATTTGGTCCACATGAGTTCTGTCTGTGGCTGATACTCTGCCCCTCCCTTAAAAAGTCTTCACCCTCTACCCTGCCTTCCAGGGCCAAAAGCAAGTTTCTTCATACCAGCATCTCTGGGATCCCTGCATTTTCTTATTTTCCAGAACATGCCGTGTGGACCAAGCCTCCTGCCTTTCATATAGCTCCAGTAGTATAATTTGTCTCCATTTGCAGGTCTCTGTTTTTAATTTTTTTCCTTGTCATGTGGAACGTGGTAATGTTCCATTCCTGGAGGGCACAGAACTCCCCTTCAGGTAAAAGGTTCCTGTTTGTGTACCTCACACTTGGGTGGTCTCTCCTGACTCATGTCTCAGTTCTCTTCTGCCTTATCAGAATCCTGTTCTTCTTGGTTCCCTTTCTTATTGGTTCTTCCTTTTTCCAGGAGCTCTTTATTCTCTAATTATGTACAACATAGGGAAATAAGTGTTCCTATGACCTTTAAACCCTTCTGGAGCATGTAACCACTTGTCATGTAAGATACATCGCTCCGGGAACAGCTTCTCCAGCTTCCTCTTCTTTATGCAACCCAAATTTAGCTAACTTCCCAGTTGGGAAACACCTATTCCTACTTAACCGTGACAGTCCTTTTGTGCCTCACTAGTCCCTTGGCTGCCCTGCTATAGTAATGGTTGGTCCTGCCCTCACTTCCATGTGCTAGATGCATCCAAGAGCAAGATGGTAAACCTCCCAACAAAAAATAGAAAAATGAGGATTATAAAGCGTCCCAGAATGCTTCCCACCTTCCGGCATCTGCTGCAGGATAATCTCTTCACCCAGACTTGGTCCCCCTAAGAGTTCCCCCATACTCCACTGTAATCATACTAGAAATTTACCACTAGCCTGCCAGCTCTACAGAACAATCTTCAGGAATGACAGAATTTGTTTCTATTTCTTTAGAACAAGAAGAGTAAGAGCCTAAAACACACAGGAGAAAAGAAAAAGGAGAAAACCGCTGCTGGGCCCACAGCCATGGTAAGCTGCTGACAGTGATCAAGATGTGGTTGCTGGGACTTCCCTGGCAGTCCAGTGGTTAGGAATCTGAGCTTCCACTGCAGGGCGCATGGGTTTGATCCCTGGTCAGGGAACTGGGATCCCGCATGCCGCACAGCACAGCCAAAAAAAAAAGTGGTTACTGATGAACCTTGAAAATATTAAGTGAAAGAAGCCAGTCAGAAAAAAACTACATAATGAGTCCATTTATATGAAATGTCCAGAAAAGGCAAATCTAAAAAGACAGATTAGTGGTTGCCTAGAACTGGGGAGTGGGGGGAAGGGGGGTGTTGGAGAAACTGGGAAGGTGACTGCTAAAATGGGTGTAGGATTTCGGGGCGGGGGTGAAAATGTTCTAAAGTTGATTATGGTGATGGTTACACAACTCTCTGAATACACGAAAACACACCGAACTGTACAATATAAATGGGTGAATTATATCTCAGTAAAGCTGGGGGGGAAATGTTTGTGTATGGCTCCTTCTCAGCTCATGCACTTTATGTTCAGATGGAACATCTTTTCCCTCTGAACCAAAAAACATATACTTTATTCAGGAAGTACCAGAAAATCTTGAGCTCTTTCTTTAAAAATAGAAATAGCTTAGGATAACCATTGCGAAGGAACTGGTTTTAGGAAAAGTTAATGAGTGCAAAAGGTGCTCCCTAAAGGATGTGAAAGAGTTGGAGAGGGTACAGGGAAGTGGGTTCTCTAGTGCACTGCTGGCAAAGGTGAGAATTCAGTACTCTCTCACGGGGGCAGTGTGGCAATAACTGCTCAATTTTAGACCTATACATTCACACACACACACTCTTTACTACAACAATTGCATTTTTAGGATATAGAAATTGTAAAGGCCTATGTACAGAATAGTCCTAGCAATGTTGTAAAGTAAAAGTGAAATACTGGGAAAACTAAGATACCCACTAATAAAGGACTGGCTAAATGGGTTTATAGTACCTTTATACTGCAGAATACTATGCAGACATGAAAAAAATACAAATCTAAATGTTCAGATATAGGATTCTCTCCCAAGATAATGTTAAAAAGAAAAAAAAAAGATGAAAACAATGTCCTCATTTGTAGTTTCAAAGAATATATATGGAAACATGTCTATATACTTAAGAAACATATGGAAGGATCTACAAGTTACAATTCAAGTTGAGTGGAAAGAGATGTATTAATACCAGCAATGAAAACTCATATGTAGACCAGAGAGAGAGGTAGTGTAGAGTGGGCTCATTGCTACAAGAATATCAAGTCAGGCAACCAAGTATCTACAAATGGTCCATCCCTCAGCCAGTTTCTAGGTAACAGATATTTAGGAATTATAAATAGGAGGATTCATTGCAATCTCCATTAGCATTTAGGTCCTTTGCTGAGAGTGAACTGTTAAAAAAATCTTAATTACTGGTATATAAGTAAAACTGCATTTGATTGGAAGACTGACTAGCTTTCTTCCAAAGCCATGAGCAGTTCTGCTACAGACAGCTTCAGAGGACTTCAAGAACCCTTGAAGGGACTTCCCCGGTGGCGCAGTGGTTAAGAATCCGCCTGCCAGCACAGTGGACATGGGTTTGAGCCCTGGTCCGGGAAGATCCCACATGCCGCGGAGCAACTAAGCCCGTGTGCCACAGCTACTGAGCCTGTGCTCTAGAGCCCGTGAGCCACAACTACTGAAGCCTGCATGCTACAACTCCTGAAGCCCGCACGCCTAGAGCCCGTGCTCTACAATGGGTAGCCTCCACAATGAGAAGCCCCCGCTTGCCACAACTAGACAAAGCCTGTGCGCAGCAACAAAGACCCAACGCAGCCAAAAATAAATTTATGTAAAAAAAAAAAAACACCTTGAACCCAAAACTTAGGTCTTCTCTTCTTTGCCCTGTAGGCCAGAGCTCTTCGGGAAACCAAGCCAATCCCTAATCTCATCTTTGCCATTGAACAGTATGAAAAATTTCTCATCCACCTTTCTAAGAGGTCCAAGGTAAACATACTGTTTTCTACCAATTCCATTTACCCTGTGAAGGGACCTGGCAAACTGAAGCAACACAACTGCAGTGGGGGGAAAATCTGCAGTTCTTTTCTGTTTCTGATGGCCTGAATCCAAACATTCATGGATTCAAGTGGGTGTGTGCCTTCCTAGAGGAACTGAAGGGTTTGTCAGAGATAGTTTAGGCTGTCCTGGGCAGGAGCTATCAGTAGGAAAATGTGCCCATGTTTACAATCCTGTCACAGGTGAACCTGATGCAGCATATAAAGCTTAGCACCTCACGGGACTTCAAGATCAAAGGGAACATCCTGGACATGGTTCTTCAAGAGGATGAGGATGAAGATGAAGAGGTCAGTGCCTGCTTCTGACTGAAGTGCAGCAAGCCCTAGCCACCCTTTCTAACTGGGGTTAGCAGCCTGTCTGGGGGCAGCCACGGGTTAGTGGAGGAGCAACAACCACAGAGAACGGGCCAAAAGGTGGTCAGACAAAGTTGAAACAGGCTCCTCAAGAGAGGGGTTGTAAACTTGGAACCATACCCAGTTGCCCAGGCTTGTATACATTTTGGGTAGACATTTCCAGAAAGGGGGTGATGAAAACAAGACCCCTTTCTGTGGGTCTTCCCCTGTGATCTTTTGAACCATTGGAAAATCACGAGCCTAAGCATTCTGGCTCAGAAAGCAGTTTACTTCCTCTTTTATCATGCCCTCATTCGAAGGAGGGCCACTCTATGATCAGCTCAGGTTGTCATGCCAGTTTCTTATCCTCCTTTTGCCCTCTGATAAGACTAAAAGGGAGAGGAACAAACCAGTTACATACAGCAGCACACCGTGAGCCCTATAGCATCTCTGAAGCAGAACTCAATGTTTCCTTACCTCTAGTGCCTAAAATTTCTTATCACCTCAGGTTTGTCTAACATAAACTGGGAGTTTACATAAAACACCCTGGATTTCTAGCGTCTCAAAAATTTTTAACTTACATTCTTCAGTTTATCACACTCCAAGCCATAATGCACCTGGCCCCATCCACTCCCTTTGCCTACTAGGCATTTGAGTTCAGGGGAGTTATGTAGCATCTTGATGCCCCTTCTCTGTCATCTTGTCCCACGCATGTCCCCAGGTATAACAAAAGCCCAAAAAAAAGAAGTTAGCACCACCTTACTCTACTGTAGAACTCTTCCCTTCTCCAACATAATTACCTCCCAGGAGTGGGAAAGGGGAGAAAGCATGACTAACACAGGCTTTGATGAGAAGATAAAGGATCTTTGTTTTTATTTCCACTGCCTCCGAGCAGGCTTATCACATTTAGAGCGTTACTTCTCTCCCCTAGGGCACTGCATCAGAGCATGAGGGACAGAACAAAGAACCAGCCAAGAAGAAAAGGAAAAAATAAATGAAACGCCTGAGTTAATGTGAACTTTGGGGCTTCTGCTTTCTTTTCACCCAGCAAGCAACAATGCCCCCTTGTCCTACAGCCTGCACCAGTGTTGGCATCTTGGTTCTGAACTAATTGCACCATCAGTTAGAGGCAATCATTCTTGGCAGGTCCTGCTACTGAAAAATGGCTGGCCTTAGGCAAGCCCTTTTGCAAAAAAGCACAGCTGAAAGCCTGAGTTTAGGAGCCTGCACTGCCCCGATGAAGCTCCACGGGAGCAAATACAGAGCCTCCAGACAGAGCTATGGTCCAGGCTGGCTTCATTTTTCCAGGGAGCCTTTGGTGAGTTCAATTATCTGGTAAATATCCAGTGCTTCACCTGAAAAATAGTGCAAATTGGTTAGGATGCTTCCTCAAGAATTGTTAACTCACAGGTCAGAAGTGAGAAAAGGAACTTAAGGTCAAAAAGTACGGAAGGGTTCAGAGTAATTGCCAGGAATGGTAATGTTACATTTGGGGGGGATCTGTTTTCTTTTTTGTATAAAATAAGTTTATCTTAGATACATAGAAAATAAGCTTTTTGATTTACTTGTTTGGCACTCAAAGCACAGTTTTTTCACTTAAGAATGTACTTTGACTTTATACAGTAAATCTTCAAACATTTCCGTTGTGGTTAAAGAGGGAAGGGAACAGATGGAAGAAACCAGAGTTTCAAACATTCCTTCATTTACTGTGAACAGCTTTCTGGAAACACATGCCTTTGTGATTTGAGCATCATGCTCACTTTGGAGCCAGGGCACATTATAAACTGAAACAGCCCAGAACACAGCACAAGAAGTAGACTTCTTATCCTCTGGTGCCCCAAGCTTCGTGTTGTCCAAGACCACTTTCTATGCCTAACGTCCTACGAGTGAGTAACGAGGAACAAAGGTGTTTGTGCTCACCCTCGGGAATCCCGTATCTCCTTTCCATCCCAGTTGGGTTGGAAGGGGTTTTACAATCCATGGTCACTTCCTTCCTGAGGCACTGGTCGATATCGACTGTACTGAAAAAGGCGACTGACTGGGGCAAGTCATTCAGACCCAGCTTGTAGGCAAACATGCACCTGAAAGAGACCCGACCTCCTCTCACAGTCATGTCCCTGCTGTGAATCCAGGAGAGATGACCTGGTATCCGTAAGGCAGAGCCTCCCCCCAGCCAGCTCTGTTCACTTAGCAAAGAAAGCTGAAGGGCCAGCACTGCCCGCTATCCAGCAGCCAAACACCTCCCGCTGAGACACGTGCAATTATGGACTCAAAACACACCTTTTTTTTTCCAGTTTGGTACACTTTATTGATGTCAAAATTTCAATTATTGGGCCAGAATTTGAATATATGAGGATTTTCATTACCTCTGTTAAACATAACCCCCCCCCCCCAGGAGATGATTAAGAGGGCAGCGGAGACAGTGTTGAGTATTGTAAAACATCCATTATTTACCCATTAATCAGGATAGATCATGGTTCCCAAACTGGTTCTGGGGCAGGATCAACATGAAACTGTAACATCATTAATGTAACCAATATAAACTAGGAATTTTACTACAAAAAAAACCACAACTCAATATATAAAAAAATATGTTTTTAAAATCACATTTGAGTTTCCCCATTAACAATGTTTTCTGTCAGTATTCAGAATAACAAACTTCTGGCACTTAAGAATTAACATTTACGAATGGAAGAAAATATCTCAGTTTTCTACGGGTTGAGAAAAGCCTCTGTCATTTTGATTTTCAAAACAGAAAGGTGTGTTCTGAGGGGAGCACAATTTGAGAACTACTCTTTGGAACAACTGCCCTGGCTTCTACCTTCTCACCACCTCAGTGATCTAGTCTTGGTATATGACACTTTCAATCCCCCAAAAAATTTTTTCTAAAGGTTGAGGCCAGTCTTTTTTAAGACTGCTACAAGTTTTAAAAATCAGAGAGAAAAGTGGGAACATTTATTTCTGGGGGGGATGAAAATTCAGATCATGCTCAGCCTGGTCCAAGCCCCACATATCTGGTATATAGTCATGCCAGAGAGGCCACGGGCCTTGCCTACCTGGTCAAGAGGTTGGTGATCTGCAGGGCAAGGGCAGCGCGGTAGCGGTCCTCCTCCCGCACCAGGTAGCGAACCTCATCGTGGATGCTGATGCAGAAGCGCCCATCAATGGCAAACTCCTCAAACAGCCACTTCATGGCCACAAGCATGAGGTGTAAGTAGTCCACAGCGGAGCTCTGCACCACCCAATTCACACGGCTGGTCATAAACTGGGGAGGGAAGGTAGGCACAGGCGAGAAGGGTTAAACCACATACCAGTTCACTAGAGTAGGAGGTAGTACAGGAACCCTGCCCTCCCTGCGACCCTCTCCCCATGTTCCAAGGGTAGTAGGATACCTCCCCCTGGACAGCAGAGGGCTCCAGGGCTCGGGTGATGCGGCAGCCCAGCACCGGGGTACGTGGTGTGTCAGACATCGCAATGCTCTCCAGCTTATTGAACATTTCTGACTCCGTGCCCCCCATCCAGGCTCGTTCAGCAACCACCTCCCACTTCTTCCATTGTGATCTGGGGGGCAAGGAACAAAGAGAGGGCAAGCTTTGTCTTTTAGCATCTTAGAGCTAAAAATAAAGCATCCCAGCTTTCCCCAGGCCAGCCCAGACCCGCCCTCCATCCTTAACACACAGACAGTTCTCACTTCCTAGAAGCTTCTCTCTGGATCTTGCGTAGATCCTGCAGGGAAACCCAGCCATCCTCGGTCCTGTCCACAGGGAGGTCCAACTCCCTCAGCAGCCACTCGCCCTCATCTGACAGCCGATACCTTGGGGGGGGGGGGCGGGTGCAGTGTCACAACTGTCATTCCCACGGGAACGCCTCTTCTATGCCAAACCCTGGGCTAGGAGCGTTCAATCCCCTCTCCACTTCCACAACCACCCTGGGGTCGTGCCTTTCCCCTACAAGCTCCACTTCAGAGGGGGAAAAGGCTCAGAGATACTAAGTGACTGTGGGATCACACAGCCAGGAAGAGGTAGAGCCTAGACAGGAACCCAGGATTCTGGGGACTACATGAGGGTAGCCCAATAAAGGACATACTCCAACACGAGAACCACTACTGTTATTATTGTCCTAATGCCCTAGACACTGCACTGCCCCATGACCAGCAGGTGGCATGTAGTAGTCCAGAAGGCAGCAAGAGCTATCACCCCACATTGCGGGGGGGGTGGGGTGGGGGGGTGCGCGTAGGGGGGAATAGAACAGGCTACTCCCTGAAAGGCAGAGGACAGAAGACAGAACCTACAGCCAGGCCCGACTGACCCTTCTCAGTCCCCACTGCCCCAGACTCCCAGCTTCAGTGCAACTTCAGACATCACCAGGCTCGTCTCCAGATGGCTCCAGAGCCACGCCACTCACCTGTTCAAAGGTGCACCAGGGTTTCCCCACCACCCCTCAGTCCAGACTCCTCTGTGAGGCCAGCAAAGGTTTCCACAACTAAGGCCCAACCTCTTCTGTCGTCACTGCCTTGCCTCCGCCAGCACACACCGCCCACGGTGCATGCCACCCCCAACCCCATGTCCTCCTCTCACCTCCCTGGACAATACTCGGCTCCCCTTTTCTGCCTTTATGCAGTTACTACTGAACTGTTATCACTTAACTTTTAGTCTTTCCATGAGGAGGTCAGCTAATTAAACGTGGACACCGTGTATTATACCCACACAAGTTGTAAAGGCACCTCTCCTCCCTCACACTCGATTCAGGAACCCTCCTAGGAGGCTGCTGAGGCCCTGAGCAAACAATAGGTACTATGGGCGGAAGCAAACTGAAGCCTGGGAAGGCTTTCTCCTCTGTCAAAATCAGTTTAAAGTCTCTGGTTTTCCATAGGCCCTCCTGTCAGCTGTCCTACTAAACCGCCTGCTGCACTTGCTCTCACTCCCTGTAGGCACGTGAGTTTGCAACCCCCCGTTACTGTTCACTCTGCATGACCAGAGCTCTGACAGCATAACAAAAGCACAGCTTTAACTCTATGAGGAAAACTGAGCATTAAGCAAGCAGATGTCACAACCCAAGGACAAACCACCCTAGAACTAGGTCACAGCGGTCTGGAGGAAGAGGGGCCAGGTGAGGACTCACGTAATGGGAAGAGGTAGAAAAGAATGGGGCGGTAAAGGTAGTAAAGCAAGCCTGAGGCCCTGGGGTAACGTGGATGGGAGAGGCACCCTCACCTGCGGAGGCCCTTGGTGACCGCATACATCTGTCGGGCCTTCTCAGCTGCCTCCTGCCGCGTGAGCCGGTGGTTGAACTGCATTAGCAGGCGCTCAGCGAAAGGCTGCCCGGCCCCATAGATGCGGCCATAGTTGAAGACCTTGGCGTGCTCACGGCTGATGCCCACTGTGGCAGCTGTCTTACTGTGTAGATCGGTGCCCCTGCTCTTCCTGCCCTGCAGTGTCATCCACCCAAAGGCTGTGCAGCCTGGGGGGCGAGGTAGGAGTGAGAAAACAGGCTTCAGAAATAATCCTCCTGGCGAGGCATCAGGCTGCCACCGCTTTGCTCCGGCCCCGGCTCCTGCTCACCATGCATGCCGGCAAAGTGGGCGTCTCCAAGCACAGCTGCAATCCACAGCTCCTGTGAGTCCACATCAGCACCCACGAGGATGTAGCCGGGTGGGGCCTGCACCATGGCCTTCAACTCACTGCCTACTCGGTCAGGCTGCAGGAAGTGAGGTAAGCCCCGACCTAGATACCCCAGTACACTCCTCCCACCCATCCCTGGAGCCTGACTAGACTGAGAATGCTGGAGCCCTTCCTGAGGGGATGGTTTTAAGGAATGCCAGCCAGCAGTGCCCCAAACTCCACAGTTCCAGGTAAAGAATCCCTGCTCCGTGCCTGGCTCTATACCCAGCCCCATCTAGACTCCACAATAGCTGTGCCTAGCATGCCTTGTCAATGTCTGGCCAGGAGCAGGTGCCCAGAACATATTTGCTGAAAAGCTGGATGAGTTGTGAAGCTAGATTTGAACTTGAGTCCTGCCTGACCCAGATCTTAGGTTCCTTTTCATGCTCCTCAGCAAAGTCCCTCTGCAACCCCAGCTTCTAGACACACAGGAGAGAAAGGGCAGGACCAGAGATGCAGAGGACACATACCCGGGCGTTGCTGGCAGTGAGCCATGTGGGCTCTACAGCCCGTCGAGTGATGGTGCCAGCGGTCACAACCTGGGGCAGGATGGCCCCATAGCGGCCTTCCTCATCATAGTGTGGGTGCCTGGGGGGAGGACATGAGGCTCAGCAGCTTGCTTGGGTCCTAGGACCCGCCCCCGTTTTCCCGTTCCCACAACCACTTGCCAGGACATACCTGGTCACAGCACGGGGCAGAGCTGACCTGGGCAGCCACACCACCATCTGGGAGCTATGGGGACAGACGGGTTGCTCAGCACAGCCATAGGGAGCACACACTCCATCCCCCATCACAACACGGCCCTCATTTGCCCAGCTTTGGGGGTTGCTGTGCCCCCTCCTTGCCCAGCCTCAACCCTTCTCCCACTGACTTGACTCAGGGTGGGCCTAGCATCTACCGTCTAGGAGCATAAGCCACCGGGAACTAGCCAGGCATCTGAGGTAGCTTCGGCCCCCGTCCTGGAGTATCCATGAGGCACCCAGCACCAGCCCTGCCACCACTGCCTTTTCCAGGCTCAGGGCAGACTTTACCAACCCATCACAGCACCCTTCTCACAAGAGTGTGCCACTGGCAGCCACAAACCCCTCAGAACTAGCCTTCGACCCATTTGCCATTCCCAGCCTACAGGACCCACTCCCAGCCCCCAACAGAGCTTACAGGCTACTAGCCCTCCATGGAAGGGGCCACAGAGCTGGGAGGGGCCGCCAAGGTCCTACAGTACCACTCTTTTTACATAACAGGGAAACTGCAGCTGGAGAGGGAACGAGCCTTGCCCACGGTCCCATGGCACCAGGACCACAAGCAGCCAGGCCTCTAGACCAGGCTGTCCCTCCACTGCAGCACAGGCTGTCAGGGGCCCCTGGGTGGAAGGCAGGGGAAGGGATCCCAAGACTGCAGTAACCCGGCCAGAGGCACGGACAGACAGCATGTCTCTGCCCTCCCACAGTGACCCACCTGATACGTTTATGGGCATTCCTCCAAAAAGAAATCATTTTGTTGATTTCCAAGGCACGGGGCCCACTGGCACCTCCTGGGCCAGCCTGCAGGGTGCCGTCCTCCATCTTGGGCAGGAAGTCTTTGGCAAAGGGGCTGCCCACATTGCAGCTGTTACCATCCTGAAGAGAGCAAAGGAAGCAGGGGCTGGAGGCACATAGCAGACCCCTAGCTGAGGAACTGATGCCCTGTGTGCCTGGGCTCTGCCCATCACTGAGCCCACAACCTCAAGCAGAGCGGTCTGGGGGGCGCGCGCGCACACACACACACACACACACACACACACACACACACACACACACACACACCCCTAGCTCCCCTCACAGTAACAGCCATCAGTCAACAGATCCTATCATGTACCAGATGTGGCACAGACACCTGACATGCCCTGTGTGTAATTTAATTCCACCACCATGCCCCTCACCACCCAATTTTCAGAAGAAAGACAAAGCCTCAGAGAGATAACAACATCTGTATGAGATCATACTCTGCGCCACTACTACCAGCATTCCTGCAAAAAGGGAGTCTCCCTGTTTGAGTCACTCCGGAGGCCTACTGTGCGCCCTGAGCACAGCGAGGACACCAGGACACATACCTTGTGAGGCAGCTTGAAGAACCAGCAGCCGGGGATATCCACATCATTGTAGGGTCCGTTGCCATGGTGATAAGCTGGCTGGCTGGCTTTTGGGCCACCAGCAGCAGTCTGTGGGGGCCACACACCTAGATCAGGCCCTGCTCCAGCACCTGCATTCAGCGAGGGCCATGGGGTAGGGGGTGGGAAAAGGGCCTGAAATGGCAAGCAGGTAAGCTGGGAAATGACAGGATGGCTATGAGGTCTCAGGCTTCCTCCTTGGCCTCCAACAAGTATGGGGCCACCCAAAGGCAGGGCAGCCATCTCCCAGCTCCCCAAGATCCTGGGAATTCTCTGGGGGGAAAGAGCTACTTGGGTACAAGAGGAGGGCCCTGCCACCCAACACCCACCCAGACAACCCCTGAGCAGGTGCCCAGCTCACCAGAGCTGGGGGTTGACCTGGAACTGCCACTCGCAAGTTCTCCATCCTGGCCTCGGCCTCCACTTCTAAGCAGCCCATTTCTTCCACCTGGATGGGCCCAGGTACCAAGGAAGTGAAGCAGAGGGCTGGCTTGGCCCAAATCCACCACCCCTCCCTGCGACACACAGACAGCCCAGGACAGCCTGAGGTGGACAACTGAGCGCATCCAGCACCCCGCCCCCACCCAAAAGGCCACCCCTTCCTTGAGGGAACAGAGCCCCCTCCCCAGAGCTCAGGCTCAGAGCCCGCCCTCACCGTCTGCCACATGGTGCTGCTGTCGGTGAGCAGGAACTCCTCAGCCAGGTCTGCCTCCTGCGGCTCCAGCTGCTGCTTCCCCTGTTCAAGACAGTGCTTCCTGTACAGGGACTCGATGGCTCTGCGCAGAGAACAGCAGCAGCAGCCTCTGGTTACCGGGTGCCCCCTCCGGGCCAGGCAGCTCGCTGGGGGCCTTCCACGACTCCCTCCGTTTAGCCTCAGAATCAGCTCTGGGGCGGAAGTGGACAGCACTTCCCCTGGTTCATAGACAGGGAGTGACAAATTGAAAATGACAGCACAATGGTGGCAGGCTGGGTTTCGAGGCCTGGGCTGACTCAAATCTAAGCGCTTCTCCCCAGAGCTGCCACCTCCCCAGGAAAAGGTCTGGGAGCCCAGCAGTGGGAAGTCAGGGCTGGGCCCTGCCCCAGGCTGGCTCCTGCCCACTCATCCATCCTTCAGCTGCAAAGGGGCAGACTGATCCCTGCCCCTCTGTCCTAAGGCCCCACGGGTGGTTCAGGCTGCCCCGCAGAGCCAGGACTCTCAATTCTGGGCCACTTCAAGTGCTATGGCTTCTCCCCAACACCTGCCTGTCAAAAGCTCAAGGGTTTGTGAGCTCAGACAAGAAACTGACTTCCCTAGGCCTTTGTTTTGCCAACTCTAAAATGAAGATAACCACGGGACTGCCTGGGAAACAAACAAGGGAAGCACTGTAAAACGTTTATTAACACAGAATATAATCAGTGCTCAATAAATTACACTCAAAAAAGGGGGACAAAGCTCATCCCCCGTCACTTCCAACAGCCCTCGCTCTGCACACTCCTGTGAGGGCAGCTGGGCTGCCGGGCCCAGGAGCAGGGCCTCAGTCCCACCCGCTCCAAGCACCACACCCTCAGCCCCACAGGGCTCTGAGGTCCAGACAGAAAAGGCAGCCACCAAACAAAGAACTAGAACCCAGACTCTCAGACCCGAGCTCTTTCCACTAGCCTGAGGTGGGTTTGGTCTCTCTAGCCAAGGGGAAGGGGTGCCTAGCCTCCAGCCCCTTCCTCCCTGAGCCAGAGCCTTACGTGTAGGGGCAGGCCACCCCAGCCGACGTTAGGCCGCTGCCTGGTGGCACCTTAGCCAGGTTGTCCCGCCGCCCGGGCACCAGGTATCCCCAGCCATGCCGCTCCGAGTAGTGCAGAGGGAAGCCGTCCCAGGTCAGCGCCATGAGTTTAGGTGTGACCCGCATCTGGAGACTGAGGAGACTGGGGCCTGGGGTCCACGCAGGGTCATCTAGCCGGGGACAGAGCTTCCGATACCACCTATGCCCCGCCAGAAGAGAGCAGTGTCATGGTAGTCGGGGGAGGACAGTGTGTGACGGCAAGGGCCCCACCCGCTCTCCAAGACCCCAAGGCTTTCTGGTGACCTCGGCCTACAGTCACCATCCCTTCCCTCTGGGATACAGCCAGGACCCCCACGGAGTCCCCTAGAATAATTCGAATATCCCAGAAGGAAAGATCCTATGTCAGCCCCCCTGTACTACTCAGAAGTCAGGACCCACATGCATAACCTAGGGCTGGACTCCTTCCCCAGCTCCATTTCATGCAGGGAGCAAGTAGATCTGCCCTCCCACCACTGCTCTAGAGGCACACCAGAGCCTTCAGAGCTCCATCCCTCACGTGCTGTTCACCGGAGCCAACACAAGGGTGAGGCAAGTGAGGCACTCAGGGCACAAAATTTAAGGCGGCCTCATCTCAGGCAAATGTAAAGTTGGCACTCTGCTGTTCACCCTGGCTGCCCCTATTTTCTCATCTCTGCCACTCTATGGGGTGTGAATGAAGGGTCACCTCCTCAAGGAAGCCTTCCTTGATTTCCCCAAGCAGAGTCAGGCACTGCCTCAACACTGATGACTCTTCTGTCTCATCATGGATATAAACTCCAGCTGCGCTGGCTGGTCTGCACAACTGGCTCCTCCCAGGGAGAAGCTACTAGAAAGAAGGAGTTATGTTCCTATTTGTACTCTCAGAGGGTACTGTGAGGCCCAGTACACAGCAGGTGCTTAGTGCACTTGTACCGCTTAAGTCCAGTGACCCAGGAGTCAGAGCAAACTAGTGAGCAGGACTGGAAGACGGCAGGAACAGACGGCAGCAGGTTAGTAAGGGCCCATATGCACATCACCCCCTGTGCTGGGGCCCAGAACAGAGGTGTCCCAGGGTGGAAGGAGGGGTAAGGATAGCCGCTGGACATGTTAGGGAGACAGGGCTTACCCTGGGTGCCCAGGAAGGTGCTGGGGCCGCTTGGGCAGGAGCTCTGTGGTCCCCCTGAGCTGCTCCAAGCAGGCGCGGGCCATGACATCTCGCTGAAACTCCTCCTCCTCACTGGGGGGGCCAGGGTCTGCACAGGGTCGGGGAGGACAATCAGGACCAGAGGAGGGTCTCTCACAAAGGCCTGCCCAGCCTACTCATGTCCAGAAGGCCGGAGCAACCCCTTCCAAGGGACCCCCCGGTCCCAGGACCTTCCCAGGGTCCATCCCTGCCCCACCTCCCACCCATGTTCCCCACCTTCCTGATCCTTGGGATCCCCAGGAGCCTTGGGCCCCTCGACAGGCAACTTGCTGGCTGCGGCCGGCTCCTTCGTCTTCACCTTCTTTGCCTTCTTCTGCTTAAATTCCTGCAGGTCCCACTCTAGGTCCCAGAGCCAGGGATCTTCTTTGTACCTGCACAGCCAGTCCACCAGGGCAGGGCTAAGGCCAAGCCGAAGGCCAGCCCTCCCACCTGCCCATCCCCTGCAGGGGGATCCAGCCGCCCAGGGCCTGGCTACCTCTCTCCTGAGAGCAGCTGGCAGGCATCGTTGGCCAGGTCCATCAGTGACTTCTTCATCTCCCACTGGAGCTCCTCGTAGGTGCTCTGTGCCTCCGCCAGGTAACGCTCCCAGTTCTGGTTGACGGGCAGGTAGGAGACACCCATCTCCAACATGCCAGCCAGAGTCACCGGGTGGGGACACCTTGAGGACAAACACCAGGGCTGCCATAAATGACCACAGGAGGCAAGGCTTTGGCCCAATCCCTGGGCCAGCCTGGCAATCCTCAACCCAACCACCCACGTCAGAGAGACGGGTTGAAACCCCAGTTCTACCGTCTCCCAGCCATGAGACCCTGGCTAAGTCACTTCATCTCTCTGAGCCTAAGTTCCTTCATCTATAAAATGGGAATAATATCATCCCATCCTCAGGGGTAATGGGGGGAATGACAGATCACAAAAATGAAAATGGCTGCCATTTGCTGAGTAATGACTAAGTGCCAAGCACTGTGCTACAACCCCCCACACACAAAAGATCATACAAGAACCTCACAACTGTAGTCAAGTATATTTGTGTATGTTTCACAGATAAGAACATTGAGGCTCAGGGAAACCAAGTAACTTGCCCAAGGTCAAATGAGTTGGATAGGATAATTAAGATTAGAACCAGGTCTGGCTGACGCTTATGACTCTGACCACATCATAAAACTGACTCACTAGCAAACATAACCAAGACGGATGTGAAGTCCTTGGCTCAGGATCTGGGTTCAGAGACGGTGCTTAGCAAACCAGGGCCACGCACATGAAACAAGCACAGCCTCAGCGCCCCCCTCCAGGGCCTCTGTAGAAACCCCAGAGTCCAAGGCCCAGGTGGCCACCACTGGACAGAGTGGCTCCATGCTCTCAGCCCAGAAAGGCTAAGGCCCCCAGCCTGAGAAAGGCCCAGCACCACCTGGTTACGGTGGGCCCGGGTACCAGGAACCCACTGACCCCCATGGGTTCCCAGAGGGGCTCTCCCTCACCTCTCCAAGAAGAGCGGTAGCTGCTGCTGGAAAACCTCATAGGTGGCCCACACGTCCTGGGCACAGTACTGCATCAGGTCCTGGCACAGGCGACAGGAAGGCGCTGGGTGGGCAGCCATCCCACTACCACCACCAGGCCTCTCAGGGTCAGGTCTGGCAGCTACACTCCCCAGGGTCACTAGGGGTCTGCCACAGCCCATGTCCCCAGAGCCCCTCTCCACCACCATACCTGGAAGTTCTCACGGATGTCCTTCATGCTACCCTTGACAAACAGCTCGCGGGGCTCCTTCTCTAAGCGAGGCCCCCCCACGTAAAGGCTGTGCACGTCTGCCAGATTATTGACACTGCTGATGTCCAGCCAGTCCCAGGATGAGATCTGGAGGCCAGAGCAAGGGACACGGCAGATCAGCTCAGTCTCAAGCCAGACAGGCCGGCCGGGGATGGGGGCCCCCCACAGTGTGCTCTCACCGCTGGGCCGTTGGCTTTGCTCTGGGATTTCTGGCCTCGCTGTGTGGGGTGCCGGGCCTTGCGCTTGCCCTGCTTGGCTGCCATCCACAGACTGCGCTGGAAGCTGCTTAGGCCTGAGATGGCCATGTGCATGCTCATGGTGTCCAGGAAGCGCATGTGGGAGCCCTGAGGAGGAGGCTGCAGCTGAGGGGCCAGCCTACCCCTGCTTCGGCACTTTAGCCCACCAGCCCCACCTCAGCCTCCCCTCCCAGCCCACAGCCTCCCAGTGCTAAAGAGTGTCTTCATGCTTGCTCACGCTTGTCCCTCCACCTGTGAGGGGCCTGCCTTCTCAAACCCTAGCCACGCTTGAAAGCTCAGGCCTGGCTGAATCCCAACACACAGGCCTTCCCAGCATCCAGCAACAGCTCCAGGGGCACCTTGGGAACAGAGTGGCCAAAACGAGGCCTTCCAAGCTATCAGGCTCGGCCCCCAGCACTGCCGCTCAGAAGCTCTGTGGCCCTGGGCAAGTCAACAAGGCTGTCTGAGCCTCAGCACACTCAGCTAGAGGCTAAGGCTACTCTCACCTGCCCTGCCTTTCTCCTAGGGCACTTTTCACAGAATTAAGAATTGCCACAACTATGGTTCTGAGTGTTTGATGTGTGCACTGTTCAAACCCTCTCAACAATCCTATGAGGTAGCTTCCGCCATCTCCCTCTCTTTACAAATAAGGAAACTGAGGCTCAGTTTCCTTAGTTGTAAAAGGGATGTTAAGAGGCTCGAGCTGCTCACCAGTGGCCAAGGCAGGATGGCAGCCCAGGCCGTGGGGCCCACAGCCTCCAAAGACCCACGCTAAGCTCTAAAATGCCGCACAGAGATAAAGGCCATTAGTACCCTGTGACAACTCAGGTCCTGTGCCAGGCAGACCCTAGGGACAGAACAGCTGGGTACAGGGATCACGGGCAGGGCTGGTCAACAGGAGGCCCTGTAGCTTCTACAAAGGCGATGGAGGCACTGGCCAGGAAAAGCAATGCCTTCCCTAGCCACTGAGAGCAGGGCTCTTAGCCCATCCGGTGCCAGAGCCTGCATTTGGCCCCATGAACCATACCTGGATCAGGTACTGCTCCCTGATATGGGCCCGGTCGAAGCACACGTTGTGCCCCACCACTAACTGCTCCTGCCAGTCTCGCTGGGTGGGGCCGCCGGCACTGGCAGGGACCTCCAGGGGAATGAGGTCAGCCGGCGACAGCTGGCTGGTCCAAGAGTAACGCTCTTCCACCAGCCGCCGGCTGCACCAGGAATACCTGAGGGAGGTGAGAGGCAGGCAGGTTCAGCACGGAGGCATTCAAGTTCTACCCCACAATCCCCACTGCACACCTACCACCACATGCCAGGCCCTACGCTAGCAGCTGGGGGTACAAGGGAGACCACGGGGTGCTCCTAGAGCTAGAGGTCGGGCGGAGTGCTGCCCAGGTATGTGTTGGGAGTGCGGAGGAGTTACAAAAGCCTCTTTACTTTTCAACCTCCACAGAGAGAAAGGGAGCTAAGTGCCACAGTCCCGGGGGTCCCAGATGGGCATTCAGCCCGGGCCATCAAGGTGTTTGTTACGCCCAGGGCTCACCAAGTCTGCGCTTGGCTCTGAGGTGTCTTAATGACCGTTATCTACCCCTCACGTTGATAAGCACAAAATGGCTAATGTTCAAAGTGCTAGTAAAGAAGAGAGACAATTATAATAAAACCCAAAGTGGAATTTTTTTTTTAATTCAAAGTGGCAAAAAAAAAAAAAAAAAAAAAAGACAAATGCTGCACACGTGTACAGGATGAATCATCTGACGGCTGGAAAGATTCTGAAGGACAAAGAGCAAATCACGCACCTTGTAGAAGGTGCTCTGTCTCTGAACAACCACCCTCAGTGAGAGACCAGGGAAAGTGCCAGAATGGAGGAAATGTATGCACATGTGCTAGGAAATATGTGCTAGGGTTGGGGTGGGAGGGGCAGGGGATGAGTGCTGCCTGCTGGGGGCCGGACACTGATTCAGGAAAAGGCTGGAGTTTGCTCAAGATCCACAAGACTAAGTGTGGGGAAATGGCTGCTGAGCAAAAGCCTTTTGTGAACCACAGATTACACCAAAGGGTCAAGGCCACTCAGCATCAAAGTGAGTGACGAGGCCACATGTGTGGCCACCACAGCTGCAAACAAGCTGCCCGTTTCCCTTATGGCGGGGAGGAGGGGTTATCTGCCGCAACAGATACAACAAACATAAAACTAGTTTCTTTGGGGGAAGGGGTTACCAGCAAAAAGAGGTTCCTAGTGTTAAACCTGGTAAAATCTAACTCACGCTCCAAATGATGGGAAAACGCTCAGGGACTCAAGTTGAAACCTCCTCCCCTTTCGATTCAACATGTCAAAGCCCTCAAACAAACACAACACAGAAGAAAAGGCTGAAGGATGTCAAATATTTGAGGCTGTGGTGATGACTGGGACTTTAGTTGCAATAAAAAGCCAGACTGTTGTCAAGATCCGGGTCTGCAGCTGTACATGAGAACCATCTTGTTAAATTTATTTGTGATAAAAAAAGAAGAACGCCAAAATGCAAACACCTCTGGCAAATTTAAGATGAGTCAGGACCAATGCCGTTAACACTACACTTTTCCTGTGAATCTTAGATCGGTGTTGACAGCCTGTGTAATGTCCCTCTGGTCTGATGACCAAAGCCCTTACCAGCAGCCTTCGGGAAGCTGCCCTCTGGGCCATCCAAGGCTTTTCCCTCCCACTGGAAACTGCGGGCTGCTCAGGAACCTGATGTTACGCAGCCACGCGGCAGGGATGTGCCCAGGTTAAAAGTGGACTGCTGTCAGGGTCCCATCTGGCACCTCCCACCCCCCGCCATAGTCAGGCTCCCAGAAGGAAGGCCCCAGCATGAGCCCAGTCCTCAGCAATGACTTCTGCCGCCAGGCAAACTGCACAGTGCCCCCAGTACCACCAGCAAGAATGGAATGAGAATGAGAGGAGGATGGGAAGGACAAGGAGAGAAAGAGATGAAAAATTAGGAGAGGAAGAAAGAGGAAAAGAAAAGGGGGACTTCAGGGAAATTGGCCAAGAATGACCAAAAGATCAAAAAACAAGTCCTTCTTATCACTGGTTTCCTAATTTCCTTTCAGCCACCACAGTCTACTTTACTTTCTCAAATGATGGACAGCATTCCCTCTATTTTGACCATCAAGTTACACAGTAAGCACTGAGATTCTCATCTTAACTGGAACTACATCAATGAGGAATCATCTAGTTTTGCTCTTTTCAGCCGTTAATGCCTACCTTATCTATTTAGCCATGCTTTCACCATTTTCAACTGCATATTTAACATTTCGCAGCTTTCTTTACAAAGATGTAGCTTCCAATAGGAATAAAGAAACTGCCAACTTTTTTGCTGGCCATGCCTGAAAGCATTAAGGTTGTAAATAGTATTTTAATCCTGGAATGAAGAATAAAAAAGGGGAGAAAAGTACTGCCATCATTGTTTGAAAAAGAAACTTGGGTAGCACTTAGAAAGTTATTTAAAAAGAAAAGAGAGATTGAATATACCTTTTGGGGACAAAAATGCCTGCAAGCCTGCTTGGAAGGCTCGGGGAAGGAAGCAGTTTCTCAGCTGGGGGTGGTCACGGGTCGGGGGGGCGGTTTCCCGAGGGGAGTGGGTATTTGGAAACACTGAAATGGGTCGGGGCTGCGAGGATTTGGTCTGGCATTTAAGGGAGCAGCTGGGGATGCTGAGTGTCCTATACTGCCTGGGCCATTCCCGCAAAAGGTAGGTTTCTCCTGCCCAAAATTACCAATAACATCCCCAAATGGAAACACTCTTCAAATGTCTTGGACTAACTTCTCAGGAAGCTACTAGGGCAAGTGGGAAGGCACCAAATCAAGGTGATCTCAAGTGGTCTCCCAGTCAGTCTCAAGTTCAACACACATGATTCTCTGCACAGCCCCTATTACCACGTGACATTTGCTTGGGTGTTGTTTACTACCCATACCTTCCTACCAGAAAGTAAGGTCTGTAAATGCTGGGGTCAAGGCTTGTTTTAGTTCACCACTGAGTCCACAGTCCCTGGAAATCCACCCACCAAACACATAGTGGGAGCTCACCAAACCATTAAGCTGGGCCCCCCACATGTGCTCAAGTCCCCTGACCCCTGTCCGTACTCACCAGGCCGAGGGGGATATGGCCACCGCCAATGTGGGGCAAGTTCCCTCTGCCAAGCAGACCTCCACGTCGAACACCAGGGCCCGCTCCTCGGGGATGGCCACGGGTTCGGCCTCCCCCGCGGGGCCGTACCGGGTCCAGCCCTCCGCCCAGGCCCAGCTCGGGGGCCGGGGGGCCAGCTGGGCCTGCAATAACAAGTTGGCCGCCTCCAGGTAGGGCAGGCTCTGCTTCTGGGCCAGGAGGCGGAAGTGCTGGTCCAGGCTGCCCCCGTAGAGGGGCGGTAGGCGCAGCTCCACGTCGGGCAAGGGCGCGGCCGGCTGCCCCCAGAGCCCGTGCTTCTGCAGGTGCTCGACGCTGCGGCGCACCGCGGCCTCGCCGGGCATCTCCCCGCCGTGCCCGAAGATTTGCTCGTGAAGCCCTCTCGAGAGCATCTGGATGTGCAATGGGTTGTGCCGCAGCTGCCCGCCCTCCGAGGACGGCACTGGCCGCGGCGGCGGCTGCGGCGGCGGCTGCGGCTGCCCGTCGCTGGGGACGGGGCCGGAGGCGGAGCTGGAGACCCAACGCCCCGGAGCTGGAACCGGCCCTGGCCCGACGGTGGCGCCGGCCACCTTCCTCCAGAGCAGGCGGCTCATGGTTGGTGCAGGGAGCCCCCCGCTGGGAGTCAGCACACCTGGCTTTGGGCTCCAGCTTGGCAGCTTCTACTGGCTGAGAGACGTGGAGAGAGACACGTCCTGTCTCTGTTTTCCTGTCAGTGAAATGGTTCTGACCATGCCTGCCTTCCACCCACAAATCCTAAAGGAGACAGATGATATACAGTGTTACTAACGACACACGTAACATGTGTGATATTAACAGCCATCATTCCTTAAGCATCTTCTGCGGCCCAGGCAGTGTGCCAAGCGCCTTTAGGTACATTTTCTCAGTGAATCATCACACAACCTTGGGAAATAGCAACACCCCTCCTGAGGAAAACTGAGGTTCACGTAAGTTCATCAGGGAAGGTGAGAGACGTGGTTAAGAGGGCAAACTCTGAATAGGAGGACGCGGGTTTGAATGCCGGCTCTGGCTCTTACGAGACGTGTGACCTTGGGCAAGCTCCTTAGGCCCCAATTTCCTACTCTGTAAAATGGGGTTACGGATTCTACCTGTCATACAGGGCTGCTGTTTGGGTGACACAGGGCGAACACGCCGCGCGGCCCGGCCCTCGGCAAGTCCTCGGCAAATGGTGGCTGCCTTTATCGCAACCGCCGCAGCCCGAGGGCCTAGCGCCTTTAGGAGACAGCGCCCGGATTCGAACCCGCCAGGTGGGCCGCCGTCCCGCAGGGCCCCGACCCACGCCTGAGCCCGGGCCCAGCAGGCCGAGGGCGCCCTGCAGGGGGCGTCGGCAGCGGCCCCCGCGCTCCCGGCCGCCCGCCCGCCCGCCCGCTAGCCTGAGCCCGGCGGCCGCGCCGCGGTGCGCCCTGGGACCAGCCTCCGCCCAGCTCAGGGCCTCGCTCCCTGACTGGAGAGGGAGGGGCCGCGCCGCCGCTCAGGGACCCGGCCTCCCCTCAACGGCGAACCCGCCGGAAACCTCAGTCCGCCCGGTGCTTCGTGGTCTGCGGCTCCCGACCCCAGGCCGGCGACGCGGCGTCTCCCTCCGCGCGGCCTATGCAGCCTCGGAGTGGCGTGTGGCCTGCACCGAAGCAGTCCGCCTAGCTGGCAGCCGCAACTTCCCGTCTGCGCCCCGCTCACTCCCGCCGCTACCCGAGAGGCAAGAGGGAGACTCCCAGCGCGACCAATAGGAGAGCCAAAAGTGGACCGGTCCGCCCGCGGGGTGGGGAGGAAGGACTTCCGGGTGGGCCTTCCCTGAAGAACTCTGGGAACCAAGGTCCAACCTCCCCTGCTCAAGAAGCAGATGGATTCGTCCTGGGCAAGCCGGTGGGCGGTAATAATACTTTTTAGATTGTCTAAAGAGAATAAACCATTGAGCGGCCGCGTGGCCTAATGGATAAGGCGTCTGACTTCGGATCAGAAGATTGCAGGTTCGAGTCCTGCCGCGGTCGTAAGGGGTTGTGTGTACTTTTTGCCTTATTCCTTCTTGGGAATTAAATACCGGAGCTGTACGAAACGCTGTCGCCGATTACCACCTCACGTGGAAGTCTAGGAACGCCAAGATCTGCCGAAATAACTACCCCCACACTCCACACCCAGTATGTCCCACTGAAATTGCTCCCTTACTTGCCCTGGGGGCGGGAGTAGTGGTATTTTTCTAAAATGTACCTTTCGGGCTCATACCCCCACGCTGGTAGAGTGGGGGGGGGGCATCCTACGCGGAAACCCCGATTTTAAATCAACTGATAAGTGGGAATAACAAAGATTCACGTTTGAGGGGAACACCCTCCCTCTCTTCATCCTGGGCAATTCTGATGGGTAAAAATACTGCCTTTCGTTGAACCCGAATCCGCCACCCGGTAGATTAAGCCCTCGCCCCGGCGCGTCCGGCTCCCCCGCGCCTGAGGAGCTACCAGAGGTTGCCTTCCAGTCTTTGCGGGCTCCTATCTCTGCATCCACCCCCTGTTGCTCCAGGTGCCTCTGATAAACTGCAAAGCGCCGCAGAATAAGGCCCACGTGGATAACGAGAGCCTGGGAGTTGGATGCTGGAGACCCAGGAAAGCAAGGCTCAGAGAGATTTGAAACAGACCTGACACAGCTGACTAGGGACAAAACTCAGGCCTCACAAAAAGTGGGCGCCCACCTCCCAGGCCGTGCGTGTGCCAGGACACCGTGAACTGACTTGAAAAACCGACTTCGGTATTTTTCAGGGGTGTGGCTTGGGGATACCCAGGGAAACACACTCCTCCGCCTGTCCTGCGGACTGATCCCGCCCAGAGAGGTGGAGAGAAGCCCCAGACCAAGGCTTGTGAAGGTTGCACTGGCGTTGAACCTAGATCCTTCCATACATTTCCCTTTTCTTTAAGTATGAAATATTCTTTATACATTGTTCTAGATGTATTTAATATACACACAAATGTATTTTTTTTCTTTCTTTTGGCAAAAAATACAAGCAAATGAAAATTCAGTGTCTTAAAATCTGGGCTTTTTCACATAACCTTGTACCACTGATATTTAACAAAATGCCGAGAGAAGAGGTTCTCGGTTTAAATCAGGGACTCCCTAAATGGGGAAAACATTTTCATTATTTCTTCTAATCTCCTACTGCAATTTAGCATTTCCTTCAATTATGAGGTTAGGCTACCAGCCACCGTAGTATCAGCAGCACCTGGGGCTTTGTCCCCAGTAGCAATCACAGATATGTCCATGACACATTACAGTTGCGCAGATTTTTCAAAATATTGTTTACACTCATCTGTACTTCATTTCTTCTTTATTTTAAATTGGGGTATAGTTGTTTTACAATGTCGTGTTAGTTTCTACTGTACAGTGATAAGTATCCCTTCTTTTTTGGATTTCCTTCCCATTTAGGTCACTACAAAGCACTAAGTAGAGTTCCCTGTGCTATACAGCAGGTTCTCATTAGTTACCTATTTTATACATGTTAGTGTATATATGTCAATCCCAATCTCCCAATTCATCCCACCCCACCATTTCCCCCCTTGGTGTCCATACATTTGTTCTCTACATCTGTGTCTCTATTTCTGCCTTGCAGACAGGTTCATCTGTACCATTTTTCTAGATTCCACATATATGCATTAATATACAGTATTTGTTTTTCTCTCTCTGACTTACTTCACTTTGTATGACAGTCTCTAGGTTCCTCCATGTCTCTACAAATGACCCAATTTCATTCCTTTTTATGGCTAATATACACTCATCTGTACTTCAGAATAACAGTGTGGTAGGCCACTGCCCTGATCTCCTTTTTCATGAGTTAACCCAAAAATTACATATTATATCATCTATTTGTTTTTTCTAATATTTCATTATCTTTGTTTTCCTTTGTAATCCTATGTGTTTTATGCATTTAAAAAACATTATTCTTAGAAGATGTCTATGGTACAAAAAAGCTAAGCTCTCTTGCCCTACCTGAATGTCACTTCCGGGGATGGTGTTGCTGGACCTGCCTGATATCCATTAAGAGAACAGCCCTCCTCATAGGTTCAGTGTCAGGAAATGTCCAGCAGGATGCCTGCGCCTCCCAGAATGTACTTCAGGACAGTCTGATACCCTGGCCCTGGAATTAGAATCTTCAGCAAGAATAAAACTGATTGACACTGATTCCTGCTGAGGGAGGGTACCCGGAGGCATGAGCGCTTCCTGCCCAGCTGCACTGTTTCCAGGGTTTTGAGCCCAGCTCCCCAACCTTCCCTCCTGTCTTTTCTGGGAGCTCCTGTGGGAGTGTGTCCTTCTAGAAAAGTCTATTTTTACTAGTAATACCTGAGAAGCCACGTACGTTTCCCTACAATTCCCTGGACCTCTCCTCCCACATAGCAAGAGACAAATTTATTAGGAACCCCCTGTCCAAATTGAAACACTGTACTTTTTTGGAAAGCATGTACCTCAGTTGTAACAAAAGCTGATTTTTTTTTAAATCTCCCCTTCCACTGTTGTAAATGCCCAGGAAGACTGACCTTGTGTCTCACTGGATGCTCTGCTCCAGGCCCTGGCTGGAGCTTGGTAATAACAACCAGCACTTATTAGATGTCAGGTTCTGGCATCTAATTAATTAATCCTCGCATTGACCCCTAGGATAGAGGTACTATTATTATCCCCTTTTACTGATGAGGAAACTGAGGCACAGAGAGGTAAAGTAGGGCACTTAAAGCCTGACAGCGGGTAAGTGGTAGAGCTTCCCCAAGATTTGAACCCAGGGAGACCTGCTCTAGGGGCAAGGATTTCAATAACTGCGTTACACAGTAAACACCCACTCACCCTGAAAGCTGAGGACCCCAGCTCCAAGGTTATGTGCCAGACATGGGCTGGTGCTGGAGATGCAGGCTGGTGCAGACTCTGCATCACTGCTGCTGACTAAGGGACTCTTCGGTCACGGCCTGCTCCTCCAGGGTCCCTCTAGTGAGCTTACTTCCTGGTGACCGTTTTCTGTCGTGTTTGCCAAGCCCAGCTTCAGCAGTTTCTGCCTCAGAGAGAAAATATCACTGTTCTACCTCTATCAAAAGCTACCACTGCCAAATGAAACAGGCTAAACATTTTAGGGTACCATCTGCTTTAATCCTCTCAATAACCCCTTTGGTACTATTGGTACGTAGGTACTATTATTATTCCATTTTACAGAGGAAAAAGGAAAAAGTCTCCAGTAACAAGTATGAGGTTTACTCACTTATCCAAAAATTACACAGTAAGCGCAGGGCCTGGAATAGGACCCAAGCACTGTATGATTCCAAACCCACCAGGCATTTCTGCAAGCCCACTAAACACCCCATGTGAGAAAGGGAGTCTGAGAAGACAGAAAGCCAACGCTGATCCTGGGTTTGCTACTGGCTCACACCAGAGTGACTGGCGTAAGATCCCAGGTCATGCTAATAGCTGCCCCAATATTTGTCAGAAGGCAACATGAGTTTATTTTTATTATTATTTTTTTTAACACTTTACATTTGTATCTGAGTGATACAGGTCTTTTTTTTTAACTTTTTCTTTTATATTGGAGTATAGTTGACCAACAATGTTGTCATAGTTTCAGGTGTACAGCAAAGTGATTCAGTTATGCATATACATTTATCTATTCTTTTTCCAATTCTTTTCCCATTTACATTGTTACATAATATTCAGCAGAGTTCCCTGTGCTATACAGTAGGTCCTTGTTGGTTATCCATTTTTAATATAGCAGTGTGTACAACATGTGAGTTTATTAATATTTTTCATGAGTCTTCCTCCTTTGTGCTTGACCAGTGGGACCCCCAAGGGAGTTGAACAAGAGGAACAGGATGAAGAAGGGGGGAGGGGAGGGGTCTTTTAACCAAATATTATTTACCACGCAGTTCATAAGTCTCCTTATCTGTAAAATGGGGACGTTATAGCACCAGCACCATGGAGTTGCTGCAAGGGTCAAATGAGCTCTACGTGTAAAGCATTGAGAACAGCACCCGGCCCAGAGTAATCGCTCACAAAGTGTAAGGTGTGATTATTCTTATGTCAGCACCTCCATAAAAGCTGTGCCAGCACTATGAGCACCTCCAGGGCATTTGTCCCTGAAATAACCACACCTGCGCTACCGGCCTTCAGAAAGCAGAAGGCGACCATCTCTTTTGAGCTGTTTCTAGCAAAAACACATGGGAAGGGGAGGGCTCGTTTGGGGTCAGCTCCTGCCGTGCCAGGTCTCCATCTACCACCTGTGGGATCAAGTTGGCATGTGTGTAAAACTGCGGATGAGAGGTGTGGGCTATTTTCAAAATGTGCTTCATATTTCAGAGGGGTTATTGTTGATGTCAAACCTGTGTAGTTTAAGGGAAAAAGGGAATTAATGGAAATGCAAATCATTGGTCTTGTGGATGAGAAGCTTCCTGACCAGAAGAGACCGTGCCCTGTCCATTTGTGTGTCCCTAGCATGGAACCTGGCACATAGAGGTGGACGCTTATTGTCTCCCTCCAACCCACCCCACCCCCAGCCAACACCAATAGTCCCTTCCTGACTCCTGGCCAGGGCTGAGGAGCTGACTCAGTCCCCACAGCCAGGGACTGGGCTTATTAATGAAGCCAAGCCAAGCAGGCATTCCACCAAAAAGTGAACAGTATTTCCTTACCATCAAATAGCCCGTCAACGTTGAAATTTCCAATGGCAAGAGCCCCTTTTTGCTTTAGCTCATTTGGGTCGATTTCCTGTTGTTTGTGATGGAAAGAACTCTCACGGATTAAGTACTCATTAAATATTTGCTGAATAAATGATCGAGCTTTTCTTTTTTTATCTCTTTAGCTAAATTTCACCGAAGTAAATTTCACCAAGATAAGACCAGGCCATACACAAGATTCTCCACAACAACTTATGATACTGGAGATATCTCTGATACAGAGAAGTATTTAAAAAGAAAACTTGATTTATTTCTACCATAACTTGAAAACTATCACATCATAAATATAATTTTAATATATACAGCTATAGAATACCTAATTTATATATTAAATATACATTGAATGTATAATTCAACATATAAAATTTAAAAATAACAGACACCAGCAAGAAATTGAGCCGGTTTACAAAAATCCACACCTGAAAATAAGTTCCTCCCTCAGAAGAATGGAACATTATGAACACTATATAGTAAGGAGACACTCAGTTAACATATATTAGTTTAAGATAAAGTTGAGGTTTTTGGGCTTCCCTGGTGGCGCAGTGGTTGAGAGTCCGCCTGCCAATGCAGGGGACACGGGTTCGTGCCCCGGTCCGAGAAGATCCCACATGCCGCGGAGCGGCTGGGCCCGTGAGACATGGCTGCGAAGCCTTGTGCGTCCGGAGCCTGTGCTCCGCAACGGAAAAAGATGAGGTTCTTGGTCAATAAGACAATTTCATTCTTAAAACGTTGATGTTAATCAGCCCCAAGCCATCTCCATCCACATGTGCATGCCACGAGAAAGGCAACTGAACTGGCTTCTCTGATATACATTTGCATACTTGTACATACTTCACATACTAAACAAATGCCAACTTCTGGAAGTGACATTTCTACAAATCACTGAAAAAAAAGTCCCCACAAGGATCCATCCTGGGGGCCATGGCATCAGTGCAGTGTGTCCTTCCAGACAGAGAAGGGCAGAACCTTCAGTTCCTGAGGGATTGAAATATCCATGGGCTCCAAGCCCTGGCCAGGGCCCTGTGGCCTGTTTTGCCAGCTGCAAAATTGCGAATCCCATGTCCTAATCTATTAGATCCCGCCAGGCCCGGCCTGGCGAGCAGTGCCCCCTGTGGGATGAGCACAGCACCACCCACGGAGCCTTGACCTGCAGTGACTACTCCGCCCACCCGCCAGAGATGGTAAATGGGTTTCTTGCCATTTGTTTGTCACTAGAGATTTTAAGCTCAAAATATAGGCTGTGGGATTAAAAGAAATGCATATTTCTCTCCTGCAGAGACATTTCCTTAAGGTGCGCTAAAGTCTAAGCACCTAGAACTTTTGTGGAGATTGTCTTGCTCTCCTGTTAAAAGGGGACAGACCCCATCCCATCCCAGGTACAAAAAAGGTTTAAGTCATTCATTCATTGGGGGATAAATGAGAGCAAGACTCTCTGAGATCAGGTGTTTACATGTAGGGGAACATCCCAGGTATCCTGCTTCTGGAAGAAAATGGTCATCTTGCCTTGGCATTTAATTGTCAGGGTTTCGAGACAAGATTCTGTCTGTTGTCCTTCAGGGGAAATTGTAATGTCTGGTCATTGTAATGTGCCGTTCAGTTTAGATTGGTCTGGTTATTTATTTATTTAGTCCCTCCCTGCTTTGTTCCAGAAACACTTTCAGGTGGCAGAGGTTCGTTTCAATCACATAATCATTACCGTCGGAGCATAAAGCCGGGAAGCAGCTCAGGTTGGCTTCTGGTGGGGTCGGTGGCCATGGGCGGGATCCTGCCAGGAGGCTCACAAAGGCCTGCCATGCCCAAGGCCCCACTCCCCAGCAAACCAGCTGTGCTCCCCTGGCCACAACTGGCTGGACTCAGGCAGGTACCTGAGTCAAGGTAGCTGTGGACCAACCAGGTCTGAAAGAGACTAAATGTCGATGAGGTGACGCTTAGCCCATGGGGGTGATCCAAATCAGATGGTGACCAAGCGTTCTGATTGCATCCTCTTTCAGGAAGTGTGCAGGGGCCATGAACATTCTCATCTGAGAACACAAGATGCCCAAGGTCACCAGAGCTACTGCTGCACCCACATGGTGATGAGTCTGGAAGGCCATCCCAGCCTGGGAAGCTCAGGCAGCTCTCCCCATGACATTGGAGTGCCACACTGATGCAAAGTTGAAGACGTGGCTGTGATTGTGGCAGGATGGTCGCTTTGCTAGAGGCCCAGTTCTGGAAGTCATTCTGGAGGCCCAGCTGAGAGCCCACCCACCAGCCCTTCCAAAGATCTGTAAGCACCTAATTCCCTATACTAAGTGCCTTTTGTATTAAAATATCTGGAAAGGTCTCTGTTTCCTGAAACTGAACCTGACTGATGCCAGGACCCTCCTCTGGGCTCCCAGAGCACCGTGTGGTGTGGATCACATGGCCATGGCGGCTTAGCTTCCCCCCGCCCTCACCCACACACCCACCCAGCTGTGAGCTCGCTGAGAGCCATGTCTGGTTTCTCTCGTATCCCCAGCACCCAGCACAGAGCCTGCAGGAAGGAGGTGCCCAATCCATATATGTTGCGCGAACCAATGAATCTCCCCAGTGAGAACAAATTCTTTTTCACCTTCATACCCGTATCATTCAGAGTAGGAACTAGGAAACACTCTGGTTATTTCAAGCAAAATGAGATGTGGTACAGAACTTCACCAGCAAGAATAAAGATGGCTAGAAGGGCTGGCATAGTGGGTGTTAGAACGTGACTTGCTTCAAGGTCACGCCACTGCAGCTGGGATCTGGAGCCAGATTCTAGAGGACAGGAGGCCACTGTTGCCACGGCTACCACCGTTGCTGCCACCACAATGCAAATTCAGTGACTAGAGAGTGACACACCGAGTTGGGCTGCGGCAACAGTCTTGTCCGCCAGAGCTGGTCTGTGCTAGGGCCACAGGAAGACGGCCCCTGCCTCTCTTTGGCCTCTCAAATCTCTCATGAGTGTATCTCACAGGCAGAATATAAATCACACCCAGAACCATAGCTGCAAGGGCATCTGGGAAATGCACACTGGCTCCCAGCACTGAGGGCAGGGGTTGTTTCTTCATTACCCTGGGCCTGGCTCATGCTCAGAAGACAACAAGTGCTCCATCCATGTTTCTGGCCAAGTTCTCCGCCAATTTCTGTGGGTTCCCAAGAATGGGGATCTAGGAGAGGGACTTCCGGGCTACCCTTAAAAACTGCCAGCAAATGACCAGCGCTCCCTGACCCCTACTCACAGGAAGGGAGAGGCCGCAGGGAAGAGCGGTTGAATGCCTGGGCCTGGGGCCTGAGGCACCTCAGCTCAGCGACCGGCAGCATCTTGGAAAGCAGAGGACACAAGCTAGCAGGAGGGCAGGCCTGGACCAGGCAAACAGAGGAACCCTGGGGACCTTGCTGAGGAAGCCTGCTGGCTCCAGACAAGGGGGATGCCCAGTGTGAGGGCCCTGGGCAAGGTGTGTAACCCCAGGAATCCACAGCGACAGGGATCAGCTGCCCCTCCTTGGGTTTGCAGGAAGACTCAGTGACTCCCAGCTGGAAGCAAAGGCCGCTGAAGTGTGACTGGGCTCCGAGAGGCAGGACCCCAGGGGAAAACTGTGCCCCCACTGCAAGGGTCAGAGAGCAAAGGTGGCTGCTCTGACCCACCAGCACGGGGCTCCTCACGCCTCAGCTATCGAGGTGGGTGGGATTTGGCTGTTCTGATTCGGCACCTCCGAACCACAGTGGGTCGGTGTGTGTCTGGTTCCTTCAGCAGCCCACGCCTGGCAGAGAGCAGACTCTGACCACCCAGTCCAGGTGCCCTAGCCTCCTGCCAGTCCTGGGTCTGATGGGCTAGGAGGAGTCCTGGGGGTGGGGGAGGCCACGATGAGGCCAGCCCTCCGGATTGGAAGCTAAGCCCCAGCAGGGCGGGGTGGGAAGGGGAGGGCATCGTGGAAGCTGCTGACACACTCCAGCCCCAGGGTCACCCGCGCCTCTCCCGGGGTTCAGCTTGGGAGGACAGAAGGGCAGGGGAGGCCGGGCCCACCAAGAGGCAGGCACGCCCCCAGGACCAGATGAGAGCAACGAACACTGGCTCTTGGTCCTCTCTGTGACTCCCCTCCACCCTGGAAGTCCTGAGGGGAGCTCCAAAGGCTCTTTGCCTTCCCCAGAATGCAAGAAACTGACACCATCGATGACCACCTCCAGGGCGCGGGGACACAGGGAGACTTTTCACTTCAATCCTACGGTAGCTTTTGAATTTGGAATGGTGGACTTGTTATTGGTCAAAAAATCATACATTACACTAAACTTTACAAAGAAAAAGAAGTCATTTTTCTCCCTCTATACGTTATCTACTTCCATGTTTAACACACATTCACCTTGACCACAGGGGACAGTCAAATCACTATGGTTCCTCAGGCAGGACCCTCGGTGTTACTGCTCTCCACCCAGCCCGTGCACACACCCTGCCGCCCACAGGTGGTCTGTAAAGAGCTGCAGGCGCCATCTTGGCCACAGGGACAGATCTAAAAGTGGCAGGTGAGCCAAAGGGGCCCCATCAGGCTCTTTGCCTGGGATATTTTTAAACAGTAGCTAGAAGAGAGGGTCAGGTGTCAAATCTGCTGCAGCCATGCACCTGTGGTGTGTCGAAAGCTAGTCTGACCCGCGGGGAGAGGAGAGGAGAGCCGGACAAGACCCCAGTGATGTCAGGTTCCTGTCATCCCTTCCCTTTCTGCAGTTTGGCTGTGTGAGCCAAAAAATTCCCCCTTTGTCTGCCAAAACTGGTTTGAATCAGGTTTCTGGTGCTTGAAGCCAGAAGAATCCTAAGTGACTGGCCTTCCCTTTTGTAAAATAAAGGGGCTAGACAGGCTGGTCTCTGGGGTTCCTGGTGGCTTTGGCATCCGGGGTCCCTGTGCCCTGGAGTGAGCCGGGGTCTGGCCTGGATGTGACATAGACCATTCCCCTCCAGGTCAGGCAGAATGGTTCATTCTTGGGACACTGCATTCAGGAGGATGGGCCAAATGAAGAAAAGGCATTTGGCTACCTTCTCTGGCCCTATCCTGCCATTACCTACCCTGCTGCTGGGCCAGCCAGCTTGGGGGAAGTGGACACACAACCAAAGCCTCTCCGAATAGGGAATCAGCGCATGTTACTGCAGATAAACCTCACAAGCCATGACTTTCCCCTTCTAGAGATGAGGACACTGAGGCCCAGGGAGATCCAGCATAATTTGCTTGAGGTCACATAGCTTAGACAGGTAGAGTCAGGATTCAAACTCATTTTTTTCATAGACCTCTACTTGGCATTGCCACAGGCCTTCCAGGTCCTCTAGCCAGACCCACCTGGAAGGGAAGAGGAAATCCACTCTTTTCCAGGGGCTTGGCCCCCAGGGGCCCCGAAGCAGCACTGACTCCATGGATGTCAGCAGGAAGTGTCAAGGTGAGAGGCCTGAGCCAGTGTAGGTCACGTCCAGCACTACGTGGCCTCAGCAGGGGACCTCTGAGAACTGCCATCGCTCATCTGTAAAATGGGGAGAAATGCTTCCTTTGCCTCCCTCACGATCAGGTGAGCCCTCAGGTGTGGAAGCCTCAGGACATTGTTCAGCTCCCTGCCTTCGTCAGAGTTCTGTGTGCCTTGTGGGGAGAGCTGTGGCCTCCCACATCCCCTGGCCACAGCCCATGCCAAGGGCCACCTCCTGGGACCAGCTAGGCTGCTTCCACTTTATCCCTGCATGAGAGACCAGGGCGGCAAATGGAGTTAACAGGGGAGGTGGAAGCTCAACCGCTCCCCCCAACCCCTGCCTTTTTTCTTTTTTAAGCAACTAATATTTTTTTCTGTTTACCACCCGCCTACACCAAAACCCCCCCGCAGACTAATCATAGAAATTTTAGAAAATATATCTTAATCAATACACAGTCAACACTCATTATTCATGGATTCTGTATTTGTGAAGTCACCTATTCTCTAAAATTTATTTGTAACCCCAAAACCAATACACACTGGGATTTGCACAGTCATTCTCCAACGTGGGCAGAGCCAGGAAAATTTTGAGTGGTGGAGCGCTGGCGTTTCCAGCTGAGGTCCAGCAAGGCAGCATTCTGCCTTCTTGTTTCAGCTCTCAGATGCCAGACAAGTGTCCTTTTGGCAGTTTACGCAGGGCCACTTTTTTTTTTTTCACATCTATACGCTTTTTGTGGTGATTTCGCTCTTTGAAATGACCCCCAAGCCTAGTGGTGAATGAAGTGCCATCTGGTGTTCCCAAGTGGAAACAGGATAAGGTGGACCTTAAGGAGAAAATACGGCCATTCAATTAGCTTTGTTCAGGCATGAGTTATAATGCTGTTGACCCTAAGTGCAACATTAATGAACCAACAATATATATTAAATAAAATGTCTTTAGGTAGAAACATCCCCCAAACAAGGTTATACAGCTACCTGTTGATCCACTGAGAAAAATGCGGTGACCTGAGGCTGGCAGGAACCCAACCCCGTGTTGCCCTAGGAGCGCTGGTTCAGCCTTCGCTTCTTCCCCATTTTTGCAGGACTTTACAGAGCCTGACTACTGAATAATGAGAATCACCTGTTCACTAATCTAGAGGGAGGGCGTGATATTCAGTTCAATGAAGACTGAAGGTTGCACAGTACTGAGTATAGGATGATCCCATATTGTAAAAAGTAAAATAAATAAAGCAAAGTTAAAACAAACAAAAAAAAAGTCCTTCACCCGTGTGTTTGATGTTTGCTGGAACTTGGAATAAAGAGCGGAGAGGTTCAACCTGACTTTCCTGGGTGGAGGGAGAACAAGGTGTGTGTGGGGGATGATGAAGTCTTTTCTTTATACATCTCTGCCTTGTTATGAGAGGCGTGTGTCACTTTCGTAATTTTTAAAAGTTTCATACAACAGAAAAAATCAGTATCCCTTTCTCCTGGTGGCGCCACCTTGTGGGCACATCTGGAATTACTGACATTAGTGATCCTCGCTCTGACAGGTGTCAGCCGGGACCCCAGCCCTCAGCCCCAGGTGCTCCTCAGAGCGTCTGGGGACATCTCACACGGGTTCAGGGACAAGTCGCACAGTTTGTCAACCCATCGAGGCCTCTATGCATGCCAGCTGGCCCCCAGCACGGTACCCTGAGAGCCTGGCTCCTCTGATGGGAAGATGGAGAGCGGTCATTCTCCAAACCACAGGGAACTTTGAAGGGTGGTCAGCGTGAGTGGTTAAAAGCTGGGTTCTTAGCACTGTGTGACCTTTGATGAGTTACTCAACCTCTCTTGGCCTCAGTTTCCTCGTCTGTAAAATAGGGATGCCAGGGGTACCTATGCATCAAAATCAAAGCAAACTGCTTGGCAAATACCTGGCCCCTTGTAAAGACCATGAAAGCTAGCTATTATTATTGTTATTACAGAATTTATAAACTTTCACAAGATTCCTGTGATGTTGTGATTTATAAGAAATGAACATTTGGTCCCTATCCATGCTTCCTGGCTCACAGCTCCCAAAGCCCTTGGAATTTCATGAGCAATAAAAGCAATGGGAACATCTTTTGCTATAATACTTGGTCTCCTTTCCTCAGTTCCTGAAATCACTTCAGAGCTATAAAAGTGAAATGGGTGTCTGATCATTCACAAGCCCCTTTCCACCACAACTGGCTTTATGTTAATGAGGCGACTTGGGGAAATCCTCTAAAGACAGGGAGCTGGTTGACAGAGGAAGCAGCCCTGAATAGACGGGTGGAACTTTCAGTCTCACAGTCAATTTCCAGGGAGGAGAGAGAGGCTGGAGGTGGAAGCAATCACCAATGGTCAATTAATTAATCAATCAATCATGCCTGGGGCTTCCCTGGTGGCGCAGTGGTTGAGAGTCCGCCTGCCGATGCAGGGGACGTGGGTTCATGTCCCGGTCCGGGAGGATCCCACATGCTGCGGAGCGGCTGGGCCCGTGAGCCACGGCTGCTGAGCCGGCGCGTCCGGAGCCTGATGCAAATCATGCCTATGTCATGAAGCCGCCATAAAAACCCAAAAGGAGAGGGTTCAGGGAGTTTCCAGGCTGGTGACCCATAACCCTTCCACATGCTACCTTGCCAGCCCCCAAACTCTGCAAACTTCACAGGGACAGAGGCTCCTTTATTCAGGGCCTCATCCTGTGTAACTCTTCATCTCGTTGTTGATTCACATCCTTTAACATCCCTTGTAATACACCAGTAATCTAGTGAGTAAATGAGTTTCCTGAGTTCTGTGAGCCACTCTAGCAAATTAATCAAACCCAAGGAAGGGGTTGTGGAACCTCTGATTTATTTCCAGTTGGTCAGAAGCCTAGGTGACATGTACTTGCAACGGATATCTGCAGTGGAGGGTGGTCTTGTGGGACTGAGCCCTTAACCTGTGGAGTCTGATGCTATCTCCACAGTGTCAGACTGAGTTCAATAACAGGACACCCAGCTGGTGTCCAACAATTGTGTGCTGATGTGGGGAAACCACTACACACATTAGACTTGGTGATCAGAATCCTGGTTGGTGGGATTGTGGAACTAGAATTGTAGTTCCCAAAGGTCACATGAAAATACCCTTCTGGCTGTAAGTCCTGTTAGTCCACAAGGCCAACCCAGACTGTATGAATCCCATTTAGACCCAAGCTGCCCCTCACCACCACCCCCATACTGACAAACAAAAAGAAGAGAATTCAAAGGGCTTCCCCAAGTCCATCACCCAGAGATAATCACTGCTGACGCCTTGGTGAGTACACTTCATGAAGTTGGTATATTTGTACTTTTCACTACATGCAGTGGACCTACACCCGTGGCTTTCACCTGACACTACAGAGTGATTATTTTTCTGTGCCCGCAGGTAATCATTTACACAAGAATACACGTGACTGCCTGGACACTTGGCTGTTTTCCACTGATTTCTCGCTTCACTTGGATTTCCTCACTCCAGATGGTTTATGTGGATCTGTGGGCTCTGCCAAGGTGATGACTAACTGGTCAACAGGGCTGGGAGGTGCCCCTGTGGCACAGAAGGATGGCATTGCTGCATTTCAATTTAGCTGAGATGCAAACACCCACAGACGCCACCGGCACAGGCTGCTGGGAACATGGCCCTGATATATGCCACAAAATCTCTCCTGATCTAGAAGCGTATATCTAGAACAAAAAAGTCTTTGGATAGATGAAAATAGGCCTTTGGGGAGATACGTCTTATGACCTGCTCTAGCTTGGAGTGAGATGATGCCTACTGCTGTCCCTGGCTGGCCACAGAGCAGGGACAGGACAGGAAAAATGCAAAAGAACAGAGCCTCTCTGCCCAGCCAGGCAGAAATCGGGGCCAGCATCAGTCTGGAGCAGTCTGAGTTTCCAGGGTGAATGTGGGACTTGATGGCTAAAAGGAGCCGATGGCAGATTTCTGAGCATGTGTGAGGCGGGGACAGGTGAGTGTGGATCAGGGAATGACAGCAGGTCCCTCAGGGAGCCACACCAGGTTTCAGGGAAGGAAGGGGGCGTGGAGCAAGAGAGTCCAGTGACCTGGTGACCAAGTAAGACCTGTGGACCTGGACCGCATACCTTAGGACATGGATGGGCAGGGTCTTTGCATCGTGAAAACCCCTCTGTCCCAAACCCACACTGGCCCCAGCAAGCTGGAGTTCACCAGCCAAGATGGGAAATGGGGGTGGGATGCAGCTCATCCATTATGGGTTAAACTGTGTCCCCCACAAATTCATAGCTTAAAATCATAACCCCCAGTACCTCAGAATGTGTCTGTATTTGGAGACAGGGTCTTTAAAGAAGTAATAAAGTAAAAATGAGGTCATTAGAGTGGAATCTAATCCAATTTGACTGGTGTTCTGATAGGAAGAGGGGATTAGGACACAGCCAGCACAGAGGAAAGACCATGTGAAGACACAGAGAGGAGAAGACAGCCATCTACAAGGAGGGAGGCCTCAGGGGAAACGAACCCTGATTTACTAAGTGCCAACTCCATGCCTGGAACTGTGTGAGGCACGTGGTCGCTGACAGGGAATCCACTGCTTGTACTTAGAGCGCATGCTCAGATGACCTCTACAGCACAAAGAGCTGGGCCACTTTGTTTCCTTCCCCTTCTTTACACACAGGATAGGATCGTGATTGTTGGTATTCTTTGGGGTGGCTATAGAAGGCTGTTGGAGGTTAAGCAGGGCCTAAAGCCACCCCTTGGCCGACCCCTCCTGCTGGTGGCTGGGCCCCCTGCCTTTTTACCCCATTTGGCCCTCCCCCAGCCTGTCCAGTGCCCTCCACCGTACATTCACCCCCTGTTGAACACCAGAGGTGGCAGCCAGGAGCTCGCCCACTCTATGGGACAATGAGATTTCTCAACGTTTTTCTGTGATCGCTTTTTTTTTTTTTTTTTTTGCGGTACGCGGGCCTCTCACCGTTGTGGCCTCTCCTGTTGTGGAGCACAGGCTCCGGACGCACAGGCTCAGCGGCCATGGCTCACGGGCCCAGACGCTCCGCGGCACGTGGGATCCTCCCGGCCCGGGGCACAAACCCGTGTCCCCTGCATCAGCAGGCGGACTCTCAACCACTGCGCCACCAGGGAAGCCCTCTCTCATCGCCTTTCAACAGACATAAACATCTCTTGCTCTCCCCCACCAGTTGCACACACCATTGAGAATCAAGATCTGCTCCACAGGCCCCATCAGAAAAGAAGATTTAGTCCACCTTTACTTTCTATGGTTGTCTTGCCTAAACAATGCAGGATTTCATTTTCTCAAAAGGAAATTATTTTTATATATTGGATATATAAAAATATACCCAATGATGGATATATTTTTTAGGATGACATTCCTCCTCACCTAAAGGTTCTGATATGCTTCCCTTCCCCCTGCAATAAGTAACCCTGGGAGGAAGGACCAGGGCACCCCCTGGAGTAATGCAGTACCCAACCTGCACAACTGTGCATGGTGGCCCTGGCTCAGCAGGCAATCCTAGCTGAACAAGGTTGCTCTACAAGCTGTCAAAACTGGACTGTCATGGTGTGGGGACCGCAGTCACCAAGACAGGCAGAGATGCCTGCAGAGAAGGAGAGAGACTGCCTGCCTGGCTCCTTCTGAAGCCAGAGCAGGGACCTGAAACTCCTTGTTTCAGGCCTGAGGAAGGTATTCAGGCCTTGGCTGGCATCCCTTGGCCTTAGCTGGGAGGGTGACTTCAATCACCAAAAGGGACGGAGAAGCAGCCAAATCACAAGGGCTTGGCAGAGAGAAAATCAGGGCATGAAAGCAAGGAGATGGGAACCAGCAACCTATTAAAGGCTAAAATCAGGAGGGGCCTTCACAGTCTGGACACATAACACACAAGCTTTAACACAGTTCCTGAAGCCCCAGATGAACTGTAGCCTGAGGGCATCCCTCTCTGGTTCCTATCCTCTTGGCTCTGTTTACATACCTCCAACAACAGGGAGCTCACTACCTCAAGCAGTAAGCCCATTTCTTGTTTGGGCAGATCAAGTTACTGAAATCTCTGACTTGTGTAATCCTAGAATCTCAGAATGCACTCCGAAGGAGAGTGGGGCCATTGCTATAGTAAAAGCTGGCGGCTAACACGGACTGATCACTTATGTTCAAGCGTTATCCTCAGCGCTATCTAACGATTGTCCCATTCAATCCTTTCAATAACCCCCATGAGGAGGGAACACCACTAGCCCCATTTTACAGATAGAAAATATTCAGGTGCAAAAAAGTTATCAGTTGCCAAAAGTCCCACAGCAAATAAGTGATGGGTGGAGATGAGAGCAAGGACTATAATGTTGATCTCAGGCTCAGGGTCCCCAGGGGTTATGCTGGGGAGCTCCAGCCCCCTCCTTGGCAGGTGCCACAGAGGTCAACACACATCTCCCTGGTGATGCCAGGAACGGCTCTGGAGTTGGCCACCCTGCTCCACTGCCCTGTGGCCTCTACTCAGTTGCTGAGCTGGGGTCTGGAGTGGCAGGCCTGTCCTCAGTGAACCTTTGGGATTGGTTCCTGCCATTGACCTGCATGTCCCTGGGCTGTTGGTCCCCCCCACCACCACCCAAGACCTGCACTGCCCTGGCTTGCCAGCCTTCCTGTGGTGGACCCCACCGTGGTGCTATCAACATAAAGCCTGCCCCTGGCTTGGGGCATGTATTAGTCAGAGTTCTCCAGAGAAATATAACCAATAGGATAGATATATATTAAGAGATATAACATATATCAGAGAAAGAGAGAGAGGGAGAAGGAGAGGGGAGAGAGAGAGAGAGAGAGAGAGAGAGAGAGAGAGAGACATGTATTTATAGATATGAGGGCTGGCAAGTCTGAAATCCACAGAGCAGGATGGCAAGCTGGAGACCCAGGGAAGAGTTGATGCTGAAGTCTTGAGTCCAAGACAATCTGGAGACAGAATTCCTTCCTCTTCAGGGGACCTCAGTCTTTTTCTCTTAAGGCCTTCAACTGATTGGATAAGGCCCACCCAAATCATGGAAGATAATTTGCTTTACCCAAAGTCCACTGATTTAAATGTTAATCACATCTTTTTTTTTTTTTTTTTTTTTTTGTGGTATGCGGGCCTCTCACTGTTGTGGCCTCTCCCGCTGCAGAGCACAGGCTCCGGACGCACAGGCTCAGCGGCCATGGCTCACGGGCCTAGCCGCTTCTCGGCATGTGGGATCTTCCCGGACTGGGGCACGAACCCGTGTCCCCTGCATCAGCAGGCGGACTCTCAACCACTGCGCCACCAGGGAAGCCCTAATCACATCTTTTAAAAATACCTTCATAGCAGCATCTAGACTGGTGTTTGACCAAAAAACTTGGTGCCAAGGCCTGACCAAGTAAACACACAAAATTAACCATCACAGAGCAGGTCCGGCTTCTAGATGCATCCCATGCCGTTCTGCCTGCTCTTCACAGTCTTGCCTTTCAATGGCCAGCATCCCCTTGGTCTCCTCTTTCTAGGCCAACCCCTTCCCCAGCCTCTACTGTTTACACAGCTTGAGGACCAAAGTCCCTAAGGCCCTGATCACTCTGTCAGTCAATGTCCCTTTTAAGTTAAGAAGCCATCTTTGGTCAGCTTCCCCCAAAGCAGACCCCAAGGCAAGGATCTGCGGCTAATGAAGTGCTCCAGGAGAACTGGGAAGGGAGTGGGGGAAGCAGGACCGGGGAGGGGTAGAAGCCCAGCAAAGATGGGATTTCCAGCAAAGTCCGAGCCTCAGTGTATTTCTGCAGAAGGCCCTGGGATGTGAGTCACACCTCAGAGTTTGTCCTTGAGGGAGCTGGGCTTTCGTACTTCTGCACAAGATATCATCGGTTACAGGCTGCTCTGGGGCTGGAGTGGAGGCATAAACTCCCAGGCACTTCAGCCCTTCAGTATGCAGCTGACGAAGCTCTAGTCTTCTTTTTTTTTTGTTGATGGTTTTTTTTTTTTTTTTTTTTTGCGGTACACGGGCCTCTCACTGTTGTGGCCTCTCCCGTTGCAGAGCAATAGGCTCCAGACGCGCAGGCTCAGCGGCCATGGCTCACGGGCACAGCCGCTCCGCGGCATGTGGGATCTTCCCGGACCGGGGCACGAACCCGTGTCCCCTGCATCGGCAGGTGGACTCTCAACCACTGCGCCACCAGGGAAGCCCGAAGCTCCAGTCTTCTGAAGGAGCTTGCAGGTGCTTGCCCTGGAACGTCAGATGTTATGAGAGGAATAGGAGGGGAGCTGGATGGGGACCCAACAGTGTCCACTACAGCGCCCACCTGAACACAGTGCCCCAGGGTGGTGTGACCACACAGCTCTGGGAGACTAGCACGAGGCTGAGCCTCCTTGAGGGCAGGAGCCGTTTCTTTACCGCAGCACTGCCTGGTCTGTGTCCCCTTTTCAAGCAACATTTGGGAAATTAACAGAGGAAGGATCAAAAGTTATATCAATCAGGCACCTGCACAAGAACCAGAAACCACTCTGACATGTTAAGCGGAAAAGAATTTCAAAGAATTTAATGTAGAGAATTAAGTAATTATAAAACTGCTGGAAGGACTGGGGAAGCAGCTGGAGGCTAGACTTGTAGGAGTGACTCTCAGAATGCTGCAGAGCTGGCCTGCCAGAAGAGCTACACTTCCACCACTGTCTGGAAGGTAGGAAGTTAAGAGGTGGCCCATGGTACTGTTGACTTTAACAACACCCTGCTGCGGTTGGGATCCAGGAATCAAATAGTCGCCACCCTTAACTATGAAAACGCCTATAGATTCTCAAGAAGCAGAAGACTGTACACTGGAACATGTTGCTGGAAGTCCCACATCTCCGCTGCATTGCTCAGAGTTGACCGGAATATGGCCCTGGCCTCACTTCCGCCTTGAAAATTGCTTCTATCCAGAATATGAGATGCCAGGGAGTCTGGATAAAGTCGTTTTAGCTTTCCAGTTTGCTTGATAGGAGGGGTTTGGGTCAGGGAGCTGGCAGGGGCAGAGAACAGAATCCTCCTCCAAGCAGGCCAGTGGAAAGGGGTTTATTGCAAGACTCTCCTGGGAGGGGAGGGGCAGAAGCCCTCTGAGAAAGTCTCAGGCACTCTCTCCCTGGAGCCCCAGAGCCTTCTCTCTGCTGACCTCTTTACCCATCTGCTCCATTCTCCTCTCAGCTTCTCCACTCCCTCATCACCTGGGCTGACACAGCACTGACTCCGTCAGGCTCATGCAGACCTTCTCAGCCTGGTCTCACTTCAGTGCTCAGGAGAGACTCAGGTTGAGCCAGGGATTATTCCCGGTGAGCCAGTGGCCATGCCTGATAAAATCAATGGATCGTCACGGGGAGGAGAGAATGCAGGAGGTGCAAACATGGCCACTTAGGCCCATCTGGTCTTTTATCTGAAGGAAGATATGTCTGGGTAAGGTTTTATGGAGGAGGTGAAATTTGCCTAGAATCTAAAAGATACTCCAGGGCTTCCCTGGTGGCACAGTGGTTGAGAGTCCGCCTGCCGATGCAGGGGACACGGGTTCGTGCCCCAGTCTGGGAAGATCCCACATGCCGCGGAGCGGCTGGGCCCGTGAGCCATGGCCGCTGAACCTGCGCGTCCGGAGCCTGTGCTCCGCAACAGGAGAGGCCACAACAGTGAGAGGCCCGCGTACCGCAAAATAAATAAATAATAAATAAATAAAATAAATAAATAACCTATAAAAGATACTCCAGAGGGACTTCCCTGGTGGTCCAGTGGCTAAGACTCCACGTTCCCAATGCAGGGGGCCTGGGTTCGATCCCTAGTCAGGGAACTAGATCCCACATGCTGCAACTAAGAGTTTGCATGCCACAACTAAGACCCGGTGCAGCCAAATAAATAAATAAGTATAAAATACACTAAGTGTATAAAAAACAGAATTATAAAAAAAATTTTTTTAAATAAAAGATACTACAGATTCAATGCAATCCCTATCAAATGACCAATGGCATTTTTTACAGAACTAGAACAAAAAATCTTAAAATTTGTATGGAGACACAGAAGACCCCGAATAGCCAAAGCAGTCTTGAGGGAAAAAAACGGAGCTGGAGGAATCAGACTCCCTGACTTCAGACTATACTACAAAGCTACAGTAATCAAGACAATATGGTACTGGCACAAAAACAGAAACATAGATCAAGGGAACAAGATAGAAAGCCCAGAGATAAACCCATGCACCTATGGTCAATTAATTTATGACAAAGGAGGCAAGCATATACAATGAAGAAAAGACAGTCTCTTCAATAAGTGGTGCTGGGAAAACTGGACAGCTACATGTAAAAGAATGAAATTAGAACACCCCCTAACACCGTACACAAAAATAAATTCAAAATGGATTAGAGATCTTAATGTAAGACCGGACAGTATAAAACTCTTAGAGGAAAACATAGGAAGAATACTCTGACATAAATCACAGCAAGATCTTTTTTGATCCACCTCCTAGAGTAATGCAATAAAAAAGAAAAATAGGGCTTCCCTGGTGGCGCAGTGGTTGAGAGTCCGCCTGCCGATGCAGGGGATGCGGGTTCGTGCCCCGGTCCGGGAGGATCCCGCGTGCCGTGGAGTGGCTGGGCCCGTGAGCCATGGCCGCTGAGCCTGCGCGTCCGGAGCCTGTGTTCTGCAACTGGAGAGGCCACAACAGTGAGAGTCCCGCGTACCGCAGAAAAAAAAAAAAAGAAAGAAAAATAAACAAATGGGACCTAATGAAACTTCAAAGCTTCTGCACAGCAAAGGAAACCATAAACAAGACGAAAAGACAACCCTCAGAATGGGAGAAAATATTTGCAAACGAATCAACGGACAAAGGATTAATCTCCGAAATATATAAACAATTCATGCAGCTCAATATTACAAAAACAAACAACCCAATCCAAAAATGGGTAGAAGACCTAAATAGACATTTCTCCAAAGAAGACATACAGATGGCCAAGAAGCACATGAAAAGCTGCTCAACATCACTAATTATTAGAGAAATGCAACTCAAAACTACAATGAGGTATCACCTCACACCAGTTAGAATAGGCATCATCAGAAAATCTACAAACAACAAATGCTGGAGAGGGTGTGGAGAAAAGGGAAGCCTCTTGCACTGTTGGGGGGAATGTAAATTGATACAGCCACTATGGAGAACAGTATGGAGGTTCCTTAAAATACTTAAAATAGAACTACCATATGACCCAGCAATCCCACTACTGGGCATATACCCAGAGAAAACCATAATTCAAAAAGACACATGCACCCCAATGTTCATTGCAGCACTATTTACAATAGCCAGGTCATGGAAGCAACCTAAATGCCCATCGACAGATGAATGGATAAGGAAGATGTGGCACATATATACAATGGAATATTACTCAGCCATAAAAAGGAACGAATTTGGGTCATTTGTTGAGGCGTGGATGGACTGTCATACAGAGTGAAGTAAGTCAGAAAGAGAAAAACAAATATCGTATATTAAGCGCATATATGTGGAACCTAGAAAAATGGTACAGATGAACCGGTTTGCAGGGCAGAAATTGAGACACAGATGTAGAGAACAAATGTATGGACACCAAGGGGGGAAAGTGCCTGGGGGTGGTAGTGGTGGTGGTGGGATGAATTGAGTGATTGGGATTGACATGTATACACTGATGTGTATAAAATTGATGACTAATAAGAACCTGCTGTATAAAAAAATAAATAAAATAAAATTCAAAAATTAAAAAAAATCACAAGGAAATACACCAAAAAAATAAAAATAAATAAATAAATAAAAGATACTCGAGAGAGGAGTATTACAGGCAGAAAAATGGTAGGTGCACACAGAGGCAGGGAGCAAGTGGTGCTAGAGTCTGCGCCTTGGGGAAATGAAGACATCTGGGGTGGTGGGAGTGTCAGGGACACAGAGAAGGGGACACAGAGAAGGAGACACAGGTCAGGTCACAGGGGGAGTTTGTATGCCTCTGAGAAACATGGGCTTTTATCCTGAAAATAGTAGAACCCCACTGAAGGATTTTAAGCAAGGAGGAGATACGATCAGACCGGCATTTTAGAAGGGTCCTCGTCCAGAAGCGTGGATGACACATTGGAGGGGGCTGAGTTCTGAAGTGGAGCCCCAGCCAGAAGACCTCTGAAATCATTCGGGTGAAAGAGGAGAGTTGGAAGTAGGGTGGCACACATCCAAAGCTGAATACTGGCTCCAGCAATTTTTAGCTGTGACTTTCAGCAAGTTACCTACCCCCTCTGAGTTTTGTCCCCGGAGGCATATAGTAGGAGGTCAGCACAGACTTGTTGAATGAATGTCAAGAACCTATCAAAATGTATGACCAGAGAGAAAGCAGAACACCATGCTGGGGTGGGCAGAGTTGCTCCTACCACTGGAGGTGTGAGCCTAGGGGCAATCTCAAGACTCTCCAAACCCCAGGGTTTGCCCACAGATCCCATCATTTCCTTTGCCCATTTCTCATTCACCTTTGAAACAAGAGGCCCTTAGGCCTAATGAGAAGTTTTTTGTTTGCTTTTTTTGGTTTTGTTTTTTAAGTTTTCTGAGGTCCTACAGGTATGAAAGGGACTCTGCCTGAAAGGGAAGCTGCAGAGGTGGGAAGGGCGAGGCTGGGAAGTGACTGACACTGCCATGGAGAAAAGGGGCACAGCTTGCCTGGCTACAAGAACCCTTGGGAAGGTCCTGAGCCTGCCCTGCCCACCTCAGTCTCCATAGGACCTTCCTAAAGGAGGCCAAGGTAGCAGAGGCCCAAGTCCTAGATAGGAGAGGAGGTGAACTTTAGGCTTGCTGACTGGCTGCCTCACTGGTGTCCCCATTACCTAAGTGCCTGTTTCCTGACAGGTGAGAGGACCCCATACACATGAGCGGCTAATCTGCATGAAGAGGTCTAGAGGAGCTAGCAGTGAAAATAGATGCCCGGTTCTCTTTAGGCTACTGCATCTTCGTCCCCTCTACCGAGACCCCAAACCATCAGGCAGGCGCCCCGCGGGTCCAGAGGCTTCTCTGCTCAGGCGGGAATGCACCTGTACCTTCCAGGAACGTCCGCCAGAGGGCGCTGTTGGACAGCGCGCGGAGCCGCGCTCCTGAGGGCGGCGAGGTCAGAACAGTTAACAGGAGTTCCCCGGACGGAAGCAGGAGGGCTTAGGGTGGGAGACTGGAATATCCTCAGTAAGTCCTGTGTCCTGTAGGAGTCCTGTCGTTGTACGGCCAGGTCTTAGGGGTGCGCGGGCTTCAGCCTCCCCAGCTTCAGGTCTGGAACCCAGGGGTAAGGAGGATGGCCGGGCAGCACTGTGCAAGCTCCAGCAGAGACGCCAGGGGGCGCTGGTCTGGCCTCCTCCGCTATCCATCTAGGCAGCAATCCGTTCTTGGAAGTCTCCGCTCTCTGTTCCCCGGCGGTCCCAACCCGGGGGTCCGAGTCATGGGGCTTCGGGGACGGGGATCGTGCAGAGGAGGTCGCCCTCCCTCCCTCCCTCCTCGGCCTGCATGGCCCACCACCCAGCGCTCTTCCTCTGCGCCCCGCGCCCTTATACACTGTCTTTCTCCGGAGAGGGGACCGGCCCTCTTACCCCGCCCCGCCCATGGACTCATCTACCACTTTCCCCTCGAGTTTTGCTCCTGGGAAGGGCGTGCCGATCCTCGAACTGGACAGGCAGGTCGAAGCAGAGGTTTGAGTGACCTCTGGGGATGGGCGTCGATATTCACCCGGGACTCAGTGACCCCATAATCCTGCAGTAGGAGAGCAGGATGGGGGCGGTGCGAAGAGAACCTTCGGGAGCCGGGAAAAGATATGCTCACATCAACTGACCCTTTCCTGGGCACTCGTTCTGGGACCTCGAGGTTTTTCCGTGGGTTCAAGCTGAATGCTCGGTCTCTCCTAGGCTCATCGGGGCTGAGAGAGAACACCTCCCTACAGGACCCGAGGGACACTCGCTAGAGCGCTCGGCAGGGCATAGGCGTCGGAACCCGATCCCCAGGCTCGCACCACCAAGCTGAGCTCCCGGAGGGGTTCACACGCTCTCCGTCTCCTCCGGTCCTGAGGCAGGAGAGGTGAGGTCGCTGGGGAGCCAGCCCTGGCACCCTGGGAGCCTGGAAGTCATGACTAAAACCAGAGCATCATTTTCCCAGTAGGTTGGGAGAAGAGTTGTCACGCTGAGGAGACCAGCCTTTGAGGGCAACATGGGGCTCACGCTGGGCACAGGACGGGGATGGCGCGCCCTTCTGTGCTTCTCCCCGAAAACTGGACCGCCTTTTTTCACGCCCTTAACTCAGGAAAGGCTTGATCCAACTGGAAGCTGGGGGTCTGGGCCCCGAGGAAAGAGGGGAAGGGGAAATTCAGGCTGCAGGAGTGCAGCGGGGAGGGTGGGGAAGTCGAGGAGGTGCGCTGCTGGCTGTTTCCCCTTCCCCCATTCCTGAGGCCGCGGCTACTGCCTCCTCAAAAGCTGCACAGCCGGCAAACAACAGGGTTCGGGCAAGCCCCCGGGTGAGAGCGTGCAGGCTGGGAGAGAGTCGGCGAGAATTATACTAGGCCTGTACCCGTGCTCATTCCCTCCAGACCGGGCGAGACCCAGATAACCCCGTGCGGACTCCGCCGCGGCCTCCAAAAAGGGCAGCTGAGAGCGGGAGTGGAGAGGACGGGAGGGGGCCGCCAGGGCCCGGGTTTGGCGGGCGCGTCAATGGGCGGCAGGGGCCGGAGCAGCGGCCTAATGGATTCAGGCCTGCCCGGCTGAGGCACACCCGCCCGCCCGCCCGCCCTGAGCTCTCAATAGCGGACAATGGAGTCCCAGGGTGACCTGAACAAAGAATTTGGAAGTAGTTAAACTGCAGAACACGTTCTGGGCCTGGGTGCCTCCTTTCAAAAAGAGCACAGGGAGAAGAAAAGAAAGCACTGGGGGGTGGAGGGGGTGAGAAAATGCCCAGGGGAAAAGTTGGTAGGTCGCCCTAGTTGCCGCCAGCCACCAGACGCCAGGAATTCAATGGGAAATGGGGGGGGGGGAGAGTGGCCCAAGTCGGCCGGACCGCAGGGAGAGGCTGAGAAAGTTCCCCCAGAGATGGCTAGGGTTCCCCAGCAGGGCCGAGTCTTTGCTCAGGGCAGGAATCTGGACCCCAGGCTTCCACTCTGGGCCAGGCTCAGGAGCTGGGCTGCCCAGGGAGTCTAGAAGAAGCTTCTCTTGGGCTTTGGATGCTAGAATGGAGGCCAAAGGGGGGGGGGGGGGGGGGGGGGAGGGAGTGACTGGGCCTTGCCCTTGTTCTCCGGTGGAGATTCTAAATGCACTCTCTCTCTCTCTCTTCTGGGTCCCTGTGTCTAGCCCTCCACCTCACTGGGTCTCTCCGAAACTCCTCTAGCAGGATCTCTCTGGACAGGTCTCCCTCTCTGATCCTTTCCTCAGGGCTTGTTTTTGTTTTTCTTTCTCCATCCATCTCAGGAAGGCTAGGTGCCCTCCCCACCTCGGCTCACCCTACGCCACACAACCAGCAATCGAGATTCTCCCAATGAGAATATTCTCTCTCTCTTTTTCTTTTAAAGTCAGGCCTCTGGGTGTAGAAATTAAGGCCAATTATTATTTTTATCTCATATTTTTCTGATCTTTCTCAATTTTTCCACAATGAACTGTCACAAAGCAGAAGAAGGGGAAGTCAATTAGAAAAGCAGTCAGTTTCACTGTTGTCAAAGTAATTTAGAAGAGGAGAAACAGGAGAGGTTACAGAGACCAAAAGAGTAAATAAAATGACAGGAAAAAAATGGTCAAGAAATGCGTTGGGGTGGTGGGGTGAAGAGACAAATCATCTTTCCCTCTTCTAGACCTTTCCTCAAGTTGTTCAGGAAAGAGAGAAGTAAGAAAGAAGAAAGGCGCTGTGGCGGCCACAGCTTTTAGGAGGCAATGCCTCTAGAATCGGAGAGAGCGCGCCCCAGCCAGGCGGCTCCCTCCTATGGGAGGCGCTCAGTTTGCAAGGGGTTAACAGCATTGCTCGTGAACTTGGCCTGTCTGTCTGGCTCGTGATGGATGGTGAAACCCGCTGACAAGTTCAGCCGGAGGGACCTCCCCTGCTGTGGCTGTGGGAGAAACACACAAGCAGAGGGGACCCGGGACGAGCGGCCAGGGCGCGCGGGGAAGACGGTGGTTAGGCGACAAGGCAGGGCGACCGACAAGACGCGCTGCTCTTCCTGCCCTCTCGGCTCCCGCCTCTCCTTGACCACTCGCCTCCCTCCCCGAAGCTTTCCGACATCACCGTGGAGCACCAAAGTTTCCCGGGGTTCCGCGCTGGGTGTCCCAGAACCCCCTGCCGGCCCCTGTGAGCAAGGCTGGGAGAAGGGAGCGGGGCGTCGGGAGCCAGCCACTCAGGAGGCCGAGTTCAGCATTTGGACAGCGGCTCCGGGGCGCCGTCGGCCAAAAGCGTGCAGTTTGCAGGTACACAGCTCAGGACAGGGCGAGGAGAGGGGAGGCGGAGGCATTGGGCTTTGGAGAGGCAGGACCCAGACTGGAGGGCACCCTCCGCTCCGCACGGGACACGTTTCCCCGAGCTAAAATATCCCTTCTGAGCACACACTGGAGCTCCGGGACCAGCCAATCCAGCGTGGATACCCTCAGCCTAACCAACGCTTGCGTAGGGGAAAAGGTCAAACGTCCCCTTTCAGCCCAGAGAGTAGACGCCCCCATCCTCCCAGCTCTCCATTCTCCCCAAAGCATTCTTCCCGGATCCCTTAGCTCAGAGCTGCCAGCGAGGCTTCCAACCCGCTGCTCCCAGGTTGTTGTTAGCTCTGGACGAGTCTGGCGACGCAAGGGGAATGGAGGGCTCGAATGGCGCCGCGACTCCCCGGGAAAAGCTGGGAGGCAGGCGGGGCGGGGGAAGGAAGCGCCGGGGCGCGGGGATGGGAGCCCCTAGCAGCTTGCCTCCGCCCCCTCCATTCCGCACTGGTCGGGGTGAGGGGAGGGGGGGCGGGGGGAGCCGCGCTGACGTCACTGCGGGCCGTGCCCGCCCGAGAAGGCGGCGCTGAGAGCTGCTCAGAGCCCGGAGAAGCCGCGTACCGCCAGGAGCCCCCGAACCGCCGCTGCCTTGCTCGCCTCCCGCGGCTCTCGGCCGTGCGTCCGCCGGGGCAGGGGCGCCTGGAGAGCGGTCGGAGCCGGGCCTGAGCCCGGCAACGCGCCAGATCAGGGGCCGCGGAGCCGCTGTCCCCGCAGCCGCCCCACCCCCGCCGCTGCCTCGCTGGCCCCCGGCCCCCTTCCCGGTCCGTAAGTGCCGCTGTCTGCTGTGTCTCAGTGAGGCTGGGGAGAGGGGGCTAGGGTAACAGGGCGGTAGTCTCTCCTAGGGCAGCATCAGGGAGCTGGTCTGGACTGGGAGAGGGGGCTGGGGCATCCCTGCTCAGCCCCCTTGGGCAGCACGGGCGGCTCTGGGCTTCCCGTTGCCGCCGGGCAGGGTGCGGGGTGCGCTCTGACTGCGGGTGGAAGGTGGGATCAGCTTCTGGATCCTGACCCATCATCCCCAACAAATCATCAAGGCCAAGGTCAAGGGTCGTGGGGCAGTGGGAAGCGCCCAGCGGTGAGGACTTTGGGTGTGCAGAGAGGGGAGGGCGCAGGGCCGATGGAAGTTGTGGGATGGCAGACAGGTTTAGTAGAAAGGAGGGAATGTTTCCGAAGTGAGGTTTCCTGGGGTCCTCCGATCTCCCCCTTCCTCCCCTCTGCCCCTAACTCTCCTCTTCCTTCGTATCCCCTCCCCCACAAAAACAACCCTGAAAGTGACTTCCTGAAAAAATATTTTAAGAAATAATGCAACACATAGTACCCCACTCTAGACAAGATTTATGGCACGCTTTCCCCTTCTGTATTGGGAAGTTGTTGGAAAATGCTTTCTGCTCTACTCCCCTCTCCATGCCCCAGAACAGGCCTCTTGGATCTGTCTGAGGGTGTCTCTTCTGCCTCCTCCATCCCAGGCTCCAGTGAGCTTGGAAAGAATGAGGGTGGCAGTGGAGGTTGAGGCTTTGGTGAGGGGCTTCTCTGGGAGAAGTCTGAGGTGGGGGGTGTCCAGGCTGGCCCACAGCAAGGCAGGGAGGTAGCAGAAGCTGGGAGTGGCTCCAGGTCAGATCGTGGTGGCTGTGCATGCACCCAGAAATACACAGTCTGATTCTTTGTAACTGAAGAGAAATAGAGATGCTGGGGCTGAAAGGGAGCCCCTTTTTGAGCCCCTCATACCCAGGTATATATATAGAGAGAATGGAGTTTGATGGTCTGGCTTTCAATCAAGGAAAAGAGGCCAGAAGGTAGGATAGGTGGGCATGGAGGTAGGGGTATCATGCAAAGCTCCACCGCAGGAGCCTCTATCAGCAATGCTAGCTGCTGGGGACCCCAGGGAGGGGAGTGCTGCTCTGCCCATGCCTTTTCAGGAGAGGTGTTTCCCAGTTCCTGCCCAGCCTGGGTCTCCCCAGAGCCCACACCCTGAATGCCTAAGCCTTAGCTTCTGAGGAAAGGGAGGCTAGATGTGGGAGCCATAGAGGGCACCACAGCCCAGCTGACCAGGTGTACATGAAGGTGGATGTGGAGGCCCCTGGGGCCCTGGGTGCAGGAAGCTGGGTCCATCTGAGTTAGTCCAGTGCTGGACTTTCAAACTCCAGACAATAGGAAGATCAGCTTTATCAAAGCTTGAGCCTGACGAAGGAGCAAGGGAGGGAGGGAGCAGTGTGGAAACGGCACTGTGGACTTGGCCTAGGTTGTGACCTGAGATACTGTCTCCTAATTAAGGCCCAGAGGGGCCCAGGAAAGGAAGGCTAGATACAGGCTGAATGTCAGGTCCCATGGCTGATGGAGCTTGGGGAGCTCCATCGGTCTCAGGCTCTCAGTCTCTGGATAAAGGCAAGTCTGGTAGCAGGATAATGGGTCCCTGCACAGGGCTGTTGGCTAGGGTCAGAACTGCCTACTCTCCTTCCATTTAACCTGTTAACTCACTGTGTCCTAAAATAGGCGGGGGGCGGGGGAAGTGCACCCTCCTGCGGGTAGTTAGGGCCCTCGCACTGAGTTGTGTAACCACCAAGAGGAAACAGGAACTTGGGCCAAAGCCATCTCAGAGCCCAAGCAGCTGAGGTTGCCAATGGGTATGAGAGCACTTGTGTACACGTGTGCCTGCACGGGCAAGGTATCTGCCACCTGCCTTAGGCAGGCTGCTAGATGGGTGTTTGGGCCAAGTGTGGGAGGAGGGATTTTCTGGTTGTGTGAAGCTGAAGGGGTACAGGGCACATAAGTGAGTGCAGCAAGAATGGGCATTTCTGTAGATACAGGAGTGGGGGGTCCAGGAGCCCCTCTGTCCTTTGGTGGAGATTCAAGGATGAAAAATGAAGTCTCTGGCCCTCGGTGGAGGTGCCTAGGAGGGAAGCCTCCTCATGAGGGGCCACCTGCCAACGGGACTCTCTCTTTAGCTGTCATTCTTTTCTTCTGGTAGCTGCTGGCACCCCTGGAGCTTGGTTTGGGACTGTGGGGAGGAAGCCAAGGATGATCGGGGCAAAGGGAGTGGTGGCAAGAGAGGTCCAGCAGGCAGCTCTCAGCACCATGGCCAGGGCTCAGCCACCACCGCTGGTGCTTTAGTGTCAACACCCAGCACTCAGGCAGCCCCAGTGCCTGCTTTCCCATCACTTTAGGGCCTGTGCTGGGCCCACGGGCCAAGGCCAGGGGATTGGCGTGGGACAAAGCACACAGATCCCAGACCCAGTCCAGTGTGCAGACAAGAGAGTGATCGGGGCCAGGGCTGATCAGGTTCTCCCCACTCAGGCTTGGAATCAGCCTGCTCGACAGCCTGACACCTCAGCTGGCGGTGCCAGGCCCACACAATGCACCTCCACTTGGCATCAACCTGGGCCATTTCCTGGGCCCCTGTCTAATCTGTGCATGGAGGCCAGCCACCAGACCAAGGAGACTACGGTCAGCCCTGACCCACCAGAGCAGCCTCCTCCCCGATGCCTATGCCCTCAAGGTCGGATTTTTTTGTGGCCTCCTTCCTGGGAGTAGTGCTATAATGGCCAGGTGCTGGAGGGGGAGAGGGAGGGGGAGAGGGAGAGGGAGGGGTCGCTCATCTGGGACAGTCCCACTCAAGCAGGGCATGGGTGGGCCCTTTGCTGGCTGGCCTCACCTGCTCCCCGCCAAGGGACTCAGTTTCCCATAACGGGTAGCAGAAATGTGGCCCTGATAACAGTGGCCTCTCGCATCTGGACTCAATCCAAATCAGGCTTTTAATTCTTCCTCCCAGAGGCCCCACCCGCCCTCAGCTTGCCAGTCGGGCCTCCGGCGCCGTTGTGTTACCGTGAGCCTCGCTGAGGAGCCATTTTGTGCAGCATCCTGCTTAAATCACACTCTGAGGGGCTTCTTCCTCGCTTTCCCTTCCCCCACGCTCCCTCTCTCCCCTTCCTCTCTCGCAGGTGAGCAGTGCTTCTCCGCCTCTTCCAGCCTCCGCAGCCCCACCCTTCCCACCCAGGGTGGCCCAGAAGGACTAGGGCTCTGGAGGCCACCCACACACACACCAAGAAGGGGAGACAGTGCAGGTTCCTAGAGCTGCAGGAGGAGGGGAAGTAAGGGGCGCCTCCCAATTATGGTAATCCTTTGGAATTAACTGTCTCGGGCCCAAATTCGGGTGGTTCCTTCCCCAGGGCTGCTGTCATCCTCTCTCTGTTCCTCCACCGTTGTGGCTCTCTCTAGTTCTTGTTCGCCTTCTGGAAAAAGGGATGTGTGTGCAAAATGGGATTTGGAGGGAGATATGTAAATGCTAGGTCTGATCTGGCATAAGCTGACTAGGGTGGGAGTGGGATGCAGGCTGCCTTGGATTTAGGGTCAGGATGAAAATAGAACAAACCTGAGACAAGCAGTAGGGCTACAGGCACTTGACAAAATTGAGACCTTGGCAAAATGGAGATGTGTCATTTTTAGGGGAGAATAGGAGAGAAAAGCGTATTTAGAAAAATCATGAAATCCTTTCCAAGCCACCTTCTTTTGCCCACTTGTTTGGAACACATCCTGCGGAGATTTGCCTGGCTGTGAGTGGCTCAGTGCCCCAGGGCCCAATAAAATGGATCCTCAAGGGTACCTCTGCCCAACCTCTCAGATGCTCTGTGCAGCAGAGTCTCTGATCTGAAAAAACTGGTGTGTTGACTGCTGGAAGTTGAGAATCCACCTGCCTGTCCCGCTGCCGATTCTCTCTCTAGCTCTTGGACTAAATTTTTTTTCCCGTGGGGGCATCTGGGAGCAAAGAGATCACATTTTTCATATTTAATCTTTTGCCTCCCAGGGATGGCTGGTGTGAGAAGGTGAATCTCAGCACCTAAGGCTGGAGGGTAGCCACACATCAAGGAGGAAAGGGGTAATGGTTGGGGTGAGCAAGAAGGGGCGCCCATGGACCATTCACCTCTGGGAGGCTGCAATGGGGCCTCCAGGTCTGTGTCAGGCTTACTTGGGGGTGATTCTGGTAGGTCCTGGGTGGCAGCCCCTTCCCCTTGTTAAGCTACTTGCAGTGAGTAGGCCAGGTGTGTGCTAAGAGCCCTAGAAGGAGGGCCAAGGCAAGGGTTTTTGCTTTCATTTTCCGGTGGAACACGAATTTAACCAGCATCGCAGTTGGGGCCTAGGACATCTCCAAGGGGCCGGCCACAGTCGGCTGTACCCTCCTTGACTTGCAGAGAGAGGAGGGACCCAGCAGCCTGGTACTGAGCGCCAGGGCCTGGACCGAGTGTAGCATGGCTTGGGAGCTTCTGCGTGCCAGGCACGCACTAATGGGTGGGAAATCGACCCACGCGCACCAGGACATTTAATTCCTCCTTCCCTTCTCACTCAGTCTCGGTGCGTGGGTTGGGTCGACTGCAAGGTGCTGGGCGTGAGAGAAGGAAAGGGAAGTTAAAGGTTAAACAGCTCCTACTCTTCTGCTCTCGGCCTCCCAAGTGCGCATTTGGCCGCTCTAGAGAGACCTTCACCACGCCCCACCAGCGCGTCCCCAAACCTTGTCACCGTAGCTCCCTAACTCTGATGGTCCGCGGTGGCTGCCAGGTTCCCAGGGTCTTGGGGGAAGGCAAAGGAGTTGGGGGAAAGGCCAGACGGTGCGCACCCTGGCGCGCAGCCCTAATGCTTTCGAGAGCAGCGGGGGCGCTCCGTGCCCTCCCAGAGGGGAAGCTGTGAATGCCGAGGCCATTGTAAGGCTGGGTGGTGCGGAGCGCGGGAAGGGGGCTGGGATTTGAATGAGAGCCTGTGATTGGCCGATCCCTAGACTGACGTCACTTCCCCGCGGGGCGATTAGCCTGAGAGAGAAGGGCTGGCAGTCCAGTGCGCTGGGGGCGGCCGGGGCGCCCTAGGCTGCCGAAGCGCACCGCGCGGGTGTCCTCAGTGCGCCCCGGGACGCCGTCGGAGCGGGCAGCCGGCGCCGGTGTCCGGACGCACAGAACGGGTAGCCGGGGAGAAACGCGATAGGAGGGCGGAGGATGGAGGGATGGAGGGAACTGGGCGGGGGCTGCCGGCCTTGGTTGTGGAAGTCTGTGTATCTGTGTGTCTGTCGGTCCCCTTTGGCTCTCCGCGTGCGCCCGGGGTTCCGAGAGCGGCGCCCGCTCCGGTTTCCGCGCCCGGTGGGTAGCGGCACGTGGGGCCAACGGCGCGGCAGAGGCGGTGGCGAAGGGAGGCCCGTTTCTCTCTTTGGTTATCTAGCTGTATGAGTGCCACAGAGCCGTCATAAAGCTAGATAACCGAAAGTAGAAATGACTCTCACAACTTCTGCGTGCGAGCGCCCGTCCCGCCGGCCGCCCCGGCCCACAGGAGCCTAAGGAACCCAGAGGAGCCCAGTGCCGGCCCAGCGGACTCCAGCCCGGCGGAGCGGCCGCGCCCGGACCAGGTACCTGACCTCGTTTCTCTCTCCGGGGACACTTTCCGAACCCTGGAGGAACTTGCCAGCTTTCCCCCTACTCCTCTTTCCCCGCCCCCACCCATCCTCCGGCGCCGAAGTAGGAACCCCGAAGTGGAGCGGCCCGGGGGAAGGGAGGGGGATGGGGTTGCAGAGGGGTCGCTGGCGGGGAAGGCGCCAGCCTTCGCCTTCACCCCATAAATCAGGCTGGAACAATCCTCTCCCGGAGCTGCGGACGGGGATTTTGGGATGCAAATGTGGTCGGAGTGAGACAGCGGCCGGTAGGGGGTGGGAGTGGGGGTAACTGAAAGGGTGGGCAGGGGTCTGCCCTGCCGCTAACAATGCACCCTTTATCGAATTATTCGACGAGTCAGCCCCTGAGCGTCATTAGCATACGGCTTGGGGGTTGCCGGAGCCTCGCCCCTCGGTGAGGTCAAGTTCTTGATAATTTGATCACTTTTCACGGGCTCTGGCAGCTGCCTTTGTGTGCAGTTGGGGGGTCTGTGTGCAGCGTGAAGCGGAGCAGAACTGGCGAGGAGTGCGCTCAATGGCTAGGGGCCGGGGCGGGAGGCCTCCCTCCCCGACGGGCCGGCCCTGCCCTGCATACAAACCGAGCGCCAGCGAGCGAGCGGGCGGGCGGGACGGAGCTCAACCCCGCCAACCTCTGCACCAGCCTTGGCTCGGCTATTCCCGCCCGCGCCTCCCCAACTTCCCGGAGTGGTTAGGGTGCAAGCAGGCTCCCGGCGCCTTCCCACTACTCTCCTGCACCCCGCCTCTCTGCTTGCAACATAAGATGTATTACAATGTCTAGCAAATAAAAAAGCAATTGGGGGAAATCTGCATTCCGTTCCCATGGCAACCCAATGCAGCACACCCGGCCACTCAAGCTCCCAGCCCCTCTTAGCTGGGCGTCGGGCTGTGGGACGCGCCCCTGCTCACTGCATGGGCATCAGGATCCCACAGCGCACACAGCGTTGGGGTCCCTCTTGAGGTCCTTGTCTGCCTCCAGGTCACTTTCCTCCCTGACACCTTGACTCGTCCTGAAGCTCAGGGCTCCCTGGAAGCTTGGGGAACCTCCTGGGCTCCCAGGGATGAGTGGCTGTAGACCCAGCCCTGGACCCTGCCATGCCTCAGGGAAGAAAGGAGCCAATGTAGGTTCAGACCCCCTGATGGTTTGGGGGGCTTTATAGGAAAGTAGGTGTATGAGTGCTATGACAGGCAGGCTGGAATGAACTTGAGCCACCATTCAGACACGAACCTCCATCCCATTTCCCTTTTATACACGAGGAAACAAATCAGGAGGCCTAAAGTGATTCCTCCGGGCTCTCACAGCTCAGAAGTGCAGAGCTGGGCCCAGGTCTTATTCCCATCTCTGCCCACTTCATTCTCCAGAGCCTCTCCCTCACTTTTTTATATGGCCCATCATTCCCATCCTCTTACCCAGAACCTGCCCACTCCCCTTTTAATAATAGAAATCTTTTCCCATTTTTCATTCCTCCGAGGCTTTTTTTTTTGCCTTTGCTTAACAAAAATTTTTTTGAAAATAGGTTTTATGTGTAAGAAGCAAAAATTGAAACAGTACAAAAGGGAAATCCATCGGCCCTGGGGAGGGGAACTGTGAGGCTGAGGTGGATGGTGGAGGGAGACTTCACTGTATCACCTTTTGCATTTTGAACCACTTGAATGTGTTAGCTATTGAAAATAAAATTAAAATAAGAAGAAAACAAAAGTCCAGGCAGGGAAATTCAGCTGTCCTCCCTCTGTCCCCAGTTATCCCTACAGATAATCCCCAGGTAGAGAATTTTCATGCATCCTGTGTGACACCCCCTTCCCCATTTTTAAAGGCCAGTCTCCCTTTTTCCTGGCAAGAGGCGGGCACAGGGTGGCTATCTTGTTTCAGGATCCTGGAGGCCACGGGTAGCATCCCCTGGGCCGCCCCTCCCTTCTCAGCACACCTGGGAGCCTGTGCACTGATCGTGACCCCATTTCGGAAGAAACCAGAGCAGCTCTTCCTGCCTCCTCACCCTGTGCTCCCTGCCTTCTTTCCTAGCTAGCTGGCCCTGGGTCCTGGGCTTCCATCTTCCCTTCCCACCATCTCTATCCTTTGCTATTTTGCAAGAACTAGTCCTTCTAGTAACCTGGTGGCTTTGCACCCTCACAGCTGTGTCTATATAATTCCAATGTTTTTTTTTAATTAACAAAAAAATTTTTTAAAACCAGGGTCCCAACCCATCTCGTCAGTCCTGAAATCTGGGTTGGGGGAGGAGGAGTCTGAGCAGGGGAGCATGCGGTTTTCTTTCTGCTTTTTACGAAAATTCGTTGATGCAAACCTCCGGGTCAGGGAAAGGATCGCGGTGGGGCTTCGGGGGACAGAGAGCGCCTGAACCCTAACCTCCCGGACCCCACCCCACACCCACCAGCAGTGGCCCTCGGAGAGAGGTCAACCCGCCGGATTTGGGCCTCCGGGTATGAACGCCCACCCCTGACATAGCCATGTTCGAATCCCCTCTGGACACTTGAAGCCTGAGGCACAGACTTAAAACCGGTGCCTCACCCCATCAAATCTCGTCTGGCTTGCCCAGGCCTGGGGGAGCCGCCTGGGCCTTGGCCCTTCTCGCCTCTTCTTCTCATGCCCCAGGGAGGCCTTCCTCCAAGTCTCCTCTGGCCACTAGGCTCCCCATGGTTGGGCTACATTTTTGCCGCACGTTTCCGCTACCCCCACCCCACTCAAAAAGGCGTTAGGGAGCCTGAGAACGCAATTGAAGCTGCAGCTTGGAAGCCTGGATTGGTTGGGATCTCAAAGATGTTCTTCACCTAACCCCTTTCATTTAACATCTAGAAATAGCGAGCTTAGTAAGGCCCGGTGGCTCGCCAAAGGTCGTAGACCAAGCCCCTCGTGGGGCAAGAATCAGGGCAGCCACCGTGGTGAGTGAGGCATCAAGGGCTTCCTTCTCACTCGTCCACTAACTCCCAACCGTGAACGACCGTAGGACGACGAGGCGGGCCTCTGCTCGGCGAATGAAAAGCTGGCATCACTGGGCGCCGCCGAAAATCAGGCTTCGGCGCGGCCAGAGGCCTGATCTAGGCCGGTCAGGGAGCTCTCCACGGCCGCCGGCCGACCTCCCGGGAAATGGGACCAGAGCGCGGAGGGAGCGAGGCCAGAAGGCCTCCCAGGGCCCAGCCGCGACGCTGAAAAGCATGAAGGGTCGGAATTAGGCGCTCATTTAGCGAGCGTTACTAATCCGAAGTTACAGCGCTAATTCCCTGATCCGGCCGCTCCCACACGCAGCGCTGGGATTAGAGGCGCGGTCGCCTAGTCGCCCCGCCCTCACACCCCCAAATGCGCCCGCCCCGCGCCCTCGGGTCTGCGGGCTCAGGGCTAATCCGCCGCGCTCGCCCGGCCCGACCGTGCCGCGCGCAGGGTGGGTCCAGCCGGGGTGTGCAGTCCTGTACGCCTAGGTCGGGGAAAAGCAGGGAGGGGTCGGCCCTGAGCCCCGGGGCAGCCCCAGCGGGATTTATGCGCCCTCCAGGACCCAAGCGACGCGGCGCGGTCAAGAAAACGGCCCGGATTTTTCCAACCCGTGTATATGCGCACCCACAGCAGAGGCCCCGTGCAGGCCGCGGCGCCATTTTAATAGTCTTCATTTCCCCCTTGGCATCTCTTTCTCGCGTGTGTGTCGGGGGGTCTCGGTCCCCATCCCGTCTGTACTTTAGACCCCCTCCATCAGCCTGGATAGAGTGACCAATCGGCTCTGGCCTAGGGTGGGATGTGCGTCACCATGGTGACAGCCAGGGCGCCCTGGCAGTGCCGCCCATCACAGAGGGCGAATTTCACTCCGCCTGGACAGGAAGGTGGTGACTGGTGGGGAGCTGGAGGAAGGCTGTGGCAACTCATCCCGCCTCCAACCCTATTCTCCCTGGGGTCAGTTCAACTTGGGTCAGGCAGGGGAGAATGGATGATGTGGGCACGGCCTTGGTAGAGACCTGAGCTTGTGCTGGGAGTTGTGTTCAGGAATCTTCCTTTCCCCCAGGTGGTGTTCCCCTCTTCTTTCTCATCTTGGTCCAAAGCTCCATCTTGGTCAATCTCTCACCGTCTTCTGTGTCTCTCTTCCTACGAGAGTGGTGTTCAGGGGCTCTCAGAGGTCCCCCAATATTGCCTTGCTCTTAAGGGTTATTTTGGACAAGTCACTTCCCCTGAGCCTTAGTTTTATCATCCACAAGACGGGCTGGTGTGCATGCTGCTGATGGAAAGCACTGAGTGCACAGTGGGTGCTCTATCAATGTCAGGGCGCCTTCTCCCTTAGCAGGGAGGGCAAGATAATTGGGGATGGAACCACAACATAGGGATTTCCTTTCTGTCTGGGGAAGCCAAGTTTGGGTGTCTCATGGCTTCCTAGAGCCAGCTTTTCATTGCTCCTCCAGACAGCTGGGAATCGGAGAGGAAGAGAGGGTTTTTCAAAATAGAGGCAGGGCGGGGGCTGTGGCTGGAACAAAACCTTGGTCAGTGGCTCTGAGAATGGGCCGCTGCAGCTCCTATATAGTGCTGGCTCGTCCCTTCCAGGCCGGTCCGGCTTAAGCACCACTTTAAGTGGTCCCGGCATTCACTGGCCAGCCCCCTCACCGCAATTGAGCCGCAGGGGTTTGAAAAGAGGGCCAGGGCCTCAATGACAGGACCTTGGGCCAGGCTAATTGGTTTTGGTTCAAGGGGATACTGGAGTTGTGAAAAGCTCCAAACTGCCTTTCCCACGCCAGAGCCAGGCCACGGTTTTAAGGAGACGGGTTGGAGGAGCTCGGGGGCCAGGCGAGAAAGCTGGGAGCCAGGTGTCTCCGGCTGATGATCTTGCTCTAACAAACGGAAACATTCCTCCGCTTGGAGGGTGGGAAGTTGTTATAAGGCATTTCATGGGTGCAGGCAGGTTCTACTTGCCCTCTCTCACACACATGGCTATGCCAAGAAAGGGGTCTTTGAGCCTTTGGCACACCTTAGTTGGCAAAAGCAGCCTCGCTTCTTCCCACTGGAATCATCCAGTAAGAGAAACAAGCAATTGCCGAGTTTTAGTTCTTGCCCACAGAACTGGACCAAATCTAGCCTGTAGACTCTGGGAGAATCCTGCACTCTATCCTGAGGCAGGCGGTGCAGTTGGTCTCATGATAACCCACTTCCGTCTCCTGAAATGTCCCTAAACCACCCTGGGTATGAGCAAACAAGGCAGAGATGGAAAACAGGGAAACTTGAGGTCCTTTTTTTTTAAAACTATTATTTTTAAATAAAGGGTCAACTATTTCTTTACATTCAAAATTAAGCATTAATTATATTATGACAAGTCTATCATTATTGTAGGTAATAATGTAAATGCTTTGGAGCTTATGTCTTGAGGTGTACCAGATATCTATGTGTTTGGATCAAATGATTGCACATTCATATGTATAGTATACCCATTCTTATATATATGTGGTTTATATACCGAATCGTACACTTATATGACGATCAGTTATGTTAAGGATGGCGGCAGGGTTAAGGAAGAGCTATAAAAAGGTCACTCCCATTTAAAATGTTGCATTGATTGAGACCTGTTTTTCATGGTTCACTGTGTGTTGGAGGGAGCATTCTGAAGCCATCACCAGTGAAAGAAACCCCCTACCCTTCTTATTATCTTCCACATTTTGCACCATGTTTGCCCACTTGAGGCATATGATAAGTAGGAGAAAGGTACTTCGAAGAGATATAGAACTGTGTATCACATTTTCCATTTTTATTTCAATTTTTAATTGCCCAGGGCCTAATTTCTTTGGGACTCTGCTGATCTGCACATTTGAGATTCATGTGTAAATATGCATGTGGCATGTGTGCACGCCTGGGCTTCCTTATCACAGAGTGTGCTCTCTCGGTGTTTAAATACACACAATCCACACCACACACGATTATGGGCTTGCATATTTGCCTCTTCTCTAGAATCGGGTTAATTTTCCCTTCGTTAATCCTCAAACCCATTAAGTTCCCCCCCACCCCCCACCCCCACAAAAAACTGCACACCCTACCACAGACCAGTGGTTTCGCCCCACTTCTCCAGCAGGCAGCTATCCAGACAGGGTGCTGGAGTGAAGGTTCCTATTAGGCAGACTTCATTAATGTTACCAAATATACCCCAGCACATTTACTCGTCTACTATGAAGTATTATCATAAATGATTAAAATTAAACTGTACTTGTCAAAATAAATGAACAAGGTACAGTTAGTGATATCTTTGCCTTGATTTGCTTATTCACTAATTTGAAGAAAAGAAGGAAGGGAAAGGGAGAGAAGGGAGGAAAGAAAGGACAGACTACCATGGGAAGGGGAGAGGAGATGTTGAGAAAAAGCAGAGGGAGAGAAAGAGAGATGAAACCCCCTCAGTCATCTGCCCTTGGGTTTCCAGTCATTAGGGCACTCTGGGAGGCTGGAATGCAGTCTCTAACGTCAGCTCATAATGAATATTGAGGTGTGGATGTGGAAGGAGGGATTTCTTTGTTTACTGAGGAATGGCCATGGGAATGGGGGAGAGGATTGCCTTTGGGGATTAAGGAGTGGGCTTTGGTTTTATGAAGGGCCTTACTTCTTTTCTGAAGTTTTCTGCAGCTAATTGATTCAATTCAGACATTCCTCCTCCCTACCAGGCCAGCCAAGGCCGCGTGTCTGTGAGATGTGCACAGCCCCATTTCCCCATCTGCTCTGGCCCCTTTCTCTACTGTGACCCTTGAAAACGGTGTGAACCTTCACATCAATGGAGAAATCAGTCAGCAGCTGAGACCTTTGCATGCATGTGTGTGATACACTGCCACATACTTATACACCTACATGTATATTATTAGAAGTATAATTTACATATAGAAACAGATCATAGGTGTACAATGCATTTACATCCATGTAACCAACATTCAAGATAGCATTTCCCTCACTCCAGAAACTTCCCTCCTGCCTCCTCCCAGTCAATCCCTCCCCAACCCCCTTCAGATGTCTCTTACCATGGATCTGTTTGACCTATCTAGAGTGTCAAATACATAGAATGTATGCCAGGACTTCTTAGGAGATTTTGTGTTTGTGGTCACGTCGGACTCGCGTTAAACACTTTCTCCTCGGATGGGCCTGGAAGTCAGGCCTGTAATTAGATTTTCTTGGTGGGGCAGCTGGTTTGAGGTGGTCTTCCTTCAGGACAGCCCTGGTCTCACCCGAGGTCTGTTAATGATCAAGGGACAGGTGAAGCTCACACATTGCAACTTGTCTCCCATCAGTGGCATCCAGGAGCTGATGGAGAGCTATTAATGGAAGGTGCCAGCTTTGTGCTAATTAGAACTTCCTTTCAGCTTCCATCTGCACAGGCACTGGAGCCCCTCACCGGTCAGCCTCACCTCCCCCCACATCAGCTTGCAACCTAGCTTTTGTTCCCTCCATGAATTAGGAGGTGCTATGAGTGGAGCTGTTCTCTGTCTCTGGCCAAACCTGGGTTCTTTGTGTGTTGCAGGAATGTGCAGGGAGTGGCATTTCTTGAGCCTTCTCTGTCTTGTTAGGATGGAGATGGACTGCAAATTGGAAAGGGGGGTGGGTTCCACAGCCACTCCCCCAGGTTAGGCTGGTCTCACACTCCTCGACTTGGGTTTATTTTGAAAAGGACCTTTCTCCTCTGCCCTCTGGTGAGTGTGGCTTCAGATCCTTGTTCCCTCCATTACCCAGATTCCTGGTGTCTCTCAAGTCTGGTTGTACCCACCCCATCTCAACCTTCAGCTGCCATCTCTGCTGTGTCAGGCAGCCTGGGGGATGTCTCCCTGATCTTCTTCTTCTGAAAAAGCCCAAACTTTTTTTTTTCATTTTGCTTTTTCTTTCTTTCACCTCCGGTCCAATGGACATAATTTTTTAAGTGGAGGTTGTTTTTTATAGAGATTTCATTAAAAAAGAAAAGAAAAGAAACATTAACGTCACATTAACGTCATTTAAAGAAAAAGCACCTCTCAGCTTGGAGGTTGGGGGAGTTACAGCTTCCTGTGTGATTATCAATTGGGATAAAATCTCTTGCGGGAACCAGAGACAGGGGCATTTCCTAGTAATGCTCCTCTTTTTAGCTCCTGAATCCCCCCAGGTCTCCATTGGGGTTGTGTGTAAAAATATCATGCCCTTCCTGCCCCTTCATCTCATTTTCTCCTGCCTGAATTATCTTGATCATAATACAGGTCACCCACTTCTTTGACTGTGTAGACTGGGATTTTAAAAATCAGGAGTGGATTATTAGCCAGCATGAGGCTTTACCAGGTTCCCTCAAGGTTCTGGACCCAGGCTAAAGAGGGTGGAAATGCCTCCGGGGTGCCCAGAGGGCTGCAGAAATTCCCCATCACAGGTCATGGGGAGAGCAGGACGACGGGCTCTCCTCTGTGGCCTTTTCTGCCCCTAAGGGTGACAATCCTGAGTGGAGGCACTAGAATGGAGAACTCAGGACTATCCTGGACTGGGTTAATAATCCAGCAGTCCAAATTTCAGAAGGGCAGCAGCTGCGGGGGTGGGGGTGGGTGGGAAGGGATGCCCAAGCCTGTGAGGCAGGATTTGAGGGCATGCTTTCAACATTACAACTCAGTGTATCCTTCACAAGTCATATCACCTCTCTGGGCTTCTGTTTCCCCCATCTGTGAAATGGGAATAATAGTACCCACACCTCCAGGGGTCATGTGAGAATTAAGTAAAATATACAAATAAAGTCCTGGCATACAGCAGGTGCTGAGTAAATGATAGCTTTCTTCAGGGTCAGACAGGGGGTGCACATGAATGTCTGGATCTGAAATTCAAACCTCCACCTGCTGGCGACAGAATGAAAGCACCGATGGATGTCCAAGAATCCCTTGGAAGAACTGACCAGTGCCTGCCATGCCCACTGGGCCCCTGAATTGAGAGGCAAAACAGGACTCCAAGGAGCACCCAGTTGTGGAAGGGGGGGGGCGCTGTTGGAATGGGTATAAAGGTCCAAACTTGGCTGGCTGAGAAGGACACACAAATGTCTACAGCCTTGAAGGGAACAGATTAGGAATTGACTTTTGAGGCCAAGAGGGCGTCACCAGCAGGTCCTTGTTAGTTCAGCGGTTGGGGATTTCTAATAGCTGGCGCCTGGGATCCCAGCTCCGGCAGGTTCTGGGTCTCAGGACTCATGAACATCGCTGTCGGGGCTCGGGGTGGGGGGGCGGTTAGTCAGGATCGTTTCGGGGCGCTGGCTGGCAGGCTCTGCGCGGTGTGCTGGGCCCTAGGTGCACCCAGATGCCCCATCTCACGGTTCTCCATTTCTGGAGCTCCAGCTCCCAACGAGCAGGGTTTCGCTCCGGAGGGCGGGCCTCCAGCGGCATACTTGCGGGTGGCTAAATGCCCGGCCCGCTGGCCGGTAAGGAGAGCCGGGCCAGAATCCCCCTTAGCCAGTACCCCACCGGGCTTCCCTTCTGCGTCCTAGGCGGGCGAGACTGAGGCGCAGAGAGCTGGGCTGTGGACATGACCTGGAGGATGCATGTGTCCCCACCCCACCTTCGAGTGGACGCGGGCGCGCTTCTGGGCAGGCATTGGGGGGGGTGCCTGATGTCTCCGCTCTGTTTTACAGCTACTCCCCTGCAAGCGCTTCCCCCTTCGGCGCCGTTCCGCCCGCGCTCAGCGCCCTCTTCGCGAGCACGAACTAGCTGTGGGCACCGGCTCTCTCGCAGGAGGGCGCGCCGGGGGCAAGGTGAGTGGCCAGAGCCAGGGAATGGGAGGAGGAGCTGTCTGCCTGCACCCCAACTCTGCCCTGGGTGTCTCCAAGAGCGGGCTCGCCGGCCTGCAGCCCGGAGGTTGGGCGATTCCAAGATCAGGACGGTGGAGCGGCTGTGTTTTAACCTGGGTCACCAGAAAGGCCCTAACCCTCCTCCCTAAGCCCAGATCCAATGTGAAACACACACGCGCAACGCCCTGTGAAATGGCACTAACAATACACTTACTGGCTTGTGATGCTTTGTGATACAATTCGGCAGAGCTGGCGCAGAGCGCGATGTATAGCACACAGTAGGCCCCAAGTAAATGGCGGCTGTGACGGTTCCGGTCTCCGACGCGGCTTTTTGGACACCCGGGCACCCCCCCGTCGGCTTTCCGCGGGAATCGGAGGCGCGCAGTAACCAGCGCCTTGCCCCTCCGCCTGGGGATGCGCAGCCGGCCCCGGAAGGGCTGGGGCCTGTGCCCGCGCCCCCAGTCTCTGGGCTAAAGAAAAGGGAGTCACCGGCACAGGCTAGAGTGCCGCAGTGGGGCACGAGCCCAAGCAAAGCAAGAATCCGTTTTAAGCATTCACACCTCGTGTACACCCGGGCACTGCCTGGGCCAACGCCCTTCGTAACCAGGAGCGCCCCCAGGCCCCGCGGCGCGGGCGCGGCGGGGGGAGGGCGCAAACAGGACGCCCGGGGCTGGCCGAGGTCGGCGAGAAAGATGGCAGGAGGCCCGCGGCCGTGACCCCTGGTCTGCGCTGAGACTCGAGTGGGGCGCGTTGCGAGGCCGGGAGGCCATTTTGAGAGCTCGAGGAGCGGCGGCAAGATGGCTGCGTGGGCACGAGGTAGGTCGCGGCGCCGCGGCCCTGCCGACCCCCTCCTCGCGCTCGCCCTGCCGCGGGCCCACAGAGGCGGAACGCGTGTCGAGCGCGCCCGGCCCCGCAGTGTCTCGGCCGCCGTCCGTCCCGGGCAGGCCCTCAGGGTATTAATTACCCCCGCGGGGGGGTGCCTTGCGAGAGAACGGCCGCAGTCTTCCTTCCCACCTCCCTACCGGACCCTCCGTCGCGGCTGCCCGCGCACCCCCCCAGGCCGCCAAGTGAGCTCCTGGCCGGAGACAAGGAGCCCCGCGGGTGCAAGTCGCGGCGGCGGAAAAAGAGGCTTCCGGTCCGAGCCCTCCTCACTTACCTGCCTGAGGCAGGGGCGGAGACGGCCTTCCTCTCGGCCCGAGGGGGTGCAGCCGGTCTTGAGCGGGCCGGGCTGAAGAATGTCGTTATTTTGGAGCCCGGAACCGCAGGCGCTTTGCACTCTTTCGTTATTTCAGGGGAATGTCAGGCGCATGGTTAATGCCCGCTTTTTCTTGAAACCGCGAGGCCCGAGTGGCGAGCAGACCGAAGCCACCCTTCCCGGGACTGTGTGTTCCGGAGCGCAGTGATAGCGGGGGCCGAGGAACAGAGAGCCCCGCTGATGGGGGCGGCGGTCTAGCGAGGGTCTCCGCGTCGCCGCTGTGGTTGGGGGCAGGCCTAGAGGCTCCGTTCGCATCCTTTTAGGCTGCTTCGGGTCCATTGCTTCCTCCGCTGGCCCGGTGGAGCAACTTTGAGTTCGCCCCCTCCAGGCCCCCGCCCAAAGGTCAGAGCTGTGTCTGTTCTGTGGCCTCCGCCCCGCCCCCTCCACCAGGTTGAATAATTTAAGCTCAGTCGCTGTTGTTCTTATTAACCCAGTTGACCCACCGCTACCCTAAAGCAGGTTCCACGCGTGTGCATTTGTACAGACCGACCAAGGAGCTCCAGTAACGTTAGTTGTGTTTGAGTTCTGCTTTGTGCCAGGCCCGCTGCTAAGCACTTCATGTGCATTAGGGCCTCAGCTTGATAAGTAGGGTGATGATTCCCTCTTTGTGATTTTGGCCATAGCTAGGATGCGACAGAGCCGGGGCCAGGATGTAGATTCAGAGCTGTCTAACCCAAAGCCTGAGTTCTTATCCACAGGCTCAGCACTTGCATACATACAACAGACACATGGATTCATCTGTTGTGTCTCATCTCTCAAACAAGCACCAAGCCTGTCCTGAATCCAAGCCCCCATCCCCACATCACATATGAGGGCTCACATATGAGGACTCTCCTGTCACCTCATCCCCAACCTCCTAGCCTAAAGCTCTGGCCTAAAATAGATGTTCTGATTTAATACTGTGGTTGTTCTGAGCCTCCTGGCAGCCAAGACAAAGAAGAAAGTATGATGGTTTATAACCTTGTTCCAAAAAGGAAGCTCATCAGGATTTTTAGAGATATGAACATTTTTTCCCTCCATAAGATTTATAGAAAATTTAAAGCTTGGTGATTATGTAGGTCAACTGCTCATGTCACAGATGAGGAACCAGCCCAGAGAGATTAAGTAATTTTCCCCAAGGTCATGAAGTTAGCTAGCAGAGCAAGGAATGGGACCCAGGGCTCCTGATTCCCAGTCCAGTTTCCAACCTCTCAGGAGCGGGCTTTAGTGGGCTTCTCAACAATGGTTTAGTTGTTTTTAGTGACCCCTCAATTCCCCACTATAAACTCCTCAGACCTGTGTGCTGTCTTCTTCTTTCCTTTGCCCCAGTTCCTAATGCTAGGCTGGGCTCACCATTGTGGGTGTCTGTAAATATCTGGTAAATGAGTGAGTGGATCTCTCTTAAAGACTAAAGCTCTGTGCTGTGGAGATAGGGGTGGTGGTGGAGAGATGTTCTGGTTTCAGTCCTCTGGAGGGACTTTGTTTTTTGAATGTTACATTCCTGAGCCCATGAATTCCCTAGACCTCTCTCTTTGGGCAAATGGTGTGAACTGGGTAGTGTATTTCCCCTTTTGGCAGTCGTCCAGCTCCTGACTGTTCTATCACATTGTTGGACCTAACGGGAAGGGGTTATTTTTCTCTTATTTTTATTTATTTGTTTTATTTTATTTTTTGTTTTGGCCGTGCTGCGTGGTACATGAGATCTTAGTCCCCTGACCAGGGATCGAACCCATGCCCCCTGCAGTGGAAGCACGGAGTCCTAACCACTGGACCACCAGGGAATTCCCTGGGTCATTTCTCTCTTGAAGGGACATGTTGTCAGTGAGACCTACAAGTCCCTTTATGTGAACTAAGGAGGGTTTCCCGATGGCCTCAGCACAGCTGCCGTGAGGCCTGGTAGATCCATTCTTTTGTCCTGTTTGGGTAGAGAGCCCCCCTTTCTGTGCCTTCCCAGGTTTAGTTCCTGTGGCTTAAGTACAAGTCATAGAATGTGGCTCATCAGATCCCCAGAACTTATACAGATTAGCAGATTTTCATGCTTCCCAAAAGGTAACCTTGGAACCCCTGGCATGATAACTGTCAGTGCCGAATAAATTTGGTGAGCCTGCCATAGACCAGATTCTCTGGAAATTTGTACTGGAAACTTGTCACCCCTGGCGTGTGGGGAGGAGGTCTGCTTCTTGGTGAGCAGCCCCTATTGACAGAAATGCTGCAACAGATCCTAGCCAAATCCTGACCATCGTCTTTGGGCAGGCTCTGCCCAGGCAAAACAGGGTGGAGAGCTGAGGCCAGTTTACAGCTAAAGCCCCAGCTCTGGAAGAAAAACAGGGTTCAGCTCCCCAGGTTAGTTACTGTCTACAAGGATTAAAGGCCCCAAATAATGGCTGGCCTCTCCCCTCCTCCGTGCCAAGGGAAGACATGTAAATACAGCCGCACGCCAGCTTAGGCAGTAGATGTGTATAAATCGAATTTAGCAAATCAGATCATGGTTTAAATGCACTATTTAAAGCAGTCCTGCAGTGAAGCCTTTTACAAAGGGAATAATCATTTTGTGATGCTAATCATCAGCCTCCAGTCTATCTCCTTTGTAAGTTCAGATGTTGGTGCACTGGGTGTTCTGAAATTGGGGCGCTCTTGTGTAGGGCCCAGGTGGTGGCTGTCTGCCTTCTTTTTCTGACCTCTCATTTTAAATGGGTGCATGTCCTTGTTCTCACTGGGGGCCCCAGGATGCTCGTCACTTAGTCTGATAGTTCTCGTCCATCCCACTCATCTTTTTATAATCAGATAGAGCCCACCATTCAGCTGCTCCTGGCTCCTTTTCTGAGATTTTCACCCTTCCTGGGGGGAGATATAAGCCCTGCTGTTCTCAGGGTATTAGAACCAACTCCCTCTCTGAACTGAACCTTCTTTTGTTTCCCTGAGCTTCTGGTATCTCTGGTGCTGATCATAAAGAAGATCTTAGAGTTGACGGGACACACACCGGCCTCTGAATTTAGTAGGTGAATTAAATGCAGGCACCCACTTGCTGAATAGGCACTGTCCAAAATATTCTCCCCATTCACAGCGAAATAACTGAGGCCTAGATGTTAAAGTGACTTTTCCCACAAGTTAAAATCGGGACTCAAAGGAGAACCTGTCTCCTAATTGCTATAAAAGTGTTTTATACACTGAGCCATAGTGCCTTTCTTTGCAGAGAAAATATAATCAGAGACCATCTGGGTGGGAGAGGAAGAGAATGAAGGGAAAGAGATGGATCAGAGTGGAATAAAGGAAGTGGGCAGGAAGCTGGGGGCCGCAAGGAGCCTGACCTTGCTTAGCTCACAGGCCCTGATATAGTGTCTTTGTCAATGCTGCCACTATTGGCGCGTTCCTCAGTAATTATGACTGTGTGTTGGCATGGCGACTCGGAGTAAGAAGACTAGAAGCACTGGGTAAATGCACGACTTGTTCTTGCCTTCTAAAGCAGAGAGGAGCTTTTGTGGGTAGTTCCTCCAGGGAGCCGTGGTAGAAAAATCACCAGACCCAGTGCTGGAGTGTGGGTATTTACAACCCTCAGGAGCCAGGGGGCCCTGCTCAGGGGTGGCACACACAGAGGTCTTCATCGAGACTGGCCTCCCGTGCAGAGACCTCCCAGAACCTCCCTTCTGTTCCTTTCTGTTGGTCTTTGTTCCGGAGCTTGTGATGTCAAGTATATCAGTTTCTATTCCTCTCCAGGTTGTCTATTTCAACTAGGTTTAAGTTGCAGTCCCCCTGAATTTGATTTATCATAAAATGATCTATTTTGTAGGCCATGAGTATTTATCAGGAGGCTGAAAGGAAAGGCTGATGGGCCCAGCTGTTGGGATGGAGTTTGGGGCCTCTGTTTCTACACTGGAGCCCTCTCCTTAGATACTTGGGTCACATCCTCATCCAAAAATGGGGGACGTTGCTGGAGTCAAGAGTTGCACTGTCCAGTATGCTAACCACCGTTGGTCTCGTGAGCTGTAGTCAGTGCAACATGCCGAAATGATAATACTGGGTTAAAATATATTATTAAAATTAGTTTTACCTCTTCTTACTTTTTGGTGTGGCTTCTAGAAAATTTTAAAGTGATACATGTCGCTCATATTTTCATTGAGCTAAACTAGAGAATCGAGACCTCTTCCAGCCCCAATGTTCAGTAACTAATCCTGATCTACCCCTGGAAGGTCTCTGGCCACAGAGAGTTCTGTGCATGGAAAAGCCAGGCTGGAGGCTAGTACAGCCTCTTAAATGGGGGTTACCCCTCAGTCCTTTGAGGCAGAAGGCCTGAATCCACAGGCAGCATCAAGTTTTTCAGCTTTTAGGGTGGGAGGAAGAAAGCCAGTGGGTAGCCCCCAGAAGAGTCTTTGCTTGGAGGATTAGTAGTGCCCTGTGGAGTTTGTATGGGCACAGATGTAGATGACAGGAGGGTTGTCCCAGGGGTGGAACATGTCCCCGCAGTTCCTGACCTCGAAGTGATTTCATCGTCTCCCAGATGTGTGGAAACCACAGGGCATGAGAAGGCAGCCGTGCATCCCAGGTTCGTGCCAAACCCACTTAAAGCAGGTTTCCTTTGGCCCGAGGGCTCCTCATTGCCCCTCTCCTGGCTGCCCCTCCTCCCCTGAGTCTCTGCTGCTCTCTGTGAGCTGAAGCTTCTGGGATGCGCCTTGGCTCAGAGCCAGCGTCTTCTTGGAGAAGCCTCCTGCCCTGGCTCCTTGCCAAGCCTCGGGTCTTCAGAGAGATTTTCTGGGGAGGCGCTGGGCTCATCCTGCTGTCAGAGGGCAGAGAGGCCTTCTCACCTCGGAGGACTCCTGGCTGTGGGTCCAGCCTTGCTCACAATCACCTCCCCGTCTCAGAACTTCAGTTTCCTACCCTGGAATGGGTTAAGGGCCTCTGAGCTCCAGTAACCCTTGAGGTTATGAAAAGAAGGCTCCTCACATGAGCCGGGGAGGTGAGAAATTGGCAGACAGGAAATCATGAGTCATGATAATGGTGACAGGAACCATTTATTGAGCACTTATGTGTGCCAAGTTCAGCGCTAACGCTTTGCATACTTTACCTCCTTTAAGGCCTGTCTCTTGGGGAGCAGAAAGAGTAATAAAAGTAATCTAGGGTCTGCCCTTCTTTTCTAAGCCAGATGCCATTGGGGTGATTGCATGGGGTACGTTTCAGAAGCTACAGCCCTTGGGTAGGTAGCATCTGAGTCCCCTGTGAGTCCTCATCTCCTAAGGAGTCAGCCTGGGCTTTGGGAAGCAGCAGGAGCTCATTTGGGTTGCTAGAGTATGGCCCTCTAGTGTCTCCTGCTTCAGACTGGCAATATACTTGGATGATCCGGGTAGGAAGGCTGAGTGCTAGGCCCCTGGGAGCCTTGGTGAGATGCTCAGAGGAGTGAGAAGCATCCCACCCACTCCTAGCTTTCTCCTAATTGTCAGCGTGGTCCATAACCTGGCTGTGCTTCAGTCTGTAAAGTCAGGGGTTGATTCAAGCCCACCAGTCTGCCCATGGTGCCAAGGGATTGCACCTGCCTGGGACGAGGTTGAACCTCCGCCTTCTGCAATGTTACATCCCCTGAGGTAGCATTCTGTCTTCTGGAGAAGGCAAAGGTCTCCAAGTCCTCTGTCTAATCTCATCTGGTCCTTAAACAGAGAACATTAGACCTTCTTCCTGATTCGCCCAGTTTGGTAGCACAGGACAGGAGATGTGGTGCGTGCCTCTGAGGGCGTGTCATTTCCTTGGGGAGTGCTGGGAGGCTGGGAGTAGAAAGAGGGAGGCCTCCAGTTTACAGCCACCCCTCCCTTTGTGCCTGCAGCTTCCTTTAAGCCATGTTTAGTTGTTTCTAGTTCACTCTTCTCTCTTCTGCTGTTGGATCTTAGGCTTCAGGATCATGGTGGAAATCAACTATACTAAAGGCAAAAAAAGAAAAGATCATAGCGGTGTGAGGAAGTGCGTGTGGCTCAGTGGGTGTCGGGGTCTGTGTGACCTAGTTCAGACCCCTGGGGCACACTATTTCACCTCTCTCTCTGAGCCCGTTTTCTCATCTGCAGACTTGGGGGTAGTAATACTTACCTTGTGGCACTCAAGAAGTGTCAGTTTGCATCCCCCACCTGCCGCCTTGGAGTGGGTATGTGTGTGTTGGGGGTAGGCGGGGGCTGAGCACGAGTGAGCCAGCATGAGTGAGCCAGCACGAGTGAGCCAGCACGGCTCTGCCGCGGGGGACCATCTCACTGGTGGGCCACACGTCTGTAATGAGTGAAGGCACAGGGGAGGCGGCGATCGGGCTCAGCTCTCTGTCAGGCACTCTACAATAAGTCATGGTGTTTACTGACTGCTTCGGCTCCGAGGTCCAGAGAGAGCCCCAGAAGAAGCCCTGACCTGTTCCCTGACCGCTTGGAGCAGAAACCAGCCTAAGAAGGCACACATTTGAGGTGTGCAAAGCTTGACTCAGGCCATGGGAGTTAAGAGAGCAGGACTTTGTGTGGGGTGGAATCGTCAGAGCAGCCTCATTGTACCCCCAAAGGTCTTCTAGGCTGAGGAGGGGGGAGGACTCCCTGAACAGAGGTTCAAAGGTGGGCATGAGTCCTACAGGACTGAGTTAGAGATTTAGGTATGAAGAGCAGGTTGGATGGTGGCGGCCAAGAACAGTGGCAATGGAGGGCAGGCTAGGGGAACTGGTCCTGTTACCATGTGCAAGATGGGTGTGGGTTGCTGCCAGGCCAGCCTGAGTTGAGTAGACACATCACATCCACCGTGGGCCTCTCACCGCTGTTGGCTCTTGGCCTGGATTTCAATACCTCCAGGGCTGTGCCGTGGAACCATCCCAGTTTGTAAGGGAACCGTGAAGCTCAGAAATTGGAAGTCTTCCCATACCAGATTGTATTTTTTCTACTGCATTCATTTATTCATTCAGCTTTCATTGAGCACTATGTGTCAGGCTCTGGGCAATGCCTTGGGGGTACAAAGAAGAAAACTACCACTTCCCTTGCCCAGCACTTTAAAGCTTGTATAATACAGAATTTCATCTATCTATTCAGAACAGGAAGGCTAGGCCCCTGGCGGGGGGTGTTGGATTAGCGGACACTGGGGGTATGACATTTCTTACCCATTTGCGGCTTCCTGGCTTTCCTGCCTCTCTACATACCCCAAGAGCCTGGTAGAGCTGGGTCAGAGGCCATTTCATGCTTTGCCCTTGGTGACCTTAAGCTGCCATTTAGCCCGGGCTAGAACTTCTTTTTTTTTTTTTGGCTGCGTTGGGTCTTCCTTGCTGCCCGCGGGCTTTCTCTAGTTGCAACAAGCGGGGGCTACTCTTCGTTGTGGTGTGCGGGCTTCTCATTACGGTGGCTTCTCATTGCGGAGCACAGGCTCTAGGCGCACGGGCTTCAGTAGTTGTGGCTCATGGCTCTAGAGCACAGGCTTAGTAGTTGTGGCACCCGGACTTAGTTGCTCTGTGGCATGTGGGATCTTCCCGGACCAGGGCTCGAACCCATGTCCCCTGCATTGGCAGGTGGATTCTTAACCACTGCGCCACCAGGGAAGCCTGGGCTAGAACTTTAGTTTTCCAGATTCCATTGGTTCTTTATAGGACTGTGACCTCTCAATTGCCTTTTCTTCATTTAAGAAACAACTTTGGGGCTTCCCTGGTGGCACAGTGGTTGAGAGTCCGCCTGCCGATGCAGGGGACATGGGTTCGTGCCCCGGTCCGGGAAGATCCCACATGCCGCGGAGCGGCTGGGCCCGTGAGCCATGGCCGCTGATTTGCATTTGAGTGGTAAGGAACATCTTAAATGCAATCAAATGATAAATTACCTCTGGGTGAATTCATATACAGTAGGTTTCTCCTCAGAAGAAATCCAACACTGTTTGGGGCCTCAAGGCCAGAATTCTCTCCTGGTTCTGCTCAGACTGGTTGGGAGGTGAGCCTGCATGTAAGTTAGCAACAGTGGGCGCCCAGATGCCTTCTCTCAACACATCTGGCATTTGAAAGAGTCATCCATTTAGCCACTAGGTTGGAGCCCACCCTGTAAATGCATCCACCAGCTCTAAAGCCCAAACTACAGGATCTCATTCTCTCACTTGCCTCCCAGGAGGGGAAAGGCCAAACAGGTTTCATCTTATTGTTGTTATTACTGTTCTGGTGATTTTCTTGTTGAGGTCAATGCGTGTATGTGTTTAGAAAGATAAAACGCTAGGAGTTACGTGGCATTTGTGGTCAAAGTACTTGTCAGAGATGTAGGAGGGACCATGCCACTTCCCGCTGCATGGAAGGTGGTTCCAGATCTTTGAATGGAGTCCCAGGTCAGTTGGAGACTCTCGGGGAAGTATCCTCCCCCCAGCTTCTGTATGGAAGGCCAACTGTTGCTGGTGGGCAAGATGAGCATATGTGAGACAGGCTTTGCTCTGTGGACAAGTAAGAGGCAGGTAGTGGGATGCAGAGCAGTGCTGGACTCCACTTCTGAAACCTTCCGTCTTTCCTTCCCTGAGAAACTCCAGAGAGGTTGGTGAGAGTGATTTCTCGGGAAGATGCAGTATGTTCTGCCTTCTATGAGGGACAGGACAGTGGATGTCCAACTGCTGACAAGGAGTAGGCCTTCCCCTCACTGGGTGGCCTCTCGCCCTTCTAGCTTCCTTTGCATGGCTCTCTTAGAGGTAGTTTGAATGAGTCTCATATGCACAGAGACTGGTCTTGGGTTTAAATTTGGTAGCCAGTTGACAGCACACACTTTAGCCTCGAAGCCACATGGTTGATGTTTCCTCCAGGACAAAGTACACGCACAGACACCCCCGTGCTAGTCCCTGACGCCTCTCCAGAGAAGAAGCCAGGAGCACAGCTGTCCCATTTCCCATTCTCTTCTAGTCTTATGTTCCTTCTGTCCTCTCCAGGACGTGCTCCAAAGTCAGAAGACAGGGAAAGGAGAAGCAGGAGCCCTGGTGGGAGAGTCTGAAGGTGGGTCCTGGCCTGATACAAGCCACAGGCCGTGTGTGTGTGTGTGTGTGTGTGTGTGTGTGTGTGTGTGTGTGTTCACAGGTCATTCCAGCGGCTACTTTGACCTGTCTACACAATGAGCTCTCCAGTTTGGACAGGAAATTTAAAAAGGGAAAGTACACCCAATAGTTCTTGGAGCCAGTTGCCTATTAGGTTGGCTCATATGAAATTTCTTTTTTATAGATCAAAAACAGTCAAATATTGGTGATTTTGTATGGTTCACCCTAATACATTTCCACTGCTCTGGGCCAGTGGAGAGGGAGCCATTCATTCTCCTTTAGTCTCAGAAGCACATTTTAAAGAGTCTCTGAGATTTTTACCATTTGTATTCCTCTTCATCCTGCATACCCTTCTCAAAATTATTTTAACTGCAGGAAGAAATCACCCCGACCTGTGGATTCTACTGTAAGAGAAAACTACCCCAGCAAGGCTCCACTTTGCCCCAGCTTCAAGACATGTCTCAAAGTGCAGGACAATCGAGATGACTTTCAAACACCTTTTCTTTCTGTATCAAAAAAATCCTTCAGGGCAGCTCAGATAACCCTGACTAAGGGCTAAGACCAGTTCCAAACCTTTCTGTCTCGGGAGGCATTTGCTTCCATCTGGACGCCTGGAATGGTGTTGTACTTCACCTCCCGCATAGCTGATAGCTGTCCTGGGAGAGAGCGGGGGAGGAGGTTGTTGGAGAGCTGGCGTGCAGCCTCTCCATAACCTTTCAGCCACCCTGGTGCTGGGCGACCAGCGGCGTGGGCTTTTGACTGAATGCACTCGCAGTCCTGCATTCATTATGCCATTGTCAGCGTGTGTGTCTGGGGCTGCCCCTGGGTGTGTGTGTTTCTTTTTGTGTCTGCGTGTCAGTGTCAGGCTGTGCGTGTCTGTTTACGTCGGCCTGTCTAGGCGGGCTCAGTGCGACAAGGAGCTGGGGGCTGTTGGTAGGAGGGAGGGCATTTCAAAGCCCCAGATCTCCCCCTCAGGAATCTCGGGGGATTTATATATTGTATATATATTTACATGTGTGTTATAGACAGACAGATGATAGATAGATACAGATGTCTATCTATCTGTATATACAGGGTTTTTGTGTGTGTGCTGCTCGTTGTGTAGGGCTACATGCGAGTGTCTGACCAGGTGTGGTGTAAGCAGCCAAGGGCCGGGTGAGCCCCATCTGCCAAGAGCTTACAGACGTGCCTGCCCACCTGCCCACCCGCCGTCCATGGGGAGCCTGTCCCTTCGAAGCTCACGGCCTCCTCTCTAATTTATTAGCTAGGAAGGAGGAGAAAATGAAATGTTGCCTGAAGACAATGGCCGAGACAGCAGGTCCCACCCTGCACAGCCGCCAGCACCTCTCCCCTCATCCCTGTCTCCTCCTCTGCAGTCAGGATCTGTACATTACATTGCTCAGTCAGCAGTAAGAGGAGAAAGAACCCCCAAACCAAGCTATAAAAAACACATTGGCCATGGACATGCAGGGGTAGCTATAGGCTGTTGAAGGTAGGAGAGGGCAATAAGGCGAAGATTTGAGCTGGACTTTGTATCTGCTGTCCCAGTGGATACAAGGCCCCTCATCCACTCTGGGGTCCCCCACCTCTGAGTCCCGGGACTTCTCCCCGCTGCCAGACAGTCAGGGGAGGGGAGAGGGGCCCAAGGCAGCTGCAGGGACTGTGTTAGTAAACACTTTGCTGGGTTCCCATTTTCTTCATCACCCCACCCTTCTCCACTCCTGATGCCCCATTACACACACTGCCCCCCCCCCCAGCATCCCTTTTTCTGTGGCCTGCACAATGAGCTCATTGTCCTGGGTGTGATTTGAATAAGGGATCGGCAGGCCTGTTCCCAGCATTGTCCGAGGGGCTGGGAAAAACCCCAGCGCAGGCAGGAGGACCAGACCAGACAGAGACAGATGCCTAAATTAGCAACAAAGCTTTGTGCACGTCCCCCGGACAAGGGCTCGCCTTGTTTGCGTGGACTCGAGGGTGTGGAGCTGGCCGGCTGCTCGCATGTCTCCCCATGTTAATTAGTTTTGCATGCATGTCTGAGAAGGTGCCAGGGGAGATGTGTTTGCCTTTCCCCGGGAGGGGGACCTGTTTGTGGCTGTGGAGCTGAGCTGGGTTGGGCTTACCTGGGGAGCCAGGCTCTGAGCCTGGGTGGGAATCTTGGCTCCCCCACCCTGCTCTTCTGTCTCTCTGTCATTTTAGGGGGGCTTGGCTTTGCTCCCCATGCCTTCTCTACTGCTACCCCACCACGTCTGAAAGTTGGTTAGCTCTGACTACAGGGAACTCACTGGCTTCCACCCAGACCCGGGCCAGTGCCTGTCCATCTGGCAGTCTGTCTCCCACGACACAGGGCCCCCCGGGACCAGGCAGCAGAAGCGGCCAGTCTGGGCTCTCCTCCGTCCCCAAGCCAGATGGCCAGTCTGCTTATCGAATTACGGCCTCCCCTGGCCCCAGACCCCCGCCGCCCACAGTTGGGCCAGGATCTTGTTTGGGATATGACGGAGAAGCCCTCTTTTAGGCCCTCGAAGGGGCCTGGCCCTGAGCAGGAAAGGGGTCTGGTAGACAGGGCATGAGCATGTCCTTGTCACTGGCTTGCTGCCTGACCTCAGGGAGGCCAGTTCATCGAACACCTGAGTCTCAATGTTCTCACTGGCAAAACAAGTGAGTGGCACTTCAGGAATCTCCTGGTTCCTTCCAACTCGAAAAGTCTGTGATGGTTGGGGTCATTTTAAACCTGTGTTGGTTTAGCACTCACTGATTGAGCATAACGACGGGAATGGGACCAGTGAATTCTGGCCAGGGGTGGAGCAGGGGTTAGAGGAAGGATTTTATCGCTGTTGGCACTGGAGTGTGGGCCTCTGTTTTCGGAGCCGGTAGAGGATTAGGAGCTGGCAGAGCCCCTCTTCCCAGGTCCTCACAGAACCCAGCCCCAGCGGCCCAAGCCCTCCTCCTCCTGCCCCTACCCTGCAGTGGTGGGAGGCAGGCCCTGGCTCGGCAGAAGGGAGCTTGGCAGTGGCAGCAAATGGGAAGCTGGAGTGAGAGCAGCTGCTGGCCAAGGCCCTGGGTGTGTCCCGGTCGCCCCCTGCAGGCCCTGGCATGGGGGACAGGGCTGGGAAGGGGCTGGATGCCTGCCGAACTGGGCCTCCGGATAGCTTTCTGGGTCGTGCCTTCAGAGTTTCCAGCTCTGTACAGCCCCTCACAGTAATGCGGGAAGGTCAGGGAGCAGGGGTGTGGAGCATGGCTCCTCCTGTTCAGGTACAGGAGTCTTAGGATCCAGCAACCAGAGGGTCTGGCTTCATGGCCCTTCCCTAGCCTTTCCCCCACCCTGCCCCACTGGCCCTGCCCTCTCATTACAGCTTCTTAGTAATTGAAAGTCTAAGCCTGGGACACTCACAGTCCAAAAAGCCCTGTGCCAAAGCCTCCAGTTCCTTCCCGTTGGGTCTTTATGGACCTATTCATATCATTTCTTACAGACCTGGTGAGTCTATGCAGACAGAAGGGAACTTCTTTTCCTGTGTTTGTGTTTTAAATATTTTGGGATGGCTTTGGTTCAGGAAGTGCCGGGGTTTTAGGGAAGAGCTTTGAACACCCAAATTCCTTCTCTTGTCCCTTCTTTGCCAGCCTCCCCCATCCCTGGTGCTCCCTCCTGCTCTCTCTTACGTTGTGTGGGATGCGTCTTGCTCTGGGGTCGGGCAGCTGATTGGAGGGACCCACAGAGAGCCTCTGGGATTACCCTCAGCCGGCGCTCAGTCCTGGCAGGGGAGGCCCTGGGCTCCAGCCCGTCCCCACCCCCAGTGCGCTCACTCACTTCCTACCCCTCTCCCTGTCTCCTAGGCTGCTCCATCTGGGGATCTGGAGGGGAAGTCAGAAGCTAAATGAGGAAGAATATAGAGGTTAGAACTCATGGTGGGAACAGAGAGCAGGGTCCACAGTACCGGTGGGGGGAGAGAAGCAAGGCAGGCAGGGCCTTGGGAGAGCTGCCCACTGCCCTCCCTGCCCCTCCCCATCCTCCCTCCTGGATTTTAGCCGCCTCAGCTGTAGCCCTGAGCTCCTTAATCTGGTGAGCAGTGTGGTGCTCCGGGGAGGGCTGGCAGAGGCTTTAGGAGGTGACAGGGGATCTTGGGAGTCGCACTCTGCTAACCAAGCATCGCACAAAGCCAGGGAATCACATTCCAAGCATGGCTCCCCATTCCAAGGCTGGACCAGCATGGGTGGTACCCAGTGGAGAGCTGGGGCACGGGCCCTGCGTGCAGCTGGAGTGACCTTTTTCTTTGTTCCTCAGGAGGAAAGCTCCCAAGATTTAGGCTCTCTAGCCCTATCTGCATGGTGAAGGTTTTATTGTTTGGTAGCTGTCCCCACCCTTACCCCAGCCCCCAAATCCTCTGGCTTCCTATCCCAGTTAGGAGAAGCCATGTATACATTGCAGGTATTCCTTCCCCTGGTTAGCCAGGAAAATGCTGTCAGGGCTGGTCAGGGGGTAGGGAATTTGTTCTAGAACTAATCAAATGTGCTGGGCAGTATGCCTCCCCTGCTTACACTGAGCCCTGAGAGAACCCTGGGGAGGTAAGAAAATGAGGTGGGGATGCTAGGCACAAGCCCAGGTGCTTCAGAGCCTTCCAGCCCACCGGGATGGGGATGTCCCAGACCTGGGACCTTGGCTGGAGAGGAGGGACAAGGCAGAGGCCCAGATCGGAGTTCTGCTTCTGACCACCATACAACAGACCCCTGAATATCTGAGAGCCTTTTAACCCTCATCTGTAAAATGGGAACAATAATCCCTACCTCCCTATGGAGTTGCTAAACACTAAATAGGGTTCATTTTCCTTCCCCTTTTCCCTTAGGTATGGGGCAGGCATGAAGGAGTTGAGCTTCTTAAGGTTGGTTGATATAGCTAGGATTTGGAGGATGAGGACAGCAGTGACATGCAGAATATTTAACCATGGGCACCGGCCAGTCAAATGGCAGCTGGCCGAAATCAGCAGCCCAGGGAGGAGGGCACAGCTGGGCTGAAAGGAGTTCATTTGTCTTTGTGTCTTTCTGTTCCATCACGTGTCTGTTCATCAGCGAGCACACAGACTTCCCTCGAGGGTAGTTCCTGACGAGGTTGCAGGACGCAGGATCCCTGATCTCCTTTGCATTTTGAGCAAGTCAGGTCTGCCTGGCATGGGGCACCCTGCTCCACCTGGCAGAGGACCCAGCAGCAAAGGGCAGTGAGCCGAAGTCCTTCCTAGCTCCAGGCCCTGCCCTGGCTACAGCTGTGCCATCAGGCTCTGTGGGGACAAGCTTCGCCTGGGGGCTTTCACCCTCCTTACACCCATACAAGCTGCTCTTCCTCCCTGGCCCTTCTTAAAAGTACTGGGGGTGAGGACTAGGGACCTGTCCATGTTCTGATCCATCTCCTCATGCCTCTGTTTCCTCATCAGCCAGGGGAGGTTCGTAGTCCCCACTGTCTGGCTGTGGAGGATTGGGAGTGTGGTGGTGGCATTGGTGTGGAGCCCCGTTCTGTCATCAAGGAAGGCTTCTGGCCCCATGGCGGCGTCTGCCCCAGCCCCAGGCTTCCCGAAGCCACCGCTTGACACATGGTGTGCTCTGCCAACAGTAGCTTCTTCTACCTGATCCTTCTGTGTGCCTCGCTGGGTGAAATCCCTGCCTTTGAGGGCTCAGAATAGCCCGGTAGAGTGACAAATTGCATAGGAAGACACAGCCCTACCTAGCTGGAAGTCAGAGACTTGGACTTCCTTCTGGTCTTGAGTGAACCCCCTCCCTTTCTGGACCTGGAAAAGGAGCATTGGCTAGGATGGCACCTAAGGTCCCTTTTAGCTGTGACATTTTATAATCTGGAAGTTTTTTCTGCTTTTTCTCTTCTGCTACCTACCAGTAACCCGCACCCCCAGCCCTCTGGCTCACAGGAAACCCAACCAGCATGGTCTTCTTCAAGTTGCCCTGGGATGCAGGGAGGCATTTCTGCACCCAGAGGCTACAGAAATGAAAACCCAGCTCACTGCTGGCAAGTGACTGTGAGGCTGGGACGTGACCTGGCCTGGGGCAAGACTTTGGCGAGAGAGCCCAAGCCTTAGCTGAGTTTGTTCCCGGCTTCTGATCTGGAGCCTTCTCTTCCGTTTCCATGTGCTCTGGCTAGTCTTTGTCCTGTGGCTCGGTTTGCCACCAGGTGACCGTCACGATGGGTTTACATTGTTCGCCTTGGGACTTGCCCTCTCCTACTTCCCTTGGCCAGGCTCTTCGAACTCAGAAGATCCAGGTCCCGAGAAGCAATCCGTAGGGAAAATGCTACTTCTCAGTGCCTAGCCCCTCTCCCCAGGACCCCCAGCCAGGTGACTCTGCCACCAGTACAGCTGACACAAGTGCAGGCCACAGAATCAGGTGGACATGGGCTCAGGTCCTTGTTTAACCAGAGCTAGCCCTTAACCTCTCCGAGCCTCTGTTTTCCCATTTCTAAAATGAGGATTCCTCATATTCATATATTTCTCATGAAGTTGCAGCAAGACCTAGCAATGATATAGGTAAAGTTCCTTGAAAATGTAAGGTTGGTCTATCTTACCTTCTCATCCAAGCTGAGCCTTCAAAGGCCACAGACATAAACCATTGTCTTTCCTCGCCTCTTGCCTTTGAGTTTCAGCCTGCTCTGCTGAGGAGGTTCGGAGACAACCTCAAGCAAGCTCCTCCCCCCTAGCCCCAGGGAGCAGAAATACCTACTTTCCGCCCTAATAATACCTGAATGAGATTTATAGGACATCTCCCTCCCCAGAGTGCAGAACTCCCTCTCACATATTATTTCTCTTATCTTTAGATTGTCCTGTGAAGTGTGATGGGACAGCCTCTTTTCACCTTCTCTGAAAATGGAGACAGGAGGAACTGTGGGTCTTGCCAAGGTCACAGGATTGGAATACAGAGCCATGCCTCTCCAGGACACTCAAGATCATCAGAAGGGGAAGAGCCAGGCAGAAAGGGAAGACACAGCAGACACTAACCTGAGGCTGCAGCAGTCAGGGGCCAGGACGGAGGAGGAGGGCTGGGGCAGAGGGCATGGTGCAGGCTCCACTCCCATTCCTGCTCCTGTGGGACTTGGCAGGGGACCTGGGGAAACACGCCCCAACCCGTCCTGCAGAGGTCTTTGCCTTTGACCTGTTGGCCGCCATTTTGGGCCTTGTCACATCGTGTTCCTGTTCCGTCCAAGCTGCTCTAACCTGGCCTCCAGCAAACAGAAGCTCTTCGCCATCCACATCCCCACCCCAGAGGACCGAGGGCTGCACGCTGGGAGATTGCCAAAGCAAGGGGCTCCAGCCTCCCAGGAGTTAAGGACTCGCTCTCCGCAGCTGTCCTCCCCTTGGTGCTCCTCCTTCTCCCTCCTCCTGCTCACGGCAGGCAGGGCCCGGACCTGGGAGCCGTGCTGCTGTGCTGTTGCCAGGGGAGCCGGGAGCCAGATCTGAGCTATGCAGGGAAAAGGCCCGGCCTGTCAAACTGTCTGAGATGAACCGCCACCGTCCCCATGCAGCTGGGCTCAGACGTGTCTCAGCTCTTGTTCTGTGCCTGAGAATGGCGAAGCCCAGTGAGGTTCAAGGGCAAACTCACTATTCATTAGTCAGGGGTTCTTGACGTCCGTCTCTCCCAGGGATGGGTTCCCCCCACCCCGCCGCCTCCCTTTTTCTCTCCCTCCTGTAATACATTCCTGGGTGCCTTTGGTGAGGACTGCACACCCTCCTGCTCCTGCCCCACTCTTCTCCAAAAGCCCCTGAATAAACTCCCCCCAAGGGGACAGGCAGGGCAGAGACAATGGCCGCAGGAAACCATTCAGGCAGGACTCCAGCCATGCTGGCCCGCCCTCCACTCCCAGCGCCCCTGTGGGCCCCACTCCCCTCTGACTCAGGGCACCCCTGGACTACTAGCCCGCATAGGCCTGGATAGGACAGAGCCACTGGGCACTGCCCTCAGGACTACAGGTCAGTCCGGTGCTACTCGGTGGGCTCCTTGGATGCCTCCATGGCCTGTATCTCACATCTTGGCTATCTTGGTGCCTTTCTCTACCATCATGTGTCTATTCTAAGACACTCTCAAACACTGTTGGTTGGAAAGTGTGAAGTGTAAAGGACACATATACTTGGTTACAAACAAATTGCACTGCTAGAAATTTACTATATAGTTAACGTGCAAAAGTTCCCAAAGAAGAATGTACAAGAATGTTCATCAGAGCATTTCTTTTTTAAGAATGTAAAGAAATTGAAATGAACCTATGGTCCATTCATACTGTGAAATACCATGCAGCTACAAAAATTAATGTGGTAGGTCTCTATATATTAGCTGATATGGAAGGCTGGCCAGTATATATTGTTGGGTGAACAGAATAAATCGCAGAACAGGCAATAGAATATGATCTTATTTGTGTGTATTTAAAAGTCGTAAGTATGCTTATATATGAAGAGACTCTGGAAGTATGTATTAAAAGGCTACCTCTGGGGAGTGGGAAGGGATGAATGCACTCTTCCATTTTTTTCCACTTTTATTGAGAAATGTAAAGAGGCTATTTCATATAGTAGGCTTAACTTCTGTTAACCAACTTGGAGTAGGAGCTCCAAGAGAATGGTGGTGAAGTTGTAAGAAAAAGCATCCCAGAAACTATGCCATTGGCCATTTTCAGGCCAAACAATCACATGTCATCGTCATGGCTGTTATTGTTGTTAATTAAAAGCCTACCAAGTGCCAGGCTTAGTACTTTGGGGTCTGGCTTAGGTGGGTATCATTATTCCAGTTTCCCCATGCTGAAGAGTAGTTGACTGGCTTGTCCAAGTTCCTCAGCAGGGATTGGGTTGTTAGGGGGGATCCCAGTTCCACTGAGGGTAGACACGTTGCCCCTTCGCTTTCAAGAGCTGCCTGTTTAGGGTGGGGGCCTTGGAAGCCCCAGTCATGCGGACCCCCGACACCCACCTGGTCATGTGGTGGAGGGGGGGCATTGCCCCCTTCTGCAACTTCCCAATAGAGGTCTCATTGTGTTGGGGGCCATTGGGCTTGGGCCAGCAGGAGGAGTGGGCAGGGCTGTGAAAGGCCTTATTTGCATAAGCAGCGTGTGTCCTGAGAGAGATATCATCACACGTAGAGCGCTTTGCCTTCCCTGTTTACTTCACCCCAGAAAAAATAAATGGCCTAGCAAGTGTCTCTGAGGAACAATACGAGGCGCTAGGAGTGGGAGGCATGGGTCTGGCTACCCAGGAGGCAGGCCAGGACCTTGCCACTGCCACCGGTGGAGCTCTCCATTGAGCCCCTGATGGGCCTGGCTGGGGTGGGGGGAAAAGATGCCATGGATCTGGATCAAGCAGCCACCCAGAGGGCCCTGGGAAATCCGTGGGATAGCAGGATGGTCCCTGGGGCCTGAGTGGCACCTACAGTCAACCCAAATCAGCTGTGGAGCCTGCAGAGAGAGCAGGAAGGAATTAAAAGTGGACCACATGCAGAGGGCTGCAGTGACTCCTCATAACTTTATAGGCTGTCGATATTATCGTTATATCCATTTTACAGATGACACTGAGGCCCAGAAAAGTTAAGTTATAGGTCCCAAGTCACACAGCTAGTAAGTGCCAGAACTGAGATTCAAAACCACGTCTCTTGGACCTCAAGTCTGTTACTCCAAACCCCAGAGATCTTGTTTGGCTTGGCCACTTAGAGGAGGTCCCCAAAGCTGCAACCCCTCCTTGCCTACCCCCATACATAGAGTTATTAACCCCTCCTCTGCAAGGTCACCTCCTCAAATGGTTCCTTGCCTGGGGTCCTCCCCCAATTTTACCTAATGCCATCTATCTCCTGCAGTATGCCTGGCCCTGGACTGGGCAGTGGAGTGGTGGGGAGGAAGATTGTAGAGACTTTGGTTAGTATAGCCTCTCCTCGGAGTTGTCCAGGGTCAGTATGGTGGTCCAGATGGACTTCCTGGGGGTGGTGGCCTTGAGGCAAAGATATAGCCCAGCTGGTGAAGACAAGCATGAGTGAGCATTGGAGAGTGGGGGCTGGGGACTGGGGAAGGCCCAGGGCTTCCACCTGGTGGGAAATGGGAAGTGGGAGTGGGTGGGGTCAGAGGGTCTAAATGCTGCAGCTTCCCAGTCCCCGGGCTGCAGGTCACCTACAGTTCTGCAGATTCTGCTTCTCCCCTGACCTGAAGGGGCCTTACAGGAAGATGAGGGCACTCCTGGGCTTGCCCCAGTGCTTCCCAGAGTCTGGCCTGATGAGGACCTCAGGGAAAGCTGAAGCTGCAGAAGCAGAAGTGGGAGAGCAGGGATCTCACTCAGGCAGCTGGAATCATTGGGACTTTTCCAAGGCCAGTGGGTGCCCCTGGATGGTCCTGCGGGAGGACTAGGGCAAGTTCTGAGAGAGAGGCCTCTTCCCATCCTGTTAGCCTCACCTCCCTGTTCCCAGCCCACAACAAATAAAGTTTCTTTGTAAAGCCTTCCATGTCACTGGTCAGTTTTCTGGGAGGAGGACATGGGTGAGGAAAGTAAGATTTATCCACTAGCAAAGACAATTCATGGTGTGTCAGGTGTGGTGGATCCCTGGTATGGATGGGAAGAGTGGAACAAGAAGCCTCCCAAGGCCTTGGAAAGTCTGTCTCCCTGACCTGGGCTAGGGTCCTTTGGGATGAAGGCCATTGGCTGGTCCAAGGCCTACCTCTAGCCTTGAGGATGGCAGTCTTAGGTGTACTGCCCTCAGAAGAGGGGCTCTGGAGGTTCTGGATTTTGAGACAGCTCCCAAGCTCCTCCTGAACCTCCATCAGTGTCTTCTCATTTAATACTCACAATGACACACACCGTGCCCCCACCATAAGACTTAATCCCATTTTACAGACTAGGAAACAGAGGTTTCAGAGAAGCTAAGAAATATGCAAAGACACGCAGCTAGGAAGCAATGGAGCTGAGCTCCAGATCTCATTTCTGTAACCAGAATGGGATGCAAGGTTTTGTAAATCTGAAAGCCCTTGACAAGGTTCTCCATGTATGTGCAGAATCACAGCATTCCTTTTCACAAGGCCCTTGGACTTTCTTGTGCCAGGCACTGTTCTAAGTGCTTGTTCATGTCCTCAATCATGGTTTAATCCCCAGACATCCCTATGCAAAACTGGGCATTACCTTAATTCCTATTTAACCAACGGGGAGAGTGAGGCAGAGGTAGCTGGTGGGTGCGGGTGTGGGTATAGCCAGGATGCCGGCACAACCACACCTGTCCAGATGCCAGGCACTCACCCACTGCCCACGCTGCCTCCCTAAAGGCCTGGTGCCCCACCAGCCTCGCCCTGCCGCACAACCCCAGTGAAACGTCTCTCATCCCCGCACCACAGCGGCTGGGGCTGCGTACGGCCCCTGGCGGCGCGGCGGGGTCTGCATCGCCGTCCGGCAGGCGGCGCTGCCTGGGGCGCCCGGCTCCCCCCGCGGGCCGCGCTCCGCCGGGCAGCAGGCTCTGGCCCCAGGGCCCCGGGAGGAGCCAGGACCCCGGGCGGGAGGGAGAAGACTGAGGGCCGCGCGGCACAAAGAGCTTTTTATTTAAATTTGTTTAGAGTTTCGCGAATTTGCATGAAAAATGTGTGAGAAAAGCCAGCTCCGGTGACCTCATCCGCACCTGCCATTAACGTTCAATTAGCTGCTGAATAGCGGCCGCCGACGCGACGTGCAGAGAATCCGGCCGGCCCCGCGCAGCTACGGCTACGGGCCGGGTCCAGGATGGGGTGGGAGTGGAGGGCGGGGGCGCCGGGCCCCGGCCTACTCCTGCGGGCGGGAGACCCACGGCCTAGTTCGCGCCCCTCCTCTCTGAGGGGACGCGGGGACCCCACAACCCTTGAGTCCGAGGCCGTTTGGGACGCACCTGGGCCCAAGGGCACCTGGAGATGCCAAGCTCCCTCCCGGCGCCGAGGAGGGCGGGCTCGCCACCTCCCCAGAACGAGAGGTGGACGGATGAGCCCCCGTCCGAGCTCAGATGGGTTCCCTCGCCACCTTCCGGACAAAGTGTCAAGTACAAGTTCAAGTTCAGGGCCGGGGCCGGGGGGCGCCAAGCCTTCCCCGGTCGCCTTTGTTCTTCAAGATAATCGCTCCCAAGTCCCCTCCGGGCGGGACCCGGCAGACGCCCCCGCCCCGCCCCACCGGGCCCCGCAGGAGCCGCCTCCTCCCGCCCGCGCGGCGCCTGTCCCCTGGTCCCGGCGCCCCCGCTCGGGGCCACCGAAGGGGCTCGGGGCTCGGGGAGGGGGGAGGCGCGATCCGAGTCCGTGGGAGCCTCCCCAGCCCCGCAGTCCCAGCAGCACACCGAGCTTGGTCGGACGGATGCTCGCGCTGAGGTAAGAAGCCTTGGCGGGGTTCGCCTGCATCCCTTGTGCCCCGCCCCCGCCCCGGACTCTGCGACCCACAGGAACAGGGCAGGGCAGCCCCGCCGGGCCTCGGGGGTGGGGGCGCTGCCCCTCCAGGGTTCTGAGGGGTACCAGGCCTGGGGCGGGGGGCACAGAGGGCAAGGGCGCCCTGTGTCTGCCCGGTGGAGTCGCCGGCCTTTCCCAAGGGGGTCTAGCTTATCCATCTCTCATCGGGTTAGCCTCTTGGTCTCCACTTCTGCGCGGCTAGTTCTGGCTCTGGCTCTTCTTTGCTTTCTCTCAGATTCTGCTGGAGGGGCCCCCAGTTAGAGTCTAGTTCCCCAGGCCCTGAAGCTCGGTCTGGAGAGCTGGAGGGGTGTGTGTGTGTGTAGCTCAGCTCTAGAGAGAATCAGCTGTGGACATTCCCTCCCCCATCTCCAGCACCTAAATTAAGGTCCTGGGCCAAATGGTGGTAGCTGGGGTGGGGTGGAGTGGGCTGTGACTTAGTGGCAGTGCAGGGGCCATAAGGTATCCTCCTTGTTGCAGGTAGAACCTCTTGCTGTTCCTGCTGTGCCTGGTTCCTGGATTCTGTGTGGGGACAGGTATTAGCTTGTACCTCACCCCACCAGCGCACTGCCAGGCTGAAAGGGTACAGAAGGCTTCTTCTGAGTGACCCAAACCTTGCCCCCCATTCCTGCCTTTCACTGTCAGATAGATGCTCACTCTGAGGTTGTTTACGTACTCGTGCTTTACACACAGTTCTAACGTCCATGATACTTGGTTTCTAAATTCACAGCATCTTAGAAGTAGCAAAATACAAAGGGGGAGATGGGCTTTTTCCTGAAGCAACACTGCTCCCCTTCTGTGTTCCTTCCCTTCTTCTTCTGTGTACTCCCCAGAGTTCTTACTTCTGGAATTTTAGTCATGATGAAGTTTCTGCCTCTGAGTACACTCCTTCCCATCTTCACCTGGCCAAACTTTAGCAAGTGTTTCCTCCTCTAGGAGATCTGCCCAGATTTCCCCCACATCTCTCCCTCTCTTAACATCTTCAGCTGCACTGCCAAATGCTTAGTACATGATAAGTGAAATAGTTTCTGGATGGATTAATAAAAAAATCAAATACACATAAATTTAGAAAGCATTGAGGATTGAGGGTCTTTTTTTGTTTTCTTTTAAATAAACATTGGTTCAAACTGAGATATCTCCCAGGGACTCCTTCCCTCTGTTCTATTACATACAAGGTCTCATTCACAAGCAAGAATTAGCAGGAAAAGGCTAGGTCCATGTACTCTGTTAAAAAGAAAGGAGAAAAATTCTACGCAAATTGCTTTAAAATTTAAAAAAGAAGAAATACCAGAAGGGAACCCCTCAGCCTCTGTAAGGCTTTCCCTCTCCATCTGACTGGGTCCTCTGAGGGCCTGGAGGGGCTGAGGTTTCATGTGCTCCATCAAATCCCCGGCCTTCCTGCAAGGCCTCAGCGGGGCCACCAGGAAGTTGACTAAAAATGGAGACTGTGACCTACCTAGTGCATGTCTTTATGCACCCGATGATTCATCACTGACATGGCTCCTAGAGGAGCCTAGGAAGATGTTTACATCTTTTTAAAAAGGGAAATGGAAACGTTTTTCCTGCAAAACCATCTGTAAAGGCTGCTCTAGACCCTTCCTCTTCCTCATGAGAACTTCTGACCTGAATCTAGTCCGATTCTCCTTGGGTTATTGTGACATCTTGGATAAACCTTTTTTTTTTGTCCCAGTAGCCAAGATTCCCAACTTATGGTTGGGTAGAATGAGGAACTTTAAGGCAGAAGTTTGCAAAGGGCAGTGTAAATACTACTCTGATATAGAGGGAGAAAATAATAATTTATAATTTATATATATGACCTCATTTAGTCCTCCCAACTAAAGGAGATGGGTCTTGTTATAAGCCCCTTTTATATAAGAGGAAACTGAGGTGCAAAGTAAACTGTCTTCAGTGTCACATCTAGAAAGCAGTCCAGGTGGGCTTAGAACTTAGGCAGGCTGTTTTAGATTCACTGTGCTTGACTACCAACATTTGAGCTTTATTTCTGAGCTAGTCACTGAAAATGCCTCCCAAATCACATTTCACATGGATTCTCTTGCTTTCCCTATCACACAGAGACAGAAAGTAGGTCTTACAGGGTGGGGATGAACAGCTCAACCTTTGGAATCTTGTGTTCAAACCCTGGCTCTCTCTCTTACAAATTATTGATATGTGACTTTTGCCAATTCTCCATTTCCTCATCTGTAAAATGGGCTTGTAAATCGATCTCAAGGGCTTGTTGTAAGGATAGAATAAGATGTTGTGCTTAGTCCAGTGCCTGAGACGTTATAAATGTATCCAAGAGTGAAAGCCATGATTATTTTAACAGCAGTCATCTTTAATGAAAATGTTACCGTCACTTTGCATTTTCGAAAAACAACACTCGCGCCCCTCAGAAAACACTGTCAACAATTGGTCTCCACGTGCTTTAACCAAACATCTGAGGAGGTGCCCGGAGTGTGGTAGGACAGCTGCTCCATTCTGTACGAGATAACCCAGACCCCCAGATGGTAACATGGATCCCTGCTGTCTTTGAAGGTGATGAAGTAAACACAGACCCTTACAATCTTGTCCCTCCTGGAGCCTAACCCCTTACAGGGATGTGTGTGTGCGTGTGTGTGTGTGTGTGTGTGTTGGGGGGTGTTGGAAGAAGGACCTTGTAGATAATTGAGAGAATTAAAGGCTAAGACAGAAGACTACTAAGGAGAGAAATCTGAGATGAACAGTTCTGTTTTTTCTTTCTTAACTTTAAAATCTGGCCATTGGCTCTCCATAAGGAAAATAAGACTAGACCCTGCTACAGAAGCTGATCTGATCAGTGGGACACTTCTTCCTCTTTTCATTGAGTTAATAGTTATTTATTGAGTGCTTGTTCTGCACCAGGCATTGTTTTTAGGCACTAGGGATACAGAACAAAACAGAATAACCCCTGCCCTAGGGGAGCTGACGTGTGTGTATGTGTGTGTGTGTGTGTGCGTGTGTGTATGTAGAGAGAGAGAGAGAGAGAGGGAGAAAATGTCAATAGTTTTGTGCAGTACAGCCCTGATTGCCTCTGAGCAGGATCCCTCTTGGTGGGGATAGATCAACTAGGCCTCCCACCCTCACTCACTCTTTAAAGCCAAGGGCACATGTTTTCACACAGCTGTTTCTGCCTATGGGTGGAACTGAGGAGAGAGAAAGGGAGAGAGAGATGACTCAACTTCCATATCAGAAAATGAGTAACGGACTGAGGCAGAGACTGAGGCACTTTTCCTCAGGAAAAGTGCTCATCAAGCAGGCAATACACAGGTGTTCTGCCCTCCTCCATCCCACTCCTGGGCTTCTGGGACCCAGGGAATGCTAAGATCCTGACAGTGGTGCAGGGACAGAAATGGTGACAATCAGTGGAGGAAACCAAGAGGACTGGGAAGGTGTGAGGCTGCATCCAGGGTCTGGGCAGATCATATTAACAGCTTGCCCGTGCCAGCATGCTTCTGAATGCATTACATATATGAAGATTAGCTCAGTTACCCTTCACCAGGAGCCTGTGAGATAGGTATCATTATTAATCTCTGTTTCAGAGATGAGGATATTGAGGCACAGAGAGACTAAGTAAAGTGTCCCAAGGCCACATAGCTGGTAAATAGCAGATCTGCGTCAGATTTAAACCCAGGCAGCTTGGATCCACCAACTCCACTACCAAATTGTTTTTGTTTTTTTGGTAGGAATGTAAATTGGAATACTTTTTCCCCATTTTAATTAATTAATTTATTTATTTTAATTAATTTTTACTGGAGTATAGTTGCTTTACAATGTTGTGTTAGTTTCTACTGTACAGCAAAATAAACCAGCTATACACATACATATATCCTCTTTTTTTTGGATTTCCTCCCCCTTTAGGTCCACAGTGCATTAAGTAGAGTTCCCTGTGCTATACAGTATGTTCTCATTAGTTATCTATTTTACCAAATTGTTTATCAAAGGACCATGTTTCAGAAAGAAATGTTCATTCCCTTAGGGAGAAACCAAGTGTCCTCAGAAGTCTGCAGGAATTCCTTGTGCTGCCCTCTCTCACATTTCTTGGAGCCTCAGGTTAGAGATGTTAGGAGTCTTCTTTTATAACCCTCCTCTCTTGGCAGATGAGGAAACTGAAGACGCAGAGGGACTTCCTCCAAGGTCATTGTCAAAGTGGACATCAGAACTGTAGTCTCTTGGTACAGCTCAGCCCACTCACTGCCTTGCTGGCGCTGCATGTCAAGGTCTTGGGGTGAAGAGCTGCTTCCCTTACTGCAGCCTCTTCAAGGTCAGAGAAACCTCAGTCCTTTCATCACAAGCCCAGAGAGAAGATGAGAGATGATCAGGAAGGGGTGGGCTTCCCCCACAGCAGGCTCCATCTGGAGTGCTGCCTTGTCCTACTCCACAGTGAGCCTTGCTGCTGTGAGGAGGAAGCTGAGGTAGGGGGTGGGCCCTTGGAAGAGCAAACATACACCAAGGCCAGCAGGTAAAGGAGTCTGTCTTCTAGCCTGAAGCCTTCTGGTCAGAACTTGACATTCAGTAGCCTTCACTTTACATCAGTCACTGGGATGGTGATAAGGAGGATGCCAGGCTACTGAGATATTCCTAGCTTTTCCAGGAGGTAGAGATTGTATGAACAACCAACCAAAATATGTCATTTGTTTTATTTATTTATTTATTTATTTATTTATTTATTTATGGCTGTGTTGGGTCTTCGTTGCTGTGTGCGGGTTCCTCATTGTGGTGGCTTCTCTTGTTGCGGAGCATCGGCTTCAGTAGTTGTGGCACATGGGCTCAGTAGTTGTGGCTCACGGGCTCTAGAGCGCAGGCTCAGTAGCTGTGGCGCACGGGCTTAGTTGCTCCGCGGCATGTGGGATCTTCCCGGACCAGGGTTCAAACCCGTGTCCCCTGCATTGGCAGGCGGATTCTTAACCACTGCGCCACCAGGGAAGAAGCCCCAAGTCATTTGTGATATAATGGAGTAACAGAAATCCATAGGAGGTTCCTGCCCCAACTTACACCACAACTTGATAAAGCTCTTCATGGGTGAAAGGGTTCTGGCGCTGGGGATGTCTGAGGTCGGACTTAGGGGGCACCCTATCAAGCAACTCTGCCCAGGGCTCCAGCTTAGCATGCCTCATGGCCTAACTCACTAGAGCGCCTGAGAGGAGGCCCCCCGGTCAGTGGGGTTTTGCTAGGGTGAGAGGCACCACGCCCACGTGAACACAGACTGCACTTGCCCAAATGGCTTCCTTAGAAAAATAAAACAAACTTTCAGCTGGGGGAAGCGGACCTCGGGAGGCCGGGGCCAACGATTACGTACGGGCTTATCTACTTTTCCGGGAAGCGTATTCATTATATTTTTATGATTTATTCTAAATCTGTAATGCTAAGAAAGTCAATCGTGGGCGTTAGTATTGCTGGCCCTCCTCCTGGTCACACCTGCATCTTTTGGGTGCGCCTTAAAGGTCTTGAGAATAGAAAATATAAAAACTGCTTTGCGATGCGTCACCTTCAGTTTTCACCACCTCCCCGACCCGTTCCAATCTTTCACTCCTGCCTAAATTTGGGAACCCATGCCGGGGCCGCAGCCATTTTGCGGTGGGGACAGAGGAGGCCGCGCCGCGCTGGGTCCGTCCCAGGCCCATGACGCGGTTCGCCTCCAGCGCCCTGCGGTCGCCGCTCCGCGCCTTTCCGGCGTAAGAAGTGGCGCGGCTCTGCCCGGCGCTCCTCAACTGACCCGTACCTTTTACTCCAGGCCGTCGTGCAACGAGGCTATTTGTATGGCCTTGGAAACGCTGCGACTCTCGGGAGGGGGCCGCATCTGGCGTCTCGGGCTCTCTGCGGCTAGCCGGCTGTCCCGCAATCCCCTCCTGTCTCCTTGGAGCAGGGAACGCAGGCTATAACCGGGGAGAACGCTTCGTCCTCGAACCCTAACTCAGGTCCTGGCAGAAGACGCGAGGGGAAGCCTGGTTTCTCTAGTGATCCCTTTTAACTAACCGCGGCCGCCCGCGCGTCTGGCTCTGGGTCTGGCCCTGCTGGGGGCTGGCTGGTGGCACCGCGCTCCAGTCCCTGGCCAGTGGGCTGGCCTCCGCCCCCCTCCCTGCCTCGCCTCTGAGTTATCACTTCTGGTTTGCTCTCACACCCCGGATGTCGGATTTCCCTAAGAATCGGGATTATATCTGCAATTTATTCTAACTGCAAGGTTCCAAGAAACTATAATGAACGTTAATATGTACAATCTCCTGGTCAATCTGCATCAAGCGGGAGAGCCGTCGCGTTCTTCGTGGTGGAAAATGAAAAAACTGTCTTGTGATGGGTCGGGTCAGTTTCCTGCCCGTTATTTATGGTCAAAAGAATTTTCTCCTCACGGGGAAGTCAACTTATTTGAAATAGATTTTTCCTCTCTGATTCTCCGGACTGGAGATAAATTATCTGTTTTCGAAACAATTATTTTTTAGAAAGAGGCAACCGGACAAGCCCGAGGAATCAGTCCGAGAGTGCCCACCCCACGAGCGCCTCAGACCCCTGGACATGGCATATACGAAGCACCCTAGCTGCCTGGGGTAGGGTGGGGTAAGGGGGGTGCAGGAGGATGAGAATCACTGGTTGCCCCGCAGGGCTCCAAAGGAAACACTCGGCCACTCCACGTCCAAACACGCAGAGGACCGGGCTCTCGGTTCCCCACGGCCCGCGCACCAGCTGTGCTCTCTCCCCGCGCACTAAGGCCGCCGATCGTGGGCAAAAGCTGGAGGTTCTTAGGGATTCCGGAGCCACTCTGAGGGCGAGATCGGGTCTGTCCCACGACCTTGGCGCCAGGAAGCTGTGGAAAGAGACAGACCCCAATTTTCTCCCCCTGGAGTTGAAACAAAACCTGAAAGCCCGAGGTTACTCGCACGGCCAGAGGTGGCGCCTCGGCGGCGGGGGCGGCTAGAACCGTGTGTCCGTGCTGTTCCCATGCCTGGGTTCTGTTGCTTTCCTAGCTGTTGAGTTATTTAGCTGGTTAGCTAATAGCCAGTTTACAGGCAGCATTTTCGCAAATGTCCAGCCTGGTCTCACGCTGAGTCCCCGCGTCCGCCAGACCGAGAGTTGCCGGCTGGGCTCCAGGAGGAGGGACGAAGGGGAAATTCTTGGTAATTAGAGGGGAGGTTTTCCCGGGACGCCCCTCGGTGAAGTGTCCTTGGCTTCGGATGAGGAACAAAGGGCTAAGGTGCCTGCGCGCTGCGCGCCCTCGGGGCCCGGCGCGGCCCTCATTCACGCCCCTCCCTACGTCTCTGCGTCCGCGGGCTTTGTGCGCTCGGGCCGCGCGCAGCGCTGCACCTGCCCGGCTTTAAGTACCTTGGCTAAGCAGCGCGGGCGGCTGTTCTAATCGCCATCTCCAAAGTACCTGCTCATGAATAAACACCAGCCCCATTTATCAGGTACTTAGCGCTCATTGTGAAGGGGAAATTGGCCCTTTTCTGAAAGTGTCTATCCTCAACCCATCTGCACAGTCGTGGCTGCAGAACTTCCCCCACCCTTTAGTCACACACACACACACACACACACACACTTGCAACACGAGGCTCCTCCAGGCTAAGATAAACTCGCTTTTCTTCCGGTAAGTGCGTGATTGAGCTGCAACAATGGATGGAAAGGAGGAGGCCGCTAGGTCAATAACCTACGTCTCTCCCATTGATAGGAAAAGTCAGCCCGCGGAACGCACGGTCTTCGGAAAGGCTAGTCCTGTGTTCTGGCTACAGGGGCCTATGGACACACTTGAACAAAGTCCCCTGAGTTCCTAAACGTTGGGCAAAATATTGGAAACGGTGGCCCAAGGTGTCCGTGGTGCCTGTCAACCTTGGCTGGGTGGGCCCCAGCTGCACCCCCCTTCCCAGCCCTTCCTGTCTTCAGCTCCCCTCTCTCTCCAGGAGGGCCCCCACACGTGGGTCTGTTAAGGAGTGAGCACGAAAGACAGGATGTAAGGATCTGCACAACCCAATTTGCAAAACCTCCTGGCCAGTACAAGGAAAAGTGGCTTTTTCTGGACCGGCTGGGCCGAATGGTAGCTTCCGGCAGAGGCAACTAAGATTTCTGCCTGCTCAAAGGTTGGTCGGCTAGGCCCGCACAACCGTGGCAGCCCCACGGAGGGTATAAAAACAGGGTAAACAGGCATAAAAATGTAGATGCCCACAAAGTCGCACCAGTGAGTTTATAAACGCGTTTCATCCTGGCGGCTCGCTTGTTAGCCACTCATCCATTCCTTCCAGCATGTGTACACGGGCGCGTGTTCCCAGGGCTCTGTTCCCTGGGTGGAATTCGCCAGGAAACACGATCGATTTTCTGGACCTGCGTGCGGCCACAGGCAGCTCTGAAAATGAAAGTGTTTGCTAAGTGTGTAGATTTCGCCAATCGAACGTTTTAAAACGGCTTTGTCTTCATTCGGCTCTCTTGATTTCATTCTGTTTAACAAATAAAAGCAGGTAGCCACTGCCGACAGCGCGGCTTTGCCTCCCAGCCCCTGCATGGCTCCTGGCGGTGATCACGCGGGGTTCAGGAATCCGGGATGTTTAGAAAATCGCTGCTTATTGGGGTTTCCTAGCCCGTCCCCTTTACACTGAACGCAGGCGGCCTCTGAAAACCCAGGCTCCAGTCTCTTGCCAAAGATTGGGTAGGACCCTTGGGGTCTTGCTGTCCTGCTGGTGGGTGTGACTGGCTCGGCTCAGGGGAGGCCTACGGTGGGGACTGGGTTCTCCTCAAAAGGCGGCGGAGAGCGCTGGGTCTGAGCACGAGAACCAGAGACTGCAGCGGTGCGAGCTGAGGGGACGCTGGCTTGCAGTTCTCCACAGAAAGAAGCCAGTGGCCCCGAGTCCCTAGCCTTTCCTGGTGCTGGGCCCACGGAGATCCTTCCCAAGCCTTGGCAGCACCATCACGCCGAAGAAAACAAGCTCGGCCCCGCTGGGATTCACCCAAATACAGCCGCTCATTTTTGGAATATTCTAGACAAAAAAAAAAAGATCCCGCGTCTCTTTACGGTTAAAGGGAGGTAATTGATGGGGTGAGCCATTTGCATGAGGGCAGACAAGGGAACGATGAGGGTGACTTCGGGAGATATGCTTTAAACAAGGAATGGCTTGAAATTTCCTTGTCTCCAGTTTCTGGCTACACATTGGACTCTGGTGGCTCCTGTGTTGGGAGAACCCAGGCATTTCTGTGTCTCGGCTTGTGGGCCGCCTCCAGCCCACTCAGGCCCCTTTTGTGGCCGCGGAGTCTGGCGGGCTCCTTCCTCACCCTGAGAACCAGGGCACCAGGCCGCGGGCCGCCGGGCGCCTCCAGGAGGGCCAGGTGGAAGGGATTCCCTCTCGCCCCACAGGGCATCAAACAAACCCCTTCTCCTCCTGCGAGAGACTACCGCACCTCACGTTCTAGAGGCTGAATGTAGCCTCCTGAAGTTTTATTTTATTTGGAGAAGATTCTGGAATTCGAATTCGTTGTTTCCGTAGGTTTGCGTTGAATAAACTACACGGCGTGCTACATGGTGTGGCTGTGTGCGCTTCCGCAGGGATCTATGGATTTCCGGGCGGCTGACTGTGGCGAAGGGCTTCGGGGACCGGGAGGAGAGGACGATATTGGGACTGATTACCAAGGCGCGGCTGAAGCATGGTTGGGGCAATAAGGGCTTCAATCCTCTCCTGTCGGCGCCCGCATTTTCAGCCTTCTCAGCCACGCCCTTGGTTCAATACCAGCTGTCCCTCTGGGCTCTGACCCAGCTTCCCCAAGAGACCAGGGAGGAGTGGAGTCGAACGGGATCAGGGCCCGGCGGGTCTCGAGATGGTTCTCTTACCCGCAGGCGCAGCCAGGCCCGAGGCCTGGGCAGCCGTTTGGGAAACGCTGGGGTCCCAAGAGAGGCCCTCCAGGTTAGACTCTGGCCTCGGCGAAGGTGGAGAGCCAGGTCCTCTCCAAACAGCGTGGTTTGTCCTCAAACAGCCTCTCCAACTCCCCACCACCACCACCACCCCCGCCGCATTTCATTTTGGCTGTTCCGGACGAGTGGCCCCGCGGGAGTTCCTCTGTCCCTGAGATAGGAGTGCGCGGGGCCACCTGGCCTGGGGCTGGGAAGCCTGGAGAAGGCTTGTGGCGTTCGGCCTAGATAAATCCCCAGAGCACAGCTCTGGCTAACCGTACTTGGGGAGGGAGCCGTGCAAATGCGTAGGGCCGAGAACAGAGTGCTGAGGTTGCCCGAAGCCTGTTATTTGACCTCACAACTAGGCTTACCAGACCCTTGCGTTGTAATTTCACCTCGGAGGTACGTGTGGCCCCTGAAAATTTCATGCTGCAGATATCGTGGACCCCTTGGAGGGGATGGGGAGGGATCTGCGGTCCCTGTACCGTCTGGTTTTCTGAAACCCCTCGGTTCATTGAAACAATCCTGCCCCTATCTTAAACCCGCGCCTCTTTGGTCCCCCAGCCCCCTGCTCTACCCCACTGATGCCCGGCCACCACGTAGTGCGTCTGGGTGCCCAAGCCTGGAGGATCTCGTTTGCACTCCCTGCCCCCACTGCAGCCAGGGGTCGTGCCCCTATTGTCATCCACTAGCCTTGGCGCCGCCCTCCAGGGAGGAGGGGCGACAGCGGCCCCAGCTGACCCCCGGAGGTGGGGGGCGAGGGTAGTCTTCTGAGGGTTCGGGGTCCCCGCCTTCTCTTCGTGGGGTGGATGGGAGGGAAATTCTTTCCGTTTCTGGGGCTTCTTTCTAGCTTCTTTGGCTGCCCAGAGCCCTCCCTTGCCCACAGCTCAGGTGGAAACGCTGAGGCCGATTGGTTCAGGTTGGCCAGCAGCCGGCGGCGGACCCTGGGTGTGCCCGCCCACCCTGGCCCCTCGCCCCTCCGCTCGCTCGTACCCGCGGGCTCATTGCGAGGCGCTGAAAGGAGAGGGGTGTTCCTAGAGACCGCGAGAGGAAAGGGGAGGCGAGGCCTTGCGGTTGCCACGCTCCCGCTGCGGAGTTTATTTTCGCAGTCTCCGTTCCAGTCTGGCCAGCGCTTCCTTGGCTTAGCTCAGCTGAGCGGAGTACTGGGGGGAGTAGGTTTCAGGGCGCTGACTGTTCGGGTCAGGCCTGATGGTCACGTGCCTTCGTACGGCCTCCTCCGGGCGCGCCTGTTCCAGATCCGCCGGCAGAGGGCGTCCTGGGCCGGGGAGGAAAGCGTTTGGATGCCTCTCCTGGGTTCCGGGCGCCACACTGTGGGGCTCTGTGGTTCAGATCCACACCTGACTCCCCCGCGTCCCAAACCGGCAAAGTCGCACGGACGGAGCCACAGACAGGCGCGGCTGAAGGTAGGAAGGTAGGTAGGTAGGTAGGTAGGTGGGTGGGCGGGGCGGCAGCGCCACCTGCAGCGGGACTTGCGCGGACGCAGGCCACTGGACTCGCAGGCCTCCCTCTAGTCTGTAATCCTGGGAAACCGAGAAAATCGTTATTATGTGCATTGTGGAGTGTGTGTGTTTGCACACATAAATGCAGAGGCAGGGAAGGGGCAGGAGGAGTAACCCCTAACACCTGGCCCCTCCTAGCCAATTTCTAGGCTGGGGTTTTCTAGAACATTTAGTCCAAGCACCTCCTTTTAATAGTAGGAAACTGAGGCCCAGGTAGGGAATAGACCAACCCAAGGTCCTGAAGCAGTTAGATAGGGTGACACAGGTGGCGCAGTCCCTTGGCTGTGTTCTAAGCCTCAGTTTCTTCTGCTGTAAGCATTGAAATTATACCAAGTCTGTGGTTTGAGGGGCATATCTGGAGGGATATGTTCATGTCTAGGAAACAGCATTTGGCCACCGAGGAGGAGTGTGTGTCCATGCATGGGTGCCTGTGAAAGTATGTTGGGGCCTGTGTATATTCACCCATGAAGGGGTACATGTGTCTGCAAATTGTATGGAGTTGTATTTGTGCCTACAGAAGTGTGTGTGTGAAGGGGTGTGTTTGGAGAAGTGAAGGGGTATTTGTGTCTGTGCATGGCATGTGGATGTGGAAAGGGATGATTGTGAATAATTGCGCCCTCAAAAGGAGGGAGTGTGAGTGTGTGTGCACACTCATGCACATGCACACTGGCACTACCCCCCCACAGACACACACATGCACACCATGCTCTGATCCACTGCCAGGCCCTGAGCCTGCCCTACAGGAAAAAGGAGTGAGGGGTGAGAAGGCCAAGGGGCCCAGGTTCCAGGGTGTGGCCCTGCCCCAATGCCCAGCACCTCTAAGGGGCTGCAATTAGGCAATGCTTCTCCTGGGCTTGGGAGGAGGAGGATTATGGCAAATTCATTTCTATTTTCCAGCCCACTAAGCCTGTAGTGTGTCCCTGGTGTTAGCATGAGAATGGGCCCGGGCTCTGTGAACCCCTCCCGACCTACTGACCCCTCCCCCCCAAGTGAATAGCAGGACTCGAAGCCTCCCCAGCCTCTCCAACCAGCTCCTGCAAAGCCACAACTCCTAATCAGGGTAATTTAATATATTTTAAGCCCCCGGCGGCTTTATTTTCCCTCCTTTTCGAGTTTGTTTTAGGCATTCACAGCTCTCACCCTGTCATTAGACAGCCTTATTTGACGGATGGAAGGAGCTGCTATGAGACCACAGCCCTTTGTGTCCCCCATATAAGCTAGGCTTCCCTGTAATTAGAATGGTATTCCCAGCCATTGAGGCCTTTCATGAGACGGAACAAAAACCATCCCGAGATGAATATCCCCCAACTCTCAGCCTCCTGGCCTGGAAAGGGGCTGCAAGTTAAAGGGACTCCTTGGGGAAGGCAGTCTGGGAGCAAGGACAGCCTAGGTTCTGCCAAGGTGAGGAATTTAGAGGCCATGGGGAGTGGGCATCAGACAAAGGCTCGGCGAGGTTGCCCGTAAACACATCACCCATACATACTCCCCTACATGCTCAGCCAGCCTGGGGACCTACCTGGGCTCAGACTCTGTAGTCAGAGCACCCACATGTGTCCATGGGATTGGGGACTATGCATGCTGGGGTGTGCAGGAAAAGCACACACACAGACAGAGTCATCCAGACTCTGACTCAGATTTGGCTTCGCATCTAAACACACACACACACCTATACGTCATTCACGTATAGTCTTGGAATTACATTGTAGACACACATATGCACATGCATACATACATGCTCAGCTACAAGATCACAATGTCACAGAACCAGGTTAGAAATGCTTGTAAATATACACGCATACCACATGCACTGTCACCCAGACGTAGAACCGGTTTGTTTGTTTTTATAAATTTATTTATTTTTATTTTTGGCTGCATTGGGTCTTCGTTGCTGCGCGCGGCCTTGCTCTAGTTGCACCGAGTGGGGGCTACTCTTGGTTGCAGTGCGCGGGCTTCTCATTGTGGTGGCTTCTCTTGTTGCGGAGCATGTGCACTAGGCATGCGGGCTTCAGTAGTTGTGACACGTGGACTCAGTAGTTGTGGCTCATGGGCTCTAGAGCACAGGCTCAGTAGTTGTGGTGCACGGGCTTAGTTGCTCTGCAACATGTGGGATCTTCCCGGACCAGGGCTCGAACCCATGTCTCCTTCATTGGCAGGTGGATTCTTAACCACTGCACCAACAGGGAAGTCCACAACCAGTTTATTTTTGTCTTTGTGCGTACACACACACACTGACTACCCAGACTGGGGTTTGTTTGTGAACACACACATACTCATATATACATACGTATACACCCCTAGGGTTATCCAGACCCCATTTCTTCTGTGGCTCTAGGACATTCACCAGCTTGTGCACAGTGTGGTGATGCCACACCCCTCTCCCTCCCCAGGATATAAGCTTGCTCTGGTCATGTTCTTCGATCCATGCCTAGCCTGTGTTCAGATACAGAGACTGTCATGCACACTCATGCATGGACACATGCACATCTGATAACTCACACTAACATGTGAAAACTCAGGAAAGTACTCTGGAACCGAAATGCCATTACAGTGTTTTAGCATTTCCTGGCCAGCCTCTCCCAGACACTCATGGCCAGACATGCACGGGAGTTTCCAGAGTAAACCTCCAACCAACTACACACTGTGTATGAATTCAACCTCCAGATGGGCTGGATTCTCCGTTGGGGCTCAGGTGGGTCTCCTCATGCCCTTTGGGAAGAGAAATCTCCCTTTTCCACTTTTCCCCTTCCAACTGGGCTCCAAAGACAGAAGGCTCTCTGGTAAAATCTGTAGCTTTTCCTAGGTCTCAGGAAAGGCTCAGTGGGTGCTACTAGGTCTGGGAGGCTACAGAAGGAAGAACCCAACCAACCAACTGACTCACAGGGGAAGCCGTCCAATGAAGAAGTAGTGAGTGCCCCATTTCTGGGAGGATTCAAATAGGGGCAAGATGATCACCAGTCAGGGATGCTTTGGGGGAATTTGTTTAGTTCAGCCCCTCCTGTGCTCCTGTGTCAGATCCTGTGCTCAGAGCTTAGAATATAATGAAGAATAACATATAAACCTGTCTTCAAAAAACTTAGAGTCTTAAAAGGGGCAACCACACACAATACATGGGCCCGGGGCAGGGAACAGTGATGACGCTGGGCCTGAGTGGAAAGTAATGAAATGAGTTTCTAGTTTCCACATTGGAATATTGGAATCAGGGACTGGAGTGGCCCATTTAATGTTCTGTGCCTGAGGTACAGTTGTGGAACCTTGGAAGTCCCCGTGTTGTATAAATGATAGATTCGCTGGTATTCAAGGCCTCTTTCTACTCTAAGATTCTTGGACTCCCATCTGGGTCCATGGCTGTCTCACTGTGACACTCTTTCCAGGGTGAATGGTTGTTCCCTAACTCACTCTGCACAGTGTAATTTTATCATAGCACATATCACCTCGCACCAAAGCTGTCCCCAGGCCCATGGTGAGGGCAGGGCTGGGGTCCACTCCAAGTCCCCAGGAACAAAGGAGAGGCTCAGAAAGAGTGTGATGGATCCACTTTGAGGTGGTGATGGTTCCTGGCGTTCCTTCATGTTTCCTGGCTTCTTAGACTTCTTTATTAAGCCTCATTCTCTTCCCTCCTGGAAGGAAAGGAGGTGGGGATCTCAAACTGCTAGTGATTTGCATGTTTTTAATTTTTTTAACCTTACCTCTCCTTTGAAATGTGGGGAAACCATCTTATTCTGGTGCCACAAGGAAATGCATACCCAGGAAGTGACCAGGAAAACCCTTACATCTCTCTCTAGATGAAACATTCATCTGTATCTCTTTCTAGGAGAAATTCCCCAGGGAAATTAGAGAACAAGATATCCTTTGAAGCCAATTCCTCTTTCTTTATTTCTCTTTTTAACCACAGTGTTCCAGGGTGTAATGTAGTGGTTGGTGGCCTGGGCACTGGGGACAGCCCAGGTTCAAAGCCACTTACCAGCTATGTGTGACCTTGGACACAGCTCTTGGAGCCTGAGTGTCTTCAATTATAAAGTGGAGATAATAACAGTACCACCCTGCTAGGGTTGTTGTGAGGGTTTAATGAACTAAATTTATGTAGAAGAGCCCAACAATGTCTTGCATGCAGTACTTGCTCTGTTAGTGTTAGCCAAGGTGATTTTTTAAAAAAATTATTTATTTTAATTTATATTTTTTTGGCTGTGTTGGGTCTTCGTTGCTGTGCGTGGACTTTCTCTAGTTGTGGCGAGCGGGGGTTACTCTTCGTTGTGGTGTGTGGAGTTCTCATTGCGGTGGCTTCTCTTGTTGTGGAGCATGGGCTCTAGGCGCGCGGGCTTCAGCAGTTATGGCTCACGGGCTCTAGAGCACAGGCTCAGTAGTTGTGGCGCACGGGCTTAGTTGCTCCGCGGCATGTGGGATCTTCCCGGACCGGGACTGGAACCCATGTCCCCTGCATTGGCAGGCGGATTCTTAACCACTGCACCACCAGGTAAGTCCCAGCAAAAGTGATTAAAATTAGAGTGCCCTGAACATATTTGTTGGTAGATGAGTGCATTTTTCATTTTTTTTGCACTTAGAATAAAGTTATAGGAACATAAGATCTTCCAGGAATCTTCTCGCGTGTAACTTTGGCGGGAGGAGGGGTTGGGGTCGGGGTTGGCAGACAGTGGTGGTTAGAGGGTCCCCTATAGCTTAAAAAAATAAGCTTTCCAGTTTTCGCAGCTGGTCCGGGCTCAGGTCGTTACCGAGGATGCCAGAAGGGGGAGCCCGAGTCGCCACAACGTGGCCGGCTCCTTCAAGCCGAGCTAGCGGAAGTTACCCTCGACAGAGTACCCACTGTGTGCGGTGCACCCGCCAGTGCCGCACCCGCAGGATAGCTGGAAAGTTGGGGGTTCGGGTGGAGCAGTGAGGTGCCCTGCCTGGAACGAACGCTGTCGTGAAGGCCGACTTCTTGAGCGCGAGGGTCCCAGGTTTGGGTCCTGCACGGGCCTGGGCTAGGGAAGCCCAGTTGGTGGTGACCTGCGCTGGTGGAGGGCCGCGGTGCGTTCTGCTTCTCCGCTGCGCCCTCAGCACCCAGCTCAGAGTAGGCACCCAGTACTTCTCGCTTAGAGTCGCTGGGAGACTTTGTGGCGTGGAGGCGTAGGCGCAAGGGCCTCCTTCACGGCAGTTTGGAAGTGAAAACCGTATCCTTCCCCCAGCCCTTCACGCCACCCCTGCGGAGACCTGGGAAGAGGTAAAACCTGAGCGCCTTTGGCACAAGGTGGGGGTGCCACGTGGGATCTGGCCTTGACCGTGACATGCTTGATTCCACTTCCTGCCGCGCTGTTTTCTCCGCCACTACCCTGCGGTGGCGGGTCCGAAGCTGAGAGAAGAGCTAATTTGGGAGCCCTGGTATGTATATATGTATATGTATGTACGTAATAGTTGTTCACAGATATTTTAAAATATCAGAGCTGCTGACAATCCATCATCATGGCTAATTAAAAAACAGTTTGAGTCTCGGCTTGAAAATGCAGGCATCAGAAAGACATTGAGAAATGGAATGACCTAAGATGGTTTTCTCCTCGCCCCACCGCAGGAGGGTTCCTCACCTCCAGCACACCCCGCCCCGAGGGTGAGGATGAGGTCTGGCGGTGGGATGTGGAGAGTGGTGGGGGAGTGAGGGGACCTGCCTGGGATGCGTCTGCTCAGCTCCTTACCCGCCCAAAGGGCCCAAAGGGCCCAAAGGACCGGTCGGAGCCAGCAATTCTAGCACAGCTGCGGGCAGCCTTGTTGGCCCTGCCAGTGCCTCGCCCACACCTTTTGCCGCAGCAGACTTGTCTGGAGCCTGGCTCCTGCTCTCTCAGGCGCTCCAAGAGAACTTGGGTTGGAGTCGTGGAGCTACACGTTTCCATTTGTGTGACCCTGGTCGGGTCAGTTAACCCCTATGAACCATCTGGAGCCAAAATACTAGCCCCTTAGGGGGATGTGGGCTCCTCTGGGGAGACTGTAAATCCCCCACTCAGGACTGAGCACTGGATATACTGCTGAATTTTTATCTTATTTCATCCTCATGCTCATCTGAGGAGTCTTATTCTCCTCATTTAAAGATGAAGGAGCAGCCATTGTTCCCAAGGCCCCTTTAGAAGTTCCTGAAATGGGGTGCTGAAGCCCCTGGGAGGGAGGAGAGACACTTAAGGTAACTCTGGCTGAGGGTAGATGTCGCCTTCACCTGGAGTCTTGGTCAGAGGAACCAAAGTAGGACCCTGGACACAGTAGGTCACCTCCAGGTCCTCACTTTTCCCATCTGTACAGTGAGTGTGAACATGTCTGCCCAGTCCTCAGTGGAGGTCATAGAGGTCTAGAGAGATACCAGGAAATGAACTAGTTGGGATGGGGGAAGTCTCCCTTAATTCTGAGAATCTCCTTGGGCACTTCCCTTCCTGGAGGGCATCCACATTTTAGTGAGTCATTGGGGCTATAGTAAGAGGTTTACTTTTATCTCAGTGACTCCTGATAGCAGCCCCCTGGGAGGAACTACGTTCATCCCATTTCACGGTTGAAGAAACTGAGGCTGAGAGCAGTAAAATGAAAAGGGACTTGCCCAAGGTCACCAAGTGAGTGAGGAAAAAGAGAAGGAGCTGGGGTTTGAATGAGGTCTGGGTCTGGCCACCTTTTCACACCAAGAAACCTACTTCCGGCCACCTCCCCACTTCTGTATCCACCTCATTATCCCTTGGGGGCAGGGTGATTCTGAGGTTGGGGCACCTGAGCCCTAGTCCTTTTGGAGCCTGGCAGGCCTAAAGACCGAGCCCTGGGCTTCCCTGGTGGCGCACTGGTTAAGAATCCATCTGCCAATGCTGGAGACAAGGGTTCAAGCCCTGGTCCGGGAAGTGCCCAAATGCCGCAGAGTAACGAAGCTCATGAGCCACAACTACTGAGCCTGCGCTCTAGAGCCTGTGAGCCACAACTACTGAGCCCATGTGCCACAACTACTCAGCCCATGCCCCACAACTACTGAGCCTGTGCTCTAGAGCCCGTGAGCCACAACTACTGAGCCCATGTGTCACAACTACTGAGCCCATGCGCCACAACTACTGAGCCTGCGCTCTAGAGCCTGTAAGCCACAACTACGGAAGCCTGCACACCTAGAGCCCGTGCTCCGCAACAAGAGAAGCCAACGCAGTGAGAAACCCACACACCGCAACAAAGAGTAGCCCCCACTCGCCGCAACTAGAGAAAGCACGCACGCAGCAAGGAAGACCCAATGCCAAAATTAAATGAATAATTTTTAAAAATAAATAAATAGGGCTTCCCTGGTGGTGCAGCGGTTGAGAGTCCGCCTGCCGATGCAGGGGACATGGGTTCGTGCCCCGGTCTGGGAAGATCCCACATGCCACGGAGTGGCTGGGCCCGTGAGCCATGGCCGCTGAGCCTGCGTGTCAGGAGCCTGTGATCCGCAGCGGGAGAGGCCACAACAGTGAGAGGCCCGCGTACCGCAAAAATAAATAAATAATAAATAAATAAACAAAAGACCGAGCCCCCTCACAGTGTGGGAAGGCTCCCAGAGGACTCCTGGGCCTCCACTCTGGAGGGAAGGGAAGGAGAGAGGGCCAAATGGCCGGCCGGATGACTGTGTGGACTTGGGCAGTTGCAGAGAGTGCTGGAGAGCCAGACTGATGCAGGGTTTAGCAGTGGGGCCATTCCAGATGCCCAGGTTGGCTCCTGCTGTGGTTTGCCAGTATCCCTAAGGCCAGAGTCTGACTCTCCACTCCCTTTCCCTCAGGGAAGCTGAAAGGAAGCTCCTCTCTGGGGACCCAAAACCCAGAAGTCATTTCAGACAGAGAAAGCTCCTGGTCCCTCCTGGCTTCCCTGACCTAGCAAGACTGCGTCTTTGAGAGCCTGAGTTGGCACATCAAGATCCTTCCGTCTGCTGTTCCCAAGTGGTACTCCCCAACTCCGAGAAAAGGAATCCTGCCAATCTCCAAACAAGAAAAGCAAACCAGTTCAAACACATAAAGAGGAACTAGATTTGGTTAGGGCCCAGCGACGGGAAGGGCAGGAATGGAGTCCTGGCTCTCGCCATTCCATCCTGGAGAAACTCTGCTGTTGGAGGGAGAAAATCTGCACTGTCTGGAACAGTTCAGACTGATTGTCCAGCTCTCGGAGAAGTAGCTTAGTTCTCCAGAGCTTTGTCAACAGCGACTCCATGCACAGTGGTGCAGGAGAACAGGGGCAAGGGCTGCGCGGGAGGCACCCCAGATTAGGTTTCGAACAGCTCCTTCCCCAAACCCGCTGAAGACTCGGCTTCATTTTAAATTCTCCAGAGTCGGGGAAATGAACTCCGGGGTCTGTAGGGAAACTCTTTTTTTTTTTTTTTTTTTTTTTTTTTGCCGCGCCTCGCGGCATATGGCACCTTAGTTCCCCGACCAGGGATCGAACCAGCGTTCCCTGAATTGGAAGCGCAGAATCTTAACCACTGGACCGGAAGTCCCGGAAACTCTTTTAAGAGGTCTTGCTCTCAGGGAACCCCATCCACTGGTGTTCCCAAAGTCCTTGGGTAGCTGGCTCGTCGGCGCTTGCAGCGGCCTTGTGAGGCAGAGCGACGGCGCTATTGACTCCATTTTAGAGTGTGGCAAACGGAGGTTTCCAAAGGAAAGGTGTTCGCCTAAGTCCAGGGCAGGGCCGCTTCCCCTGGCCGCCGGCTTCCAGCGAGGGCACTGGGCGCGGGCTGAACGCCGAGGCTCCCAATTCTGAAAAGGGGCGGGAGCTGTCCACCCAGTGGTGCTGAAACGCGGACCGCCTCTGCTGGTGTTACCGACAGAGCGAGCTGATTCAGCCACACCCCGGGCCCGCCTTCCAGCCTCTGAGACGGGCTCCTCTGATGGAACTGAGGTGGGGGGTTCTTCACGGAAGGAAAATAATGCACATCATCATCATCCTGCCTCCAAACCTCAATAGCTACCTAACAGGCCTCACTACTTCCAGCCTTGCCCCCTCAATTCATTCCGCACTCAGCACCCAGGGTAGTTCCTTCAAGAGAGAAATATCATATTTAAAGTTTTCCAATGGTCTCCCATATAATTCAGAGTGAAACTTAAATGTTCTTGCCACAGCCAAGACACCTTCTCTCCCCTTCAATGATCTAGCCCCTGCCTACTTCTCCCACCTTAAACACCTATCAGGATAGTAGTGATAGGGTGGGAACTGGCTTATTTCTCATATATTTTGAAGGGAAAACTGTTATGATTTGCTGAGGGGTTGGAGGTAGGGTGTGGGAGAAATAGTGGAATCAAGGATGATTACAGGGGTTTGATTTGAGTTTCTGGAAGGATGAAGTTTCTATTTCCTGAACTGACAAGATAGAAGTAAGAGCAGAATTTTGGGATTGAGGATATCAGCTTGGGAATTCCCTGGTGGTCCAGTGGTTAGGACTCTGCGCTTTCACTGCCGAGGGCCTGGGTTCGATTCCTGGTCAGGGAACTAAGATCCCACAACCCACAAGTGGCGTGGCCAAAAAAAAAGATAGCTTGGCTCTGGACATGTTAAGCTTGAGAGGCCTATCAGAAAGCTGGGTGTGGGGGAGGTCCCATAGGCAACTGGACTTATAGGCCTGGCATTCAGGGGAGAGGTCCAGGTTGGAGTTTTAAACCTAGGAGTTGTTACATTATAGGTCTTATTTAAAACCATGAGGCAAGTGAGATTACTAGGGAGTAAGTGTAGAAAGAAAAAAAATGTTCTAAGGGCTGAACACTGGGGTACTTTGATTTTGAGGGGAGGAAGAGGAGAATCAGTAAAGGACGCCAAGAGAGAGAGTCTTTGAGTAGGAGAACAAAGAAAGTGTTATCTTTGAGGCCAGGGGGAAAATGTCTTAAGAAGGAAGGAGAGATCAAAAGTGTCCAATATACTGGGCTTCCCCGGTGGCGCAGTGGTTGAGAGTCCGCCTGCCAATGCAGGGGACACGGGTTTGTGCCCCGGTCCGGGAAGATCCCACATGCCGCAGAGCGGCTGGGCCCGTGAGCCATGGCCACTGAGCCTGCACATCCGGAGCCTGTGCTCTGCAACGGGAGAGGTCACAACAGTGAGAGGCCCGCGTACCGCACACACACAAAAAAGTGTCCAATATACTGACAGGCCAAGTAAGATGGGGACTGAGAACTGACCCTTGGATATATCCTCAAAGAGGTCCTCTTTGAGAAATGGGAGTCTGGGTTGGGTTGATTAGAGGGAAGACCAAGAGAGAGTAAGAGGAAATGGTAGCTGGCATTGACATAGCCTGGCAGGCTAAGAAAGAGAAAAATGGACTGGGAGCTGGCAGGGAGGCCAAAGGGAAGGAACCCCATGAGGTGGGAAAGCCCTGGGCTAAACATTTTCAGCCAGGTAAATGCCCCATTGGCAGACCATACCCTCAACCTTCCACATGCTTCTAAAATCAGCTCAGAACCTATCTGAGCCTTAATAAGACATTCAGGGCACACATGTGTAGCAGAGTTTTCATTTTCCTCTTCTTTTTCATTTGAACTCAAGATCCCAGCTGATGAAATGGTTTGACATTCACCCTTGGGAGATCAGAGCTTTGCAGCCCCTTAACCTCATAGGGACCAGATTGCGCTGGGCAATCTGGGAGCATCAGGACACATTCTTGCTTCCCACCAACCAGTGAATCTGGGTGGCCTTGGACCACATACCCTTTGGCAGGCCCCATGCCCAGGCTTGAAACTCTCCAGAGCCACCTCCCTTGCTCAGCCTCCCTTCAGGAGTGCAGTAGATATCTCTTTTTGCCTTATTTTTCAAGTTGGGAAAGATTCAATGCTCCCAAATATAGTCTGACTCTACTTGGCCTGTCATTTAGGCAGATGGTAGCAGGTTTTTCTCTCAGGGACCCTGGGCTCAGTGAGAGTCCCCAGACCTTAGGATCACAGTGATCCCCGAGCAGCCTTGACGAGCAGCCCTGAGAAGCAGAGGTGGGCTCTCTCACTCAGTGCCCACCTGTGGAACAATGGCTGTGAGTTCACTGTCTAGTGGGGGAGCATGAAGCGCCCAGTCTCAATTACCAAGGGTGGAGACAAGGACCAACCTTGTGCTCTCAGGTGCCGAGGCTGCAGAAGTGGAGCAGGTGGATTCAAGTGGGTTCCCTTGGATGCTCCTTGACCTCTGTCACCTCTCTTTAGCTGCTCTGCATCCCCTCCTGAAGTCATGGGAGAACTGCAGAGCCAGGCCACGTGCATCTCCCAGGCCCCATGGGTGTGTGTGTGTTTTCCTGGGGCTACAAAGGTTGCTGCTGAGAGACTAGGCCTCTGGGTACCCCCTGCCCATCCTGCTCCTTCATGAACCACACCTCCTGGCATGATGCTTCCAGGACTGCCCCTTGTCCCATAAAATATCCATATACAGGCTAAACCTAGTAATGCAAGTGTGGTGTGAGCACCAGTGGGGGACCAAGAGTTCCTACTCTGCCTCTGTGTGACCTTGGGAAAGTTACTGCCTGTCTCCAGGTCTCAGTTTTCTCATCTGTCAAATGGGGGTTGAGGAACAAATTGGAACCCATCATCTTTTCCCATCTCAAAGACTCAAGGGTAGCCCCAGCTTGCCTCCTGCTGGCACATGTAAGGCTGCTGCATCTACAGCTCAGGCCTCTCTTTAGCCCTGGACAGCAGAACGCCTCCTCCTTCCCCAGCCCAAGTCTGAATGCATACCCTTTCCTGGTCACCTCTTTCTCCCTGACCCTGGGAAGACTCTAGGGAGGAGATAATATCCTAACTAAATGGAGAAGAGAGAAAAATGGCATTCCAAGCATGGGCAAAGGCATAGAGTCATGGAAGCATGGCTGATTTAGAGAAGGCCAGTGGCCCAGAGTGGCTAGAATGAAGGGTAAGTGGCAAGCAATGGGGGCAGATCCTTCAGGGCTTTATAATCCATGCTCATACATTTGGAGCTCATGCTGAAGGCAGTGGGGAGACATTGAAGGATTTAGACATGGTCAGAAGTTTCAGTTTAGAAATATTACTCAGGGGTGGTGTGGAGAAGAACTTGAAGGTTTGTGGCAAAGCCTGGATTGTCTCCCTTTCCCCATGCATGCCCAAAAGGAAGACTGCATTTCCAGCCTCTCTTGGAGTTAGGTATGGACCTGTGACTAAGTTCTGGCCAACTGGATGTAAGCAGAAGTATCTTGTGCACCTTCCAGGGAGTGTCCCTTGTGGGAGGGAAAGTGCCTATGCCTTCTGGCTGGAATGTACCTTGACGGCTGTCGCCTGGTCCTCCTGATCTGATCTGGTTAGGCTGATGCAAGCATGTTCAATGGGCAAGGCCAGGGCGAGATGGTGGCTACCATCTTTGGTCCACAGCTATACTCTGCTCTTCCAGTGTATTCTCCCACAGCTGCCTGAGGCTTTTACTCACCTATCCTAAAACTGGTGGCAACTGGGCCGTCTCCACTGCTTCCTTTTCCCCATGTTCCCAACTGTTAGCCCCATTCTGGAGGAGGTATTTCTCAGGGCCATCTCCACATTTGGACAGCTGAGACAATTTAATCCACTTAGTGAAAATAATAACAGCTAATATTCACTGAACACTTACTATGGGCAGGCGCTGTGCTCAGGGTTTTGCATGGATGATCACATGTTATCTCTTAACCTTCATGCCGTCTTGCTTCTGAAACCACACCAGGGTGAAGAGAACAGGAAGGTTCTGATGGAATCAGGAGTTATTATTGAATAGAACAGATGAGGCTCTTCAGGCCCCAACCCCTGACCCACTTTAATCACCCTTCCTGCTCTAGGTGAGGAACCAGGCTCAGAGATGTGAACCAAGTGGCCCAAGGTCACACAGCTGGAAAGTAGGAGACAAGAAACTCCAGGTATTTACTGTGCTCAAGAGAAGCAGGTGACCCTGTGAACTTCACCTCCAGTGGAGGGATTACAAGGGTGGCTCTGGAGCCTATGTTTAAATACCAGCTCTGCCACTTACTGGCTTAGTCTCTCTGTGCCTCACTTTCCTCATCTGAAAAAAGGTGGGTAGCAGTAGTGCAGCCCTCATAGGATTACTGTGAAGATTAAAAGAGATAAGGCAAATAAAGCGTTTCGCATAGTAGCTATTATTATTTCTATTATTAGTAGTATTATCATGGGTCTGAACCCCTCCCCTGACCTGCCAGGGAGAATCAGGAGATAGAAAGGAAGGCTGGGGCTGAGAATTTTCTGCCCCATCACCTGTGCCGGAGGCCAAAGGACAGAGGAGGAGCCGCGTGACTGTCTGAGCTGGAGGGCAATTTACTGGAGGAGTTCATTTGGTGACTCTGACTCCGAGTCAGATGGCCGCTAGGGGTCATTGCCATGGCGACAATTAGGCCGGGAAGGAGCCTCATTAAGGTGAGGTTTTAACAAGGCCTGTTGTTTTTAACTGGAGATCCCATGAAAGAGGTGTTCTTCAGGCTGCTTCCCTTTCTCCCTTCCTGTGTTTTGGATCCATTTCCAGAGTCTCTGAGGAAGAACAAGACAGAATTCTTGGGATCAGTCCCACTAGAAAATCAACAGGTTTCTCTCCCCGGTGCTGCTCTGCACCTGAAAGGAGGTCTGGGTGGCAGAGGTTTAAGGAGGGAGGGGAGGGTAGAGGCAATGAGGGCAGAGCAGAAGGTGAGGAAGGAGGATTTTATTTAAAATGGAACCGGAAGCCTTTCCTGGAACTTAGAAAAGTTGTTGGTGGGGGGATGGTGTAGATGGAAATGGTGGTGGAAGAGCACCAAGCCTGTTTCTTCGGAGTTGAGGGAGGAAGGGAAGAAAGGAAGGAAGAGGGGAAGAAAGGAAGGAAGAGAGGAAGAAAGGCTTCTCTTAATTCCAAGCACTTTTAAAAAGTATGTATTTTTTTCTTATTTCCATAGTAATATATATGCTTATTGAGAAAAATTAGAAATTTCAGAAAAGTACAGAAAAGAAAATATCCCTGCATTCCTCCACTCCAACTTAATGACTATTAATGTTTTTGGTAAGATAAGCTGAGCAGAGGCTACAGGAAGCTGAACTGAGGGAAGCAATAGGAGAATGTATATTTTTATGTTTATACCCTTTTCTACTGTTTGAATTTTCATCAGGAGAATGTCAAAACTAAGTTAAAATAGCAGAGACTTCCCTGGTGGTGCAGTGGTTAAGAATCCGCCTGCCAATGGAGGGGACACGGGTTCGATCCCTGGCCTGGGAAAATCCCACATGCCACGGAGCAACTAAGCCCGTGTGCCACAACTACTGAGCCTGCGCTCTAGAACCCACGAGGCACAACTACTGAGCTCATGTGCCAAAACTACTGACACCCATGCAACTAGAGCCCATGCTCCGCAACAAGGGAAGCCACTGCAATGAGGAGCCCACACACCACAACGAAGAGTAGCCCCCACTCACTGCAACTAGAGAAAGCCTGCACACAGCAACGAAGACCAACGCAGCCAAAAATAAATAAATAAATAACTTTATTAAAATAGCACACAATGCAACACTTCTATACATTGAGATGCAGTGTACATTCTTCTCTAGAAAAATAGTGATCATATTGTATCTACGACTTTGAAATCTAAATTTATCACTTCACGATAACAAGATATCTTGAGTGCTTTACCAGGATGTTACGTTTTCTTCCTGACTTTTTTTTTTTTAAAGCACATTGTAAAATATGCCATCTGTACAAAGGGTAGACAGAAAAGGTGAGTTTCCTACCTGGTTCCCCACTCCAGAGGCAACCACTGATACCAGTTTCTTTTGTATCTGTCCAGAGACATTCTATGTACATTTTTTCCATGTATCTGTTTTGTTTAACAATGTTAGCACACTATGCACTCTGTTTTGCACCTTACTTTTTTCCCTTTCAAGCGTGTCTTGGAGATAGTCCCATAGCAGCATGCACAGAACAGTCTCATTCTTTTTTAACAGCTGCATTCGATACAATTCTGGACTCCAGTGCATCTCACCAGTACCCTTTTGGTGGACGCTCAGGTTATTGCCACAGATAAGGCTGCCCCGCTATATCTGAGGTTGGAGTTCTAAAGGAGACTTACTAATTCAGAGTATTACCCCATTATTTTTAATGGTTTTGTAATATTCCAGAACATAAATGGCCATGACACATTTAACAGTTCCTTATGGTTGAACATTTAAATTGTTGCCATTTTTCACAATGGGCTACCCACGATAGTCCTTGAGGAGCCCACAGTCTGCTGGGGGAGATAGACAAGTGAACAAGCCCGTGTAATAACAATTCATTGCATAGCTGCTGTGATGGTGGAGTGTCCAGGAATGGCACAGCACAGCTTGCAGAAGTCAGGGAGGAACCAGGCTGCAAGTGAGAGGAGGGAGGATGTCAGGACTTTAGGCAGAGGTCCTGAGCTGTGAAGCACTTGGCTGGCTGCTGGACCTGGGAGTCATTAGGTATGAACAAGAGGTAGTCCTGTCCCTTAAGGGACTCATAGAGGGGTTTTGGATACACTTTCATACCCAGCATTTAGCATAGTGGTCAGTCCTTGGTGAATGTTTATGGACAAATGAATAAGTAGAGGATAAAAGGAGAGGAGCTGGCGAAGTGGGCAGAGGCCATGGCTTTGATGGCCAGGCTGAAGGTTTAAACTTTGTCTGGCCAGGGATGGGGTCCCCCTGAAAGCCCTCATATGGGAATGGGAAGAGTCAGATCTGCTCTCATAAAAAGGTTCCTCTGGGAGCCCAGGTGGAATCAGGGTGGCCACATAGACTGCAAACCAGGTGTGGGAGACAGTAGTACTGTTCCCCCATATTCAGTGTCCCTCCCTTCACCGACCCTCCCTGCAGGAGGATTATACGTCCCAACCCTGGTGAACACAGGCATGGCCATGTGACTTGTTCTGGCCAGTGAAACATGAATGGAAGAGATTTTTCAGGAGCAGCTTTAAGGGATGGTTAGTTTGGGGTCTGCCATGTTCTCATTTCTCTCCCTTGGCAATTGTGGAAGTACTGGCTGATATGGAGCTCCCTTCAGCCTGCATACCTGAGTGACTATAATGAGTACCTGCAATAGGTATTTAAACATGAGTGAGAAATAAGTGATCTGGCTTCAAGCTACTAAGATTTGGGGGGTTGTTTGTTACTGTAGCATAACAATGCTTATTCTGACTGATACAGAAGGGAAGTGGATGGGGTAATTCCCAAGTCCCATCCAGATGTGCATAACAGGCTGTGATTCTGCCGTGCTGGCTTTTCTGTGGCTTGGGCCTGTGAGTCTACTTTTGGCTTACCCAGTGATACTCAACCTCAAGTTCTTTTAAATACCTAGACTCATGGCCTTTCTGCTAGACCCACTTTGAACCCCACAAACATTTCTCAGGTGGAGAGAAGCTTAGGGCAGAAGTTTGCAGTGGCTGCTGTCCCTTCTGAGATATGGCTCCTGGGGGCCTTTAAGGGTCAGAAATATCAACAGCCATGTTGGGATCAATAGTAAGAGGAGGGTGTATCCTTACTCACTAGGATTCTCTCTTTCTGAAGGGGAAACTGAGGCCATAGTGCTACTTTAACCCAAACCCCTCATGCCATTGTACCCAGAAGCTGCCTTCCCAATAGGGACACATCTCACAGAGCTGAAGGTCCAGAAGAAGGATGTCCATGGACATTGTAGCATCAGGGCTCATTGAGCTCCCCAAGGATTCAGGTCCTCCATCTCCATCCTTCATGTTGGCTTTATCCTCAGGAACATTCCCTCTTCCTAATTACAAGGTGGCTGTTGGTAGTCATCAGGGACATGGGATTGCTTTCTTGCAAGTGAGAAGATGAGGGAAAACGCTCTACCCAATCCATGGACCTGTACTCCTCACCAGGGCAGATGGCACTGACTGGCTCAGACCAGCTGTTCCCAATCCCATCAGGTCTAGTGCCCCCTTTCCGTAACAAATATTACTATCCTAATGAAATCTGTAGAAAATAGAACCCACTAACAAATATAATTGCAAAAATATCAATGCAATGCCCTAACTGTAAAGGAAAAACAAAAGGAAATGTATAATGAAATAATATGTATTTCAAGATATATCCTCAGTGTTTATCAGGTTTTTTTTTTTAATTAATTAATTTATTTATTTTTGGCTGTGTTGGGTCTTCGTTTCTGTGCAAGGGCTTTCTCTAGTTGCGGCAAGCGGAGGCCACTCTTCATCGCGGTGTGCGGGCCTCTCACTGTCGTGGCCTCTCTTGTTGCGGAGCACAAGCTCCAGACGCGCAGGCTCAGTAGTTGTGGCTCACAGGCCTAGTTGCTCCGCGGCATGTGGGATCTTCCTAGACCAGGGCTCGAACCCGTGTCCCCTGCATTGGCAGGCAGGTTCTCAACCCCTGCGCCACCAGGGAAGCCCCAGGTATTCTTGATTCTAGAGTATTCTAGAAGACATGATGAAACAATCAGGTGCCTTCACCTGCACAGACCTCCATGAGTATGGCAGTGATGTATGCAGACAGATACAGATGGATTGTTTTGGTGACTAAAATGCCACTGCTATGTGACTGTGTTGAAATGGTAACTCTTGGAAGATTCTAAACAACACAGAACATAAGCTTCCTCAATGTACACAGTGGTGGTTGTGCTATGGTGTATATTCGATATATATATTAAAGCTGTGCCAAAAAAACTTTCTGTTAACATGTAAAGTGAGATTAGATCCTAGGCTCAAATTTTTCACCTATGTCTCTGTCCCATGGGACATTTGAAAGTCATGTGGGATTCAGGCCAAAGCTTTGTTCTGTGGAACTTTCAGGGATTCTAGCCCCCACCCCTGCTCACCAAATATTCACAGTGCCCCCATCATCATGACAACCAAAAATGTCTCACAGAAATGTAAATGCCTCTAGGAATACTGCTGCCCTTCTGGAAAACCTCTGGTTGGTCCAATCAGAAATGATTTGTTGGGGGAATTCCCTGGTGGTCCAGTGGTTAGGACTTTTTCCTTCACTGCCAGGGGCCCAGGTTTGATCCCTGGTCAGGGAACTAAGATGCCACATGCCGCACAATGAGGCCAAACAAACAGAACAGAACAAAATAAAACAAAAACAGGAGGCAGAAAGACAGGGTAGGCTGGTCCTGCGCCCACTGAGACAGAATGAGTCCTCTCTCCCTGACTTTTCCAGGACACTCAGATTTGTCCAACTCTTCCTACCATACAGAATCCCTTTCCTGCTACTATCTCAATGGACCTTGCCTCCTGTGGGTTACTTGGCTTTTTAAAAGCTAACTTGTAGGAGTTTTCCTGATGGCGCAGTGGTTAAGAGTCCGCCTGCCGATGCAGGGGACACGTGGTTCGTGCCCCGGTCCGGGAAGATCTCACATGCCGCGGAGCAGCTGGGCCCGTGAGCCATGGCCACTGAGCCTGCACGTCCGGAGCCTGTGATCCGCAGCGGGAGAGGCCACAACAGTGAGAGGCCCACGTGCTGCAAAAAAAACCCACAAAAAAACAAAAAACTAATTTGTAATATAGATACTATTCCTCTTTTTATTTACATTGTTGACATGTTTTCCAATTGTCACTTTACTTTTAACTTCATATGAGGTATTTTTTGCTTCATGTAAATGTTTAACTTTTATGTAATCAAATCTGGAAATCCATTTCCTTGTGTACATCAGGACTGTGAGGCTGGATGAACTGGAGGTTTTCATGAGCTGACGGGAAGGAGGCCTGCTGGGATGAGGAAACCGTGCTACAGAAAGGCCAGCTCACCAGCCTGTGACACAGGCAAATGTCCAGAGGCCTAGACCAAACCTCCCCTCCACTCCTCTCCCCAGGAGGTGCAGCCATTTTCAGGGCCTGGGATGTGGAGTTCTTCCTGAATCCTACCAGTAATACTTCTGGAGCGATGAATGACTGACAGTTCTGTCTGGGGAAGGCTGAGGGGTCCCTGAAGGTCATCTCCTGGCTTTGGGAGTGGGTGTGCAGGGCAACAGTGGAGCCAAGGGAGGCCACCGAGGGCTGGGAGGCAGAGGAGGTGGGGTGAGTTTCAGTGCTGCAGCTACTGGCTGTGTGGCCTTGGAGCAGCCTCTGCCCCTCTCTGGGCTCAGCTTCCTCTTCTGTCCAAGAAGGGGGTTGACCACCATGGTCTCAAGGTTTCCTTTCACTGCAGATATTCCACCACTGCTTCTCCATGTACCCCTCCCTTGAAAGAGCCTCACTGTGGGAGCTGCCTCGTCCTGCCCCTGCTCACACGCCTCATCTTGGGCAGGAGGGGGCCTTTGTGTGAGGATGTCTAGGAGTATCCATAGGCCTAGAAATTTGCTCCTGGCCCAAGATGTGACTTCCCTGGTGCCTGGCTTCAGCCCTGGAGGTACAGAATGGAGGCAGGTCCTACAGGGCTCCCATTGGGCATCCCTTCCCCCCCACATATCAAACCTATTAACACGAACGCACACTGAATATAATTTACTCTATGAGGTACGTGGCAATTGGCTTATAGGCACCAGTTCCGTTCTGTAGATATCTGATTAAACATTTGTTCATTTGGTTGTTGCAGTTTTCTTTTAAAAAGCAACACTTTTGTTTTCATGCCCCTTATATTTTTGTAGCCACAGAAAAGCTGATAAGCTGAACCCTGTGCCTGTTGCCAGGCTGGAGACCCACCCCTAGCCCTGTGCTTGCTCCCAACCCCCAACCCCCCAGCCTCCCAGGCTGGCCCAGGCCCCCTCCATCACTCCTCAGTCTTCTGCAGTTCTCCCTGCTTCCAGTCTCTGTCTCTCCAACTCGCCCTACTCAACACAGCCAAAGTGATCTTAATTTCTTTTCTTTTTGAAAAATATTTATTTATTTGGCTGCACCGGGTCTTGGTTGTGGCACGCGGGCTCTTTTAGTTGCAGTACGTGGGATCTAGTTCCCTGACCAGGGGTCAAACCCGGGGCCCCCTGCATTGCCAGTGCAAGTCTTAACCACTGGGCCACCAGGGAAGTCCCTCTTTTTCTTTTTTTAATTATAAATACAATTTTCAATTTAATAATTTTTGTTTAGTTTATTTTTCAGAAAGGTGATTCATTCACATGGCTCAAAATTCAATACGAACAAAATATACACAGTGAAGTTTTCCCTCCCACCCCTGTGCCCAGCCACCAGTCCTATCCCCAGAGGAAACTACTGTCTATCACTGTTGTATATCTTCTGAAAAATTCTGTGAATACTCAGGAGTGTATGCATACATATTCTTTATTTTTGCAGCCCCCCCCTTTTTTTTTTACACAAATGACAGCAGGATACTTTTCTAAGTGCACCTCCAACTGGACCTTTGTGTGGCTTCCTAGTGTCCCGCATCACAAAGCCCAAACTCTTTAGGCTGGGACTAAAGGCACTCCGCAACCAGCCCCTCTTCTGACCGCTCCCCAGCGTCCTTGCTCACCTCCAGGCCTGTGCACACCTCTGCCTCCGCTCGGAGCACCCTTATACTGCTCCTGGCTCCTCCTGCTCTTCTTCAGGCCTCAGCTTCCCTGGCTCTGCACGCTGCTCTGGCAGTGTCCCTCCTGCCTATGTGCGCATTCAGCGCCCGCCACGGGCCACTGCCACTTTCTGCTTCCTTGTGAGTCTCCCCTGCCAGGCTGTGCGATGTTCGGGGACAAGAGCCTGTACCTTACGCATCTGGAATCCCCAGATCCGGACCCGGTGCCTGGCACAGCGAGGGAGCTCCCTCCGCAAATGTCGCCCAGTGGGTTCGGAACGGGCTGGCAGGCGGGCATCGCTTTGCTACAACGGCACCTCGTGGTAGGCCTCGGAAGTGCAGCAGGAAGGGGACACTGGGGCTAGGGGCGGGGGCTCCATGGCTCCAGATGTCCCCTGGGGTCCGAGTCGGAGACGGTCTCCCGCCCATCCACTCTAGACCCCACCTTGCCCAACGGCGCCCAACGTAGGCAGAGCCCAGTGGGCGGGTGACACGCCCGCCTTTCCATCACCGGGACTGCCCTCGGCTAAGGAGATTTGCCTACCCCATGATCATTGGCTTTGGGCACTTAGAGAGAGAGAGAGAGAGAGAGAGAGAAAGGGAGGGAGGGAGGGAGGGAGGAGTGTGTGTGTGTGTGTGTGTGTGTGTGTGTGTGTGTGATGCACTTGTGCGTTTCAGGGCGTAGTTAGCATGTACCCTGAGCCGATACTTAACACCACTCCTATAAGACCAAATTTTATCAGTAACAATCATGAAATGAATAACAATAAATAAACGGCAGGCAGCCAAAATTTTCTTTTACTGAATTTTGTATATAAACTTATGCCATTTCAAAAACAAATAAAATTAAAAATACAATAATCATTATAGTACAAAAAGGGGAAAAATGGATACATACTTTTAAATTACATTATTTTTAAAAGGGGGGAATATATATCTACATATTGGTCTATCTCAGTAATGAATACAATTACATTAGAATTAAATCAGAATAAAAGACTAACTAGTTAAAAAGAAGAAACTTAATTTATAAACAAACTGTTCAAATACAGTAAAATATTTCCTGTGTAATCTAAAATGTACACTTTCCTAACCAAACTATTATGACCTCACAACTCACACTCTAATTCACTGTTTTAAATGTTAAATACAAATAAAACTAAGCAATTCAAGTCCTGTTTCTACAATTTCACCATCACAGAGCTAGGGCTGGGCGACACAAACTGCACCTGAAAACACTCAGTTGATTCCAAACACCAGAACTGGACAAGGGGCCAGCTGCATGGAGTTGCGAGGTATTGGGATTAACTTCCATGTAGAACACAGGGTTAATTAAAGGATAAGTAGTAAAAAATGTGCTGACTTGAAGCCTACATATTTATTATTAAAGCCAACAGGTTAAGACACAAAAGGACACATGTTATATGATTCCACTTATATGAGAAACCTAGAGTAGGTAATTCATAGAAACGGAAAGTAGAAAGAGGTTACCAGGAGCTGGGGAAGGGGGATTGGAAGTTATTGTTTAATGGGTACAAGGTTTCTGATCGGGATGATGAAAAAGTTCTGGAAATAGTGGTGATGGTTATACAACATTGTGAATGCACTCAGCGCCATTGAGCTGTATGCTTAAAAATGGTTAAAATAGTCACAATAAAAAAATAGAAAAAATGATTAATATTATGTTATGTATATTTTACCACAATAAAAATCATCTGAAAAAAACCCAACAGGTTAGAATTAACAAAATAATTTGGGGAGGGGGAGAGGAATATCTTATCACTGACGTGGTTAAAGGCCAGTGCAAGGCGGGGGGGGGGGGGGGGGAAAGCAGACTGAAGGTGTGTTTTACTATGGTTTTCAAGTTCTCTACAGACAAGGTACTTGCCTGCCTCCAGGCTGGATCCCTTGGGACAACTTTGTTGTGTTTATCTTCGTGGGTCCAAGGTGTGTTTGTCCCTCTTTTGTGTCTGAGTCTGTGAAGTGTTTGTCTTTGGGTTTCTAATGTGTGTGTGTCTCTCTCTTTATGTCTTTTTGTGTGTATATTTACGTGTCTGTCTACAGTGAGATGATCAGGCACCCATCACAGTGCCTATGATGAGGATCCAACAACTGTTATCTGCTGTGTGCTTGCTTGGGGGTTCTCATCTTTGTGTCTCCATGGTTCTGATGGTGGTGGGGTTTTGGTGTCTCTGTGTACAAGTTTCTATGTGTGTGTATGGTGTGTGGGGTAGGTACATGGTGACTGTCTCCACCTCTACTCCTCCTCTCTGGCCTGTGTGTGGGGTGCCACAGTGGATGGGCTCATAGGGAGGGCTGCTGCTGCCCCCAAATTTCTGGCTTAGGGTTCCCCCAGAGCTGCACTGGTGGGAGAGGGCACCCCATAGCCTGGCTTTCCCAAAAGCCACACCAAAAAGTCTCTGACATTTTGCCTGAGACAGTCTTCCTAGTGACTCCCAGTCCTTCCAAAGTCCCAGCTAGCCCTGCACTTGCTCATCCACGGACCCCCAAATTGGGCAGTAAGGAGTGGACAGCAAATAACCCTGGCAGTGGGCAAACCCTCTTGAAGTCACCTCGGTCCACCCCTTTCACAGAGCTAGGGGCATGAGTCCTTAGGGCAAGTGGCCCGGGAGCCACATGGGACTCCAATCCTGGGTCTGGAGACCCGATGCATGCCCCTCCCCTGGGCCCATCAGTCACCCCTCTGGGCCTGAGTTCCACTACCTTCAAAGTAGGCACAGTAACTCCAGTTGGAATCTCTCCCTCCTTCCAAACACAGCCCTAAGCAGGCTTCATTGCAAGCCCCTTTCAAGGCTAACAGGATGAGCCTCGTGAAAGGTCTTCAGAGCAGTTGATGAATAGGTAGGGGGTGGATGGGGGCCGGAGGCAGTGAGCCAGGCAGGCTGGGAATCCTGTAGCTTCAGAGTCAGGAGGGAGCGGATCCGAATCACAAAGCGTGGGGGGCACACTTCCCTTTCCAACTCTGAGGTTCCCAAGCGGGGGGTAGCGGGAAGCCTCAGCTTCCTGAACAAAGGTCAGCCCCCCTTGCCGCTGATGCTCTTTTGGGAGCCTTGGCTTTGGCCAGCACGGAAGAAAGGCTCCTTCTCTCTGGGTCGTGTCAGGCCTGGCACAGGGCTGCCTGGGAAACAGAGTCCAGTGTCTGGCTCCAATGGGCATTCAGAAGCTCAGGGCCTGGCAGGCTCTGCCAGCTACCAGAAAAAAGGGGCATTGTCCCTTCCTCACCGGAGCCAACGGGTCTTTCCTCCCCTGCTCTTGGGGGCCCAGTGGACTCCCTGCTCCCAGGGTATGCTGGAACCCAGAGGTGCCCACCGTCAGGCACCAAGACCCAGTTCTGAGGGAAGAGGGCTTGGGGGATGGGCTGGGACTCCTTCTGGTTCTCATTCATGTGCTCAAGTGTGGGGAGAAAGAGTTCTGGATTCAAAACCACCCTCTGAGCTACAAGATGGCCTGACTTGGGGCTGAGGGTGTGTGGGCACCAAGCAGCCAGGACACAGGGCTTCTCAGATGTTTCTGGGGTCCCAGTTCCCATCTGTGTGGTCTGGCACAGCTCTGAAATTCTCCCTACAGACTCCCAAGCTAGCAAGAAGCTACCGAAATCCTTCACAAATCCAGAGCTTTGAGAAGGGCAGCTCTACCCGCAGTCCTGAGTTTAGGAAACCTGCGTGCAGATCAGGGAGATGCTGAAGCATCAGCTGGACAGCTTGTGTGGATCCCGTGCCCACGGTGGAGACAGCTTTACTGGAAGCTCTGCCTTCGGGGAGTAAGAAAAGCTGATGAAGAATGACACTTCCGTCCTTTCATCCACTAAAAAACAGGTGGCGGGACTTCCCTGGCGGTCCACTGGTTAAGACTCCATGCTTCCAATGCAGGGGGTGCAGGTTTGATCCCTGGTTGGGGAGCTAAGATCCCACAAGCTGCGCAGCGCAGCGAAACCAACCAACCAACCAACCAACCAACAAAAGTAAGTGACTAAAGGCAATGTGGAGTGGACCCTGGAACAAAGGACATTAGTGGAAAAACTGGTGAAATCCAAATAAGTCTGGAGTTTATATCATCGTATTGTAGAAATGTTAACTTCCTAGTTTTGACAAATGTACCATTGTTGTATAAGACGTTAATGTTTGGGGAATCTGGATGAAGGGTATACGGAACTCTGTACTACCTGCAGTTTTTCTGTAAGTCTAAAGTTATTCCAAAATAAAAAAGTTACTTTAAAAAAGGCCATGGGCTTCCCTGGTGGCGCAGTCGTTGAGAGTTTGCCTGCCGTTGCTGGGGACGTGGGTTTGTGCCCCGGTCCGGGAAGATCCCACATGCCGCAGAGCGACTAGGCCCATGAGCCATGGCCGCTAAACCTGCGCGTCCGGAGCCTGTGCTCCGCAACGGGAGAAGCCATAACAGTGAGAGGCCCATGTACCGCAAAAAAAATAAATAAATAAAAAAGGCCAGATGGATACTATAGAAGGAGCCCTTATTGTGCACCACTTTCGCCCCAATATACAACGGTTGTTACTAAGAACGCTGGAAGCCTTAGTCTGAACGCTACTTTTGGATACAACTTATTTAGAATTAATGATCATTCCACGTTCAAACAGGGCCTAAGAAATATAGTTGCCATTTATAGAGCATATCCTATGTGTCAGGGCCTGATACCCATCACCTCATATAATGCACACGCCATCCTACAAGCGTAATTTCTGTACAATCACTGTTTAGAGATGGATAAACTGTGGTTCAGTGGGTTATAAAGCCCGTTGAGATCACAGAGCCAGAGCTGCAGAGCCCAGGCATGCTGACTCCCGTATCCCATAGTCCCAGTGGGCGGGATGGCTCAGAAGAGGAGCTGTTTCTAAGCCTCCTGGAGCTTCCCCTGGTTTGCAAACCAGCAACCTCTCAGGGGGTCCATCTCTCATCAGAGGCTGAAGGCCTTTCTGAAGCCCACTCTCATCCGTCACGAGTTCCTGTTGCTGTCCTGGAAGGCAGCATTTTAGCTCCCCCCCCGCTCCTGGTGGGGACTCTTCTCGTACTTTCTGGGCCCCTTGGCCGGTGTGTGTGTGTGTAGGGGGGCGGGTTCCCTCAGCTTTCATTAAGTCTCAGCACAGCTGCCCAGGCTGTGGGTGACTGGGACCCAGCAGGCCCCCGTGATGGGGCGGCAAGTGAGAGCTGGCTTCCTGGGGCCTCCCCGGGTGTTGAGCAGCGTGGCCACTTCCGAAGGCCCCTTTGTTCACCACTTTATCCAGAAGAGTGGCTGCGATTGTATGGGTACAAAGAGCCTGCGGGCCCTGACTTCCCACCCCTGCCTGTGGCTCAGCAGGGAGAGGGTTTCCCAGGCTCCCCTGCGTAAGCCGGAGACTCAGGCCTTCTACTTCTGGGTCCCAGACCTGTTCATTCATCTAGCCTGCACTGGCTCCCCTGCCCCCGGGGCCCAGCTATTCACACTGGCCACCATCTCCCTGTCCCTCCTGTGCTCACATCGGGACACACACAGCAAGCAGTTCCCGCGCTAAACGCTGGGGCAGACTCCAGGAAGATGCGGCTTGCTCCATTCACCTGCCGCAAAGTGTTTTTGGAAGGTTTGCCGGCTTGCAGGCAGCTGAGGATGCACTGGGTGTGGGCCTCCCCAAGAGGCAGCTGGAAAATGGGGTAGGGTGGGGAAGCGGGCCGGAGGCCTGTCTGTGGGGACTTGCACCCACCATGAGCACATGCATGGCTGCCCTGTGCCAGAGGAAGAACAGAGTAAAGAAAGGAAGAGGGGGCTTCCCTGGTGGCGCAGTGGTTGAGAGTCCGCCTGCCGATGCAGGGGACACGGGTTTGTGCCCCGGTCCGGGAAGATCCCACATGCCGCGGGAGTGGCTGCGCCTGTGAGCCATGGCCGCTGAGCCTGCACGTCCGGAGCCTGTGCTCCGCAACGGGAGAGGCCACACCAGTGAGAGGCCCGCGTACCACAAAAAAAAAAAAAAGAAAGGAAGAGGAAGGCAGTACATCTTAACCTCCTCCTTTAAGCACTGGTATGCCGAGCCCTGGCCTCACATAATGGTGCTCAGTGCCCCCAGTAGTACCCCTTCCTATAGACAACTAAGCCTGAGAGAAGGAAGTGACTTTCTCAAGGAGTCACAGCTCAAAAGTGAAATTTAAGGCCACGGGTCTCTGATCCTTAAGGCCATGCTTTTTACTACAATTCAGGAGAGAGAGCAGGAATGCCAACCAGGGGGCAAACTACATGGCCATGGCCAAAGAGCCTGCTCTGGGGCTGGCTGCTTTGGCCCCATCTGTCCAGACTACCCAGCCTCAGCGATCCCCTGGGAGTGGCCACCTTTACCTAGTGGGAAGGTTCTGGTCCTTCCAGGAAAGAGCCAGAAAAGCCTTTTACCCTGGATTGATCTCTTGCCTCTCTGTCTGCCCCTGGCCTCCAAAGAAGAGAAGGGGTACTGCCCCCGGGCGCATGAGCACACCCTGGGCGTGCTCGCGGGGGAAATAATGGCTCGTCTATAGGCCAATGGCTCTCACCTGACCTGTTTTCCTCTAGGTCAGGGGAGGCAGTGACTCAAGGTCTAGTGGTCTGTCCCTGGAATCCAGAAGGGCAGCCCCAGGGGCCAGACTCTGGACATCAGCCCTCTAGGAAGAGCCTACCATGCCCTACCTCCCCCAAGCCAGAAGCCCTTCAGGCATCCAGGTAGCTAACTCATTCCTGGTCTCCTCTGCACAGATGGGAGCAGCCCAGCTGAAACTTCCTTCTCATTCCTCGTCCTCTTCTTCTCCTCCCTCCCCCCCCCTCCCCCTCCCCCTCCTTCCTCTGCCCTCCCTTCTCTCCCATCTTTCTTTCCTTCTTCCTGCTTCTCATCTCTTTCTTCCTCTCCCTTTCCTTTTCCTCTTCCTCACCCCCTCTCTCCTACACTTTTCTTCCCCTCCTTCTCTCCCTCCTCCACTCTCTCCTACCTCCAAACATCTCCAGAGGCCCAGGATTTGAAGCTCATAAATGATATAGTCAGCACAACCTTCCTCTCATCAACCCAGAGTGCCCACAAACCATATAGCTCACACCAGAAGGAGGCCTTGGGTTTCTTCTCCTCCAAGCCCCTCATTTCACAGATGGCCCACAGACGGGATGCAATTTGCCCAAGGTCACAAAGCCCAGGGCACTAAAGTACTATGTGGCCACTTGTCCATGGGAATAAAAAGAATCATAGCACCGTTTATTGAGCACCTACTAAATTTTAGGTCTTGTGCTAGGCATTTGTACCTATTGCATGATAGCAACCCTTTAGAATAGGTATCACTATTTCCTTTTATTTTGCACCAGGGAGCTGAAACACTGAAAAGTCCAATTGCTTGTCCAAGGTCACACAGCGAGGAAGTGGAAGAGCAGAGATTCAAGCCACGTCTGCTCAGACTCTGACCATGAGGTCTGCTAGGATCACCTGCTCCAGCTCTCTCCTGCTTAGGACCCATTGGTCACTGACTCTCTCAGACATTGCTTGAGGCCAAGCAGAGGCCTCTGTGTTATGCTAGACTGTCCTCTGCCAGCCCAGTCCTGCAGCCCCATCACACACCTTGCTCCTGCCGGAGGTGCTGCCATCAGTTCCACCCAGGGACTCTGTCCTGCTTGCTGAGAACTTGCAAATGAGGGCAGAGGAGCATCCTGGGAGAACGGGGGTAGGGGGCTCAGAGCATCTCCCCTTCCATCTGTCTGCCCACCCAGGAGCCCTCCCTCTGAGATGTCACATGAATTCGGCATTGGCAGAAGCCCAGGGCAGAGGAGGGAGTGCAGCCACAGCTGCGGGAAAGAGGTGAGAAGGAGGGAGGCAGGCAGCCAGAGACATCCCCAACCTCTGGCTGCCCCTTGGAGCAGAAGGGGGCCTGTCAGATGTGGGAGGACAAGGACCTAACCCCTGCAGAGGGAAGGCACTAAGCTCAGGCCTCTTGCCAGCCCTAGAGGGCCTGACCCCAGCTGAGCCAGTCTGGGGCAAAGCAGCAGGTTTGCAGGGGAAGCGGGGGTTGCTTGGTCCAGCAACCAGGTTCTTGCCCTTCACATGGTGTCCCCTGCATTCATAGGTCACAGGATGCCTGGGGGTGGGGAATTAAGGGATCCATGCAGCAGGGATCCCCTGTTGCTGGCCTGCTGAGCATCCCAGACTAAATGGGTACAAACCTCAGGGCCTGAGAGGAGGAAGAAAACTGGTCCACTTGACAGGTGAGGAAACTGAGGTCCAGATAAGGGAAGGGACTTTTGTGGGTTCAAACATTAGACTATAGGTAGTCAGGGCTCTTGACTGTTGGTGGAAAGGATTCAGGGAGGGCCACCAGGGGATCCCTTCCTTGTCCCATACAGGGTCTCCAGCCCAAGAGAGCTCAGAGTCTAGAGGATGCTATCGGGAGACTGGGGGCAACTTCTTCCTGGGACAAGGGCTTGGGTCCAGAATGCTCATGGGGGTTCCCTGCAGCACCAGAGCTAACCTACATGGTATCTCCATTTGAATCAGAAAAGAAGACCCATTTCCCTAACACACCCAGACTTTCTGCACCCCAGAGCTGGGTGACCCTGGTAACCGGGCCCCTCTCCACCCCCTGTCTTCTCTTCTAACCGTCACCTCTCTCCACCGCCTTTCCTCTCTCTCCTTCTACCCTCCCATTCTCTGAGCTCAGCTGTGCCCCTATCCCCATCGCCCCCAGAAGTCCAAACTCCCCAGCAGGGCTCACACAGGCCTTTTAGGAGCCGGCCTCTCCATCCTTCCACACGTCCCCTGCTCTAGCTGCACTGAGCTGCTGCAGTGCCCTGAGCAGACCTGCCTCGGCATCTGCTGTTTCTTCTGGCCAGAACTTGGTTCTTCCTTCTTTGCCTGGACTGCTCCTGGGCATGCACCAAGGCTTAGAGGCCCCAGTGGCTGAGTTAGCTGCCCCTCTATCGGGCTTCCCCTTACACGGGCCTTGCCTCACTGCACCCTCACGCTGTCTCTCCCCCAGGGGACACAAGGCTTCGGGGGTGGGGGCGGAGCCCATGTGTCCCCTCCCAGCTGCATCCCCGGGTCTAGGCCCATAATACAAATTGCTACTATCTAATGAGTGTAATGAGTGTATCCTGTGTGCAAGATATAGTGGAAAATGCATTACACACAACACTTCAGCGACTCTTCACCATGACCCTTTGGGTTCTATTACTGATAATTAATAATAAATGCTATTATTAAGCCCATTCCACAGGTGAAGAAACCGAGACCCAGGGAGGTTAGGCACTTTCCTGCCAAGTCTTCTATCACACGTTCCACCTCTGAGAAAATGTGAGGTAAATGAACTGGGTCTGCGTGGAGAGGCAGGGGGGATCTGGGATGCTTCTCTCACCAGAGTGTGGCACCAGGTCCCCGATTCCATCAGGGACTAAGTCCCAGCCCAACGGGCTCCAGGACCTTCTCAAACTAGCGCTGGGTCCTAGCCTCAGCCTTTTCAAGAGATGTGTGAGTCTCATTCCCTGAGCTTCTGGGCTGCTCCTGTAAAATGGACATTGTGGTCCTGCCCTGGCTCCCCGGCATGCTGGTTTGAGGGGCTCAGACAAGATCCTGGATGTGAACGTGCTTTGAAAATGGGAAAGCTTCACACAAACAGAAAGCAGTGTTTGGTATTAACAAAAGCTACTGGCCTCTCTTTGGCTCCTGCTGCACCCTTGTCCAGGGTCTGGAGCTCCCCAGACTGCTGGGGACAGGGGTGCTTGGGCTGTCTGGGGGTCATCAGTTCCTTCTCCTTGCTGGATCCGGATGCTCCTCTACGACTTTGTGGGAGTGGGTTGGCAGCCTACCAGGAGATGTAGGACAATGGGTTCTAGGCCCCGGGAGGCCCCTTGCAGCTGTGTGCCCTAGAGCAGGGAGCATCAGTTTTCCCAGGTGTAAGATAAACTGTTTTAGGGTTTGTCATGAAGACCAAGTGGGGAAGTGGGTTTAAAATCCAGCCTGCACTCAATCCCCAAGCTGTATGCCCTGCAAGCGCTGCCCAGAGGGAGCGCCTTTTCCTAATTTTCACACAAGACTTGTCTGGGCTGGCAGCTGAACTGGGGTGCAGGCCCTATCAGGAGAGAGGCAGCCTGGCGTCTGAAACCCTCCAGGACTCCCTGGGGTTAGGGCACTTTTCCAGGCATGGATATTCAGCAGGTCTCTGAGGCAGGCATGAATCTGCGTCCCCAGTTGCCCATGAGGAACCTGGGTAGGTGATGTGTGTGGAGATGCTACTGGTAGGCCCCGGGCCCTGGGCTTGGTCCACCATCCATCTGCCCCATGGTCTGAGTATCACCTGCAGACATGGCTTCCGGATGCTAGGCCCTCCTCTCCATCCTCCAACCCTCCTCTCTTGGAAAGAATGAGACAGATAATAAAGTTCTATTTCCATCACATTCGCCATTTCCTGGTCTAAGTAGAGTGTCAGGAGAGTGACAAGCTGAAAGCTGCTGGGTACTGTGGCTCCAAGGCAGTGACCAGTGAAAAGATCCAACATCAGAAATAATGTGGTCCGGCCGGTTTGGGGTGCCCAACCCTGAAATTAATCAGCATTGGAGTAGAGGGATGGTTGGAGAAGATGGGTAAGGGTCTGTGTGCCTACCCCCCAGGAGGTGGGGAACCTGACAGTTAAAGGGACAGACACTCTCCCTCTCCTGGGTGGTGGTGGGGTCTGAGGATGGAGGAGGCAGGGGCCAGGGTAGAGTCACCATGAAACCAGTTTTGGTATTTTGAATTCAAACCCATATTGTGAGTCTGTGCCCCAACCTTCCCCCAGAAATCCCTGGGATTATCATTCAATCCGATTTAGCGGCCTGCCCTCTGGGGGCCTAAATGTCAGAACAGTGAGGCTGATGGACACACACACACACACACTCACACACACACACACACACACCCCACACACACACCCAGAGGCACTTAATCAGTCTGGCAGGAGGGACAGTTTATAGAAGTGATTTCATTTATTTTACTCTCAATATAAAGGAGGCTTTGCAGGGAATAAACCTTTCCTCTAGGTAGGCTGATAAACTCTGTGACTTGTTTGCAAGCTTATTTTAAACCTATGGTATCATAGGAATAAGGCTAGTTTGGGGCCTGGTTCCAGCTCACACTTATTCTTGACTCATCTGAGTTATTAATTTTGATGGCACTGGTACCATCATGCACACGATCATCTTGATTTGGGTTTCTTGCATTCCTGTGACTGGTCCTGCGCTGGTGGAGCCCCTTTGTTTCTGGGGCTGTTTTCTGGGATTCAGGAGCTGCCAGTCACGGCTCAAGAGGAGGCTTGGATCTGCAGATCCAGAACTCAGGGTCAGGCAGCACTGCCCTCCTTAGAGGTGGGATGGTGCCCTGGCTTCAAGGTGACCAGGGCAGGGAAGATGTCCACATCCCTTGCCACGAGAGCCTCTGGGGCCACAGGGCAGGGGTGGGGAGTAGGGGTGGAGGCTTGGTCTCTTGATCTTTTAGCCCCCTGAGGCTCAGTAAATTAATCCGCTAAAGAGGTTGGGTTGTTTTTTATCTCACTCTCAACACCCACCCCCACCCCCGAGTCTCCTTTATACACCCTGGGGGCTGAGAGAACAGACAGGACTAAAACCCACAGAAGGGTCAGAGGGGAAGGCCTGGCAATTAACCTCACATCCTGAGCAGGGTGGGGTCAGGGGTCACTGAGGTGGGGGGAGGGGCTGACCACCAGCTGCCATGCCCAAGAGGAGGCCTCCAGGGGCCCCCACAGGCGGGATTCCAGCCAGGCCCGAGCTGGAGAGAGAAGGACAGGAGGTTCCAGCTCTCAACCACCCCCTGCACCCTCCACCAGGCCTCCAGGAAGCGTCTTTCTCACTTCGCTCCCACACCACACAGGGCCCACCCTGCTGCCCGCCAGGCCTCCTCCTGGGCTGGGACCCTGCACCCAACCCCATCTTGGAGAGGCAGCTGATTCTCCCCCACCGCCCCTCCCCCTCTCTACTTTCGGAGGAGAATAACCTGTGATAATTTTTTCTTCTTCTTTCTGGCAACTAATGGACTCCTTAAATAGCAAAAATTGCGGCCTGTAATTAAGATCTTGCTTTTTAAATGATTAATCATTGTAACCCCTTTGAGCAGCATCCTACTTTCCACTCTTCTCACATTGAAATGCAGATCGTTGGCAAGGGAGGGAGGTGCTCCCAAGCCACTGAGGAGCAATTAAACCTTCCCAGCTGTCACTCGTCCCGTCTGCCTCCCGGCCTGTCCAGACGCCTTGGAGAGCACGCGGGGCCCTGCTCTGAGTGCCGCACTTGCCAGTGGCCTGGGGCCTCCGGGAGGGTCTGCCTCCAAGCTTGACCCTGGGTGGCAGCGCAAGTGCTCTTGGAAACTCCCGGGAAAGCAGATAACGTTTGCTGAGCACTTTTTAAAAATATATATTTATTTATTTATTTGGCTGTGCCGGGTCTTAGTTGTGGCACGTGCGAGATTTTTTTTTTTTTTAGTTGTGGCATGCATAATCTTTAGTTGCGGCATATGGGGTCTTTAGTTGCGGCATGAGAACTCTTAGTTGCGGCACATGGGGTCTATTTCCCTGACCAGAGATCGAACCTAGGCCCCCTGCATTGGGAGCACGGAGTCTTAGCCACAGGACCACAAAGGAAGTCCCTGCTGAGCACTTCTAATGTGTCCAGCTCTTTAGTAACAAGATCTCATTCAATGTTCACAATAGCCACCTAAGAGAGATGTGAAGGTGGCCCAGAAAATGCTTTGCATTTCTACAAAGCACCACCATTTATCAGCCCAAGAAGTGTTTTTCAAGCCTTTCCTCCCTTTGATACATACATGGACTGACCACATGATTTGGCAATGGTACCTCATTAGCGCTAGGAGACTTGGAAGCCCCACGTCCATACCTGTCATCTTACTCAAGAGATTGCTGGGGCCCAGAGATTAAGGGAAGTGGCCAAGATCACATATCACACATACAGCACTTAGGAGGATGCCAGGCCCACACGGTAGATTCTCATGGATTTGTTCAATGAGTAAACATGGGCAGATGTACTTCTTCCTGTAGGGCTCTGCTGCTCTGTTTTCCAGAACCGACTTGTGTATGTGTGTGTGGTGTTGGTGGTTGGCGGGGGCGTCCCCTCCTTTGTAATGGTTTCAGAGGAAGAGGCAGGGGAGAAAAACAGCAGATACAAGCGTGAGCAGGGCTGCCATGTGTGGTCACGCACTATCCCTGCATGAGAGCACCGGCTGGGAAGGCTGACAGGCCAGTGCCCTGCTGTCCAAGCCACGATGGGTGCGTCTAACTACACAGTGATCCATCCTCACTAAGATCCTATCAGCCACACACTGTGGGTAGGGGGTGACACCCATTCCATGAAGGACAAGATATAGCAAAATGACAAAGGCATATAAGCTTTGGCCCAGCGGTCTCCCTTCTGGGAATTTGTCCTATAGATACGCTCACACTTGTGAGAAATGACTTATGAGCAAGGCTATTTGCTGCAGTGACACCTGTAAAAGCAAAAGGTTGAAACAAGGCAAACGAGCCTCAAGAGAGGACTGATTAATGTCATCCTATGAAGCTGTGTAAAATGAGGGAAAAATCAGAATACAAGTTTGTATGGGCTTGTTTATGTATAAAGAAACTCTGGAAGGATACAAAAAAATGAATAACAGTTATTACCTTTTTAGGGAGTCATGAGAACAGGGCAGATGGGAGACAGGACATGAAGGAGACTTCTCACAGCAAATCTTTTTAGTTTTATACTAGGTGAAAATATCAGCTTTTGCAAAAAATTAAATACAAATGATCTGAAATGCTCTTGGTGGTGTGGTACAGGCTCATACAAATGTCACCACCCCTGTGGGTTCTCTTAGGTGCCCGCTCTTGTGGGAGGTGTAGGTCAGGTGAAACCACCTGTGGCCTGTCTGCAGGGGCAGCCAGGGGTGGAGGTGGTACAGACCTGCAGTTCCCTTTCCTTCCTCAGGGATACCCCCAGCTTCCTTGGCCTCTTACTCAGCTGGTCTCATACAAAGGTATGGGCCCACCTTTGTCTTGCACTTAGGAACATCAGAGTGGTTCAAGGCTTCTGCTCCAGCCGTACGTGACCACGGCACAGGCACACGTACAACCACATACACACAGCCAAACAACATGTGCTTGCATGCGCACAGGCACACCTGGGCACATAGGCCTTGCTTGGGCCAATATGCAGGTCAGGGATGCCCCCTCAGCCACAGTCAGGACCAAGGCACTGAGAAGTGGTGAGTGGGAACTCAGAGGGAGGGCTGGAAGAACCGAGAGAACTGGGCTCATCCATCCCAGGCTATCACCTCCCACGGCCTAGACCCAAGTGGGGAATGAGGCTCCATATCCCTTGGGACTGTGAGAAGTAGTGAGCTTTTGAGCTCAGGGGTCAGACCACACAGATACAAAGCCCAGCCCTGCTGCTTGCTCCTGGTGTGCCAAGTGCTTTTCTAGGATGTGTCATCAACATTGGCAGGTCTGCAAACTGAGGCACAGAGAAGTTGACTGGCTTGCTAAGGTCCCACAGCTGGTAAGTGGCAGAGCCAGGATCACACCCGTCAGGGTGGCCCAGCAGCTATGCTCGTCCCCACAGTGCCGAGGGGGCCGCCTCTCAGCTTTGAGGGGCTTTTTGAGGTGTTTGTGCATGAAAAACACAAGAGGTGCACAAGAGGTGCTCAGTAAGCATGAGAGTCATTATTATGGCCGTTTCTGCTCTGTACTCCTATAAGAGGCAGCTCACAGGCTTTCACTCAGGACATGACACATGGTGGCCAAAGGGTCAGTTATCTAGTCCTGCTGGGCAAGTGTCAGGACAGGTGTCCCAGGAAGCATGGGGGTCCTCAGGAAATCCCTTTGCTCCCCAAGACCCCCAGAGATGAGGTCTCCTTGGGCGAGGGCACTTCATGGGCCACCACCATCTGGGAAGGGACAGCCTGGCTCACTATGCCCAGAATCATCGCTCTGTCCCAGGTCTTCACACCCCACCACGGCTATGTCACCTCCTCTCAAGGAAGTTCTGAGTGGCACAACCCCTTCAGTCACTCTGAAAGTGCAAGACCAGGAATATGAGCCCTGGGCTGTCCTACTGTGTCAGGTAGGATTGTTTCTGCTGCAAGTAACTGACAGCCTGATGGACAGGACAGGGGCTTAAACAAATGAAGTCCTATTCATCTCACACAGTAAGAGGGTGGTGATCCCCGGGTTGGCCTGGTGGCTCAGTGACATCAGGGTTCAGCATCTCTGGTCACCCTGGCACTTGAACCTTAGGCTCTCCTAATCCTGTCCCCTCAACAGGGCTTCACACTAGCCCATCAGGAGAAAGGATCAGTGAACACTAATCCCACCGAGTAGCTGTTAGAGGCACTAGGCCACCTTGGCATCGACAAAGGCCTGGGAAGGGGTCCTGGCTGATACAGGGGGACTGTGCAGTTCCCAGATTGCCCCCCTCCCTGGCCTGGCCTGGGGAGAAATGAAGGGAGGTGAGGTGTTCCTTTTTCTTCCCACCCCTACCCCACCCCGCATTCCAGGACACTTCCCAGAGCTGGGTCAGGCCAGCCCAGCCTGTTCCCATCCTCCCTGGGCATGATGAATGCCAGGGCTGCTTATAGAGTCACAATCGCCAAATTAGGTTGCCAAAGCATCCAGGCCTGGCCTGGAAACACCTCCCCAGCTGAAAGGAGGCATGTCTGGACCGAGCAGACGTCTTTATTCAGCTGTAATTGACGTTTCACAGACGTCTGTAACTCCGTCTGGAGAGACACAAAGCGCCCCCATGCTCAGCCCAGGCAGCCTTTTTATGTCGCCCCCTTTCATCTGGCAGTCAAAAGTGTATGAGCCGCCTGGGCCGTCCTAACCTGGTCCTGGGGCCAGGACAAAGGCAGGCGCTGCACACAGAGGCCGCCTGGTGGGCCTTTACCTCCTGGAGTGCTTTATGCTAATCCAGCGCCAGTCCGGACCCCTCCTGCATATCGATGGGCGGCTGTCAGCCTGGCTGGGACAGCCACTGGGGATCCAGAGAGGCCCCACTCACCCAGAGGAGGGGTGGTCCTGGCCAGTCAGGTCTGAGAGAGTGGGTCTGCTTGGACCCAGGCTCAGGCAGCTGAGGCAAAAGGGGAAGGGACGTTGGTGCTCAGCAGGGGTTCTTAGCCTGGCATCCCTGCCCCCCAGGGGGAGGGGCATGTGAACCTCTCAAATGGTAGGCAAATCTATGCACAGGTCCTTTTCTCTAGGGAGAGGGTCCATAGCTTTCATCAGATGCTCCAAAAGGTGAGTCTTACTGCTGGGCTCATCCAGTCTCCCGTTTTACAGATGGAAAAGCTGAGGCCCAGAGCTGGCATGCTTTGCCCAATGTCACACGATAAGTTGGTGGTAGCACTTGGGCCCCTACTCTTGCCCAGAGGACTCTCTGCTGTCACAGGCAACACATTCCTGAGCTTACAGAGGCAGGCAGGTAACTGAGGAGGTATCCAGGTTCAAGGAGAAGGGGCCAGCAGGACAGAGGGGTGTGCAAGGGTCTGCCAGGGACACTGCTGCTCAGCCATAGCCCAGTGTTGCCAGGTCCTCAAGAGGAAACTTAGATTTTGGGACTTCCCTGGCGGCACAGTGGTTAAGAATCCGCCTGCCAATGCAGGGAACAAGGGTTCGAGCCCTGGTCCAGGAAGATCCCACATGCTGCGGAGCAACTAAGCCCGTGCACCACAACTACTGAGCCTGCGCTCTAGAGCCTGCGAGTCACAACTACTGAAGCCCGCATGCACTAGGGTCCACTCGCCGCAATTACCGAGCCTGCATGCTACAACTACTGAAGCCCGCGCGCCTAGAGCCCGTGCTCCGCAACAAGAGAAGCCACGGTAGGGCTTCCCTGGTGGCGCAGTGGTTGGGAGTCCGCCTGCAGATGCAGGGGATGCGGGTTTGCGTCCCGGTCCAGGAGGATCCCACATGCCGCGGAGCGGCTGGGCCCGTGAGCCATGGCCGCTGGGCCTGCGCATCCGGAGCCCGTGCTCCGCAACGGGAGGGGCCGCAACAGTGAGAGGCCCGCGTACCGCAAAAAAAAAAAAGAGAAGCCACCGCGATGAGAAGCCCACGCACCACAACGAAAACTAGGCCCCACTCACCGCAACTAGAGAAAGCCTGCACACAGCAGCAAAGGCCCAAAGCAGACAAAAAAAAGAAAAGAAAAGAAACTTAGATTAAAAAAAAAAAAAGTGCTACCATTTTATGTAGCTACCAAAAAATGTGCTACCAAAATAGATAGCTAGTGGGAAGCAGCCGCATAGCACAGGGAGATCAGCTTGGTGCTTTGTGACCACCTAGAGAGGTGGGATAGGGAGGGTGGAAGGGAGACGCAAGAAGGAGGAGAGATGGGGATGTATGTATATGTATAGCTGATTCACTTTGTTATACAGCAGAAACTAACATACCATTGTAAAGCAATTATACTCCAATAAAGATGTTAAAAAATGTGAAATTTGCCAATTAAAAAATGTACATTCATATTTTAGAGCCACTGGGGGGCAGGGTGGTGATGGGATACATGGCCCTCAGGCTGCTGAGTTTGAGACCTTTGCTTCTGACCTCACTGAGATCCCCCATCCTCAGTTCCCAAGACTGCAGGCAAGGGAGGCTTGAATGTGGCCACCAGTGCAGATTCTCCCTGTGCACAGGTCCCCCCGGCCCAGAAGTCAAAAGCAGTCTGTAATGCGGGCTGGTGTCCAGAAACCCACTCTACTTGTCCTCAGTGCCCTGGTGCACGTCTGCAGCCCTCTGACTGGGTGGCTTCTGCTTTCAGTTGTCAGCCCCCGCTGAGACGTCCCATCTCCAATGACTGCAATTCCTCGCCTTTCCTGAGCCCCGCTGTTTTCCCCACTGGAGGCAGAAGTGACAGGTTAATGGCAGTCTGTGCTGGTCTCTGCGGGGTGCCCTGACCTTCCCTTTGGGCTTGGCATGATCCCACAACACAGATCATCCTCCAGAGGGGGCAATGGGGAGGGGGAGGACCGAGAGGGAGAGAGACAGAGAGAGACAGCCACAGAGAGAGAAGAGCAGGGAGGCGAGGGAGCAGAGAAGGAAAGAGAAAAAGGAGAAGAAGAGAGAGAAAGAGAGGGAGAATCAGGCGGATACACAGAGAGAAACAGCAAGGAAATCAGAGAGAGATACAAGAGAGATAGAGGATGTTGGTGGAGACAGAGGGGAGAGATGGGGAGAGACACAGGGGACAAGCCTGACACAGGTGGAGAGAGTCAGAGAGAGACCTACAGACAGACATGGAAAGAGACCGCGGAAGAGAGGAGGAGAGGGCAGGAGAGGAGAGAAGGTAGGGGACACCCCTCCCAGGCGCCTCCAGGTCCCCTTCCCCAGGCTTCCCTTGTCAGGACTGTCTCCGCAGTTCCCAGAGGCTCTGAGGGGCAAGAATCAGAGCCCTCCGAGACGATTCCCTCTTTGCTCTGAACCCTGGGGCTGTGCGCACCTGCATTTGAAGCTCAGGGGAAGCTGGCACTACCTCTACGCTGGTAAGTGACAGACTCCAGTCCAGGGCCGACATGTCCTGAGGGCTCTGAAAGGCAGAAGGGCAGCTCTCACTGGACTCCAGGGAGGTGCTGCAGATGGGGATCCCCACCCACCTGTCAAAGGAGTTTACATTTATTTGGGAAGGATGAGACCAAAAATTTCAAATTCTTAAAAAAATCCTTTTGAAAATGTTATTAAGCTTTTAAGATGATAAAGAAAAAACCCTTGCCGTGACAACATAGGAGGAGATCAAGCGAAGAGTAAAAATTCTCCTCCCCTGCAACATCTCCAAGCACATTCTAGGGGACAGGATTCAAATCCGGAGCCCTCTAAGCCAGATTCACAAGTGGTTCCCTTAGCCTTCCCTCTCCTTGGCCCATGGGACTGGGGCTACTGGGGTTGGCATTCGTGCCAGCTCTGCCTGCAGGACCCCTTGGTGGCATCTCTTAGGAACATACAGAAGGGCCAGGTCTTTAGTGAGGCAGCTTTTCACAAGTACCCATGTATGTAAGTGCACAAGCATGTGCAAGCACACACGTGCACGTGCACACACAACCCATCTTCCAGGTGTGGCTCCTGGTGTGTCCGAGGGGTCAGCTAGGTGACATTTCATTACAATCCTTGGTAATAGTCAACCAGAAAGGTTAGAACACATATTGGGTACTGGTGTGCTGCTCATAACCGTGGTCTTTGGGACACTTGACCTGTGTGCCTTGGTGCTCAGTGACTCAAGTGGGGAAATTCCAGGCACAAGAGAAAGACGAACAGTGCTGGGCCGACAGGGGAGAGGTTTGAGGGGAAAGATGAGCAGATGGGCCAGACCCATTCCTTTGTGTCTTTAATGACTGATATCTTCTTCTATCAAGCATTTACAGTGATGTTTATCTCATGTGCATTTAATTATGTGTATAGACACTCAAAATATTTTTAATTAAAAATACTGAATACATTTGAAAATGTACTCTTTCTTGTATCCTACATATTAGTACATCCATTTATACATGTATATTACTGTTCAGAGTTATATATACAAAACCATGTATACTGACTTGCTGGGCAAATTTTACAGGCTCACTAGGGGTAATATTTTTTTTCAAATATTTTATTTATTTATGGCTGCTTCAGGTCTTAGTTGCAGCATGTGGGCTTCTCTCTAGCTGTGGTGTGTGAACTCAGTGGCTGCGGTGCACGGGCTCTCTAGTTGTGGCGCACGGGCTTAGTTGCGGAGCGTGGGCTTAGTTGTCCCGGCTTAGTTGCCCCGAAGCATGTAGGATCTTAGTTCCTTGACCAGGGATAGGACCCATGTCCCCTGCATTGGAAGGTGAACTCTTTTTTTTTTTTTAATTTATTTTTTTGGCTGCATTGGGTCTTCGTTGCTACATGTGGGCTTTCTCTAGTTGTGGCGAGGTGGGGCTACTCTTCGTTACTGTGCACGGGCTTCTCATTGCAGTGGTCTCTCTTGTAGAGCATGGGCTCTAGGCGCACAGACTTCAGTAGTTGAGGCACACGGCCTTAGTTACTCCGCAGCATGTGGGATGGAATCTTCCCAGACCAGGGCTCAAACCTGTGTCCCCTGTATTGGCAGGCAGATTCTAAACCACTGCGCCACCAGGGAAGTCCCGGAAGGTGGATTCTTAACCATGGGACCACCAGTGAAGTCCCCCACTAGGGGTAATTTGACTATACTGGATGTTGACTTTAAGTAAGGACTCTAACCCCACAAAAGATAAGACTCCACTGTGCCTATTGCCTCCTCTCTGCCAAGCCCCCCATTATGCCCTGGGGGAGACAGAAACAAAGGTCCCACCTTGTGGGATATTGTATCCTATTGGGGGTAGACGTATAGGCACACGATGAGAATATACTGTGATGTGTGTTATAGGGGAGGTGTGTCCATGGGGAAATGGCATTCAGGAAGGCTTTGTAGAGCAGAGGACACTGGAGGAAATTCTCAGAGGGGGAGTAGGAGAGGTTATGGGCACTAATAGTTTCAGCCTTGCTCCTGATGTCTGGGAGACAGCCTGGGTTCAAAGCCTGGCCCTGACACATACTAGCTGTGGGACCTCGGGCTAGTTACCTCATCTCACTGGACCTAACATCCACGGCAGATGCTGTTGGTCACCCACCAGCAGGCATTTCTTTGTCCTTGCACGACTCTAACTTTGTCCCTGGCTCAGGGAGGGGGAACTGAGCTCCAGCCCCGGTCCCAGCCTCCGGGGGAGGGTTCCAGAAGATTTAAGTCCTTGTCCCCTTGTCAGTGATTGGTTTAGGCGTTGAAACATATTGCACCATTGGCACAACTGCCTAACAAACCACCTTGACACTTCAAACAACAACAATCATTTCCTTTTTTATTTATTTTTGTCTATGTTGGGTCTTTGTTGCTGCGTGGGCTTTCTCTAGTTGCGGCGAGCGGGGGCTACTCTTTGTTGCAGTGCATGGGCTTCTCATTGCAGTGGCTTCTCTTGCTGCAGAGCATGGGATCTAGGCGAGTGGGCTCAGTAGTTGTGGTTTGCAGGCCCTAGAGCGCAGGCTCAGTAGTTGTGGCGCACGGGCTTAGTTGCTCCGCAGCATGTGGGATCTTCCTGGACTAGGGCTCGAAGCCGTGTCCCGTGCATTGGCAAGCGGATTCTTAACCTCCGTGCCACCAGGGAAGTCCCAACAATCATTTCTTTTGCTCAATACATCTGTGATTGGGGCAGGAATCAGTGGGATGGCTCATCTAGGTTTCACATGGTATCAATTGGGCAGTTTGAGTGGAGCTAGAGGATCAATCACACGGCTGGAAGTTGGGGCTGGCTGTGGGCCGGTCACTCAGCCTAGCCTGCGGGCCAAGGGCCTCCATTCCTCCTTGCTTGGACTTCTTCAGACATGGACGCTGGGTTCCCAAAACAAGGGTCCCAAGACGCAGGAAAGAGAAGCTGTCGTTTCTTAGGGTCTGGGCCTGGAAGCTGGCACTGTGTCATTTTGTCCTGTTCTATTGGGCAAGCAGTCACCAAGCTCAGATTCAAGGGGAGGGCACAGACCTCACCTCTTGATGAGAAGAATATGGAAGAATTGGGGGTGGGGTCATGTTTTAAAATTGCTGTAGCCAGTGAAACATGGGGAGAAGTCTGTTGGGGGGTGATTTCTAAGAAAGGTTTCTTTGCTCCCCAAAAGAGACATGGGCTTAACTGAATCACAACTGAGAGGCCAACATAAGAAATGAGACTCTCCCAAGAAGAACAGGATGATCATACGCTTGACCCTTTACGATTATATTCTTAGTTTCATAAAATTCAGGGAAAGGAGACCATTATAATAATATCTCCTGCAGTTGTTATATTTGGGATCATAACAAAGCATGCCTAAATTACATATAATTATGTGAATTATACTTAAAATCCTGTAGAATTTCAATATTTGATGGGAAAACTCAATACTGTCAAGATGTCAATCCTTCCTAAATTAAAGTATAAATACAATGCAATACCACTGAGATTGGAATTTAGAAACATTCTAAAGTTCATCTGGAAAAGCGAATGTGAAAAATTAACCAAGAAAATTTTGAGAGAGAAGAAGTGTTCTCACAGGACACAAAAACACATATAAAGGGATGTATCATAGCATAAGTTTTAATAACAAGAAATTGGAGACAACTTGAATGTCCACCCCCAGGGGAATAGTTAAATAAATTAGAGAGTATGACTCAAACTTGAGCATGCATCAGGATCACCTGAAGACTGTCAGGCCCTGCTTTCAGAGCTTCTGTAGGCTGGGGGAGGGAAGGCTCAAGAATTTTGCATTTCAAACAGGCTCCCAGGTGATGGCGATGCCGCTGGTCCAGACCACACTTTGAGAACCCCTGAACTAGAGACTCTCTCTACTAGAGAATACACTGAAATTGATCAAAGGACAAGGTGTGTGTGAGCTGCAAAAGATAAAGAATAACATCAATTTTCCCTCCCAAAACACAAAAACCAAACTTAATCAAATTATGTGTGTGTATAATTTCACTTAAAAAGATGACTGAAGGGAAAAAAGACAGGTAAGGAAAAGGTAGATGGTTGCTCTTCTTGCCCTGGACATTGCCGTGTCTGCACGCGATGCTGCAGCCACCTTTATACTGGCCTGACGTTGGAGCCAATAGCAAGGAGGGAGGAGCCATGAGAATCACAGGAAAGCATGCCCGCAGCCTGGTGTATCCCTGGAACTCTTGTTATGTGAATTAATAAGTCCTCATATGGCTTAAGCCATTTTTTGTTGAGGTCTTCTTTTACTCACAGCCCAAACTGCGTAACTGATCCATTAATGATTGAATAAGATCATATAAGTGAGTGCTTACTTGGGCACTTGACACATAGCCCTCTTCCATCCAGCCACCTTTTACTGCACTTATTCTGGAAAAGCTTTCTGGGCTGGGCCATAATAGGAAATATTGTGAGGAAGCTGGCAGATTCCCTGACTTCCAGGAGCTCAGAGTGGATAAGGGGAGCCAAGAGAAGCAAAAGAAGGAATTTAATGGTTCATGCAACTGGGAAATCCAGGAATGGGCTGGCTTCAGGTGTGGCAGAGTCCTGTTACTCAAATGATGTCAATTGGTCTCTTTTTCAATGTGGCTCAGGTCTCCCCTTTGTGAGCTACTTGCATTCTGTCCTGCTGTGGAGCACTTCCTCTATGCAGTGGGAGGAGAGCATGGATTTTGTCAACCATAAGGCTTACATCCTACCATCTGAGCAAGCCTAGAGGAAACAGAAGGCTCCTCTTTTCCCTGCCTCCATATATAAAATCCCAGGGGAGGAGTCTGGGTGGCTTAGCCTGTGCCATGTGCCCTTATCTGGCCAAAAATTGTGGTCGGGGGATGGCATACCATGCTTGGCCTAACATGTGTATTGTGTGGGTGTTTACATATATCATTTATGTCATATATGTGTGTATATTGGGTATATATATATTTTTTAATCTATTGTGTTTTTTTTAAGATTTAATTTTATTTTTGGCTGCTTTGGGTCTTTTTAAAAATAAATTTATTTATTTATTTTTGGCTGTGTTGGGTCTTTGTTGCTGTGCGTGGGCTTTCTCTAGCTGCTGAGAGCAGGGGCTACCCTTCGTTGTGTTGCACTGGCTTCTCATTGAGGTGGCTTCTCTTGTTGCAGAGCACGGGCTCTAGGCGCATGGGCTTCAGTAGTTGTGGCTCGTGGGCTCTAGAGCGCAGGCTCAGCAGTTGTGGCGCACGGGCTTCATTGCTCTGCGGCATGTGGGATCTTCCCAGACCAGGGCTCGAACCCGTGTCCCCTGCATTGGCAGGTGGATTCTTATCCACTGCGCCACCATGGAAGTCCCTAATCTATTGTTGTATAACAATATTACCACAAATGCAGCAGTGTGAGACAACATATATTATCTCACAGCTTTTGTGGGTCAGGAATCCTGGCATGGCTTAGCTGGGTCCTCTGCAAGCCTGCAATCAAGGTGCAGGCCAGGACTGAGGCCTCATCTGGAGGCTCAGCTGGGGAAGGGTCCACTTCCAAATTCATGCAGCACTTGGCCAAATTCAGTTCCTTGCACATACAGGACTGAGGGCTCATTTTCTTGCTGGCTGTCACCTGCCCTCAGTTTCTAGAGGCCATTTTCAGGTGGGCTGCAACATGGCCACCTGCTTTATCAAAACCAACAAGGGAGTGAGAGAATTAGTAAGATGGGTGCTACAATCTTTTTTTTTTTTTTGGCCACGCCATGTGGCACGTGGGATCTTAGTTCCCTGACCAAGGATCGGACCGGTGGCCCCTGCAGTGGAAGCTCAGAGTCTTAACCACTGGACGGCCAGGGAAGTTCTCGGGTACTACAGTCTTACGTGATGTAATCACATCATCATATACATGTAATCACATACATCCCATCACCTTTGCTGTATCCTGTTGTTTAGACATAAGTCACAGGTCCTGCCCAATCTCAAGGAGATGGGATTCTGCATGGGCATGAATACCAAGAAGTGGGTGTCATGGGGGCCACCTCAAGAGTTTGTCTCCATATAGTATATATACATACAGGTATATGTTTACTGAATAGTTTATTACATATATAGTTGTTCTCTGCTTGCTATTCTCCACCTCATTCTCCCAGTGTAGCCAAAATTCATTCATTCACTTATTCATTCACTTAACAAGTACTGATCAATCCCCTGTAATGTGCCAGGCTCAGCCCTAGGAAGATGGATTCCTGTTCTCATAGGACTTATATCTACTGGGGGAACTGACAGTTAACTAATCACACAACGAAATACATCATCACAGACTCTGTAAATGCTATGAAGAAAAGTTCAGGGTACAGTAAAGGCATATAACTAGGGGTCCTGTCCTGGTCTAGGGCTCAGCAAAAGTTCCTCTGAGCAATATTTCCTGAAATTTAAGGATGAGTAGAAAATGCAGTGCACAGGGAGTCAGTGCAATGGGGCAGGGTGTGTAGAACACTCTAGGCAAAGGGCATGGCGTATGCAAAGGCCCTGAGGCAGAACTGTATGACTAATTCCTAGAACTCAGTGAATTCCCTGAGGCTGGCATCCCGAACAGCAAGGGGGAGTGGAGAATACCGTTCCTGATCCTGTCACTCCTGGTGCTTAAAACTCTTCAATGACTTGTTCTCAGAACCTTTAGTATAATATCTAAACTTGCCCTTGGGTAGACTCCTGTCTTCCCCTCTGGCTGCATGCCTGACCACTCCTGAGCCAGATGTTCTGTCACCTCCCAGAAGCTGGTTTCTCCACCCCCAACCCTTTGCTTGAATAATTCCTATTTGTCCTTCAGGACACAGATTAGACATGATGGCCTCTGGAAAGCTGGGTTAAATATTCTCCTGTTTGTCTCTGCAAACCCATGGGTTCCATGCAGGTTTTGTCAGGAGGGAGGGGAGTGAGGATGGGTCATTGTTCCATGGTCTCCTCTCCTCCCTCCCTCACAGGGTCACTTGCAGCTGGCTATGGCCATTGACAGATATCACTGATCTGCTTGAGACAGCCCTCTCCACATAACCCTCCGCCATCCAGGATCTTCAAACCCTCCCTTCCTTTGTCTCTTCCAGTGACCTAAGAGTGGTAACAGCCTAGCTGTGACTAAAAGTGTGTGATTAAAAGCTGGACCTCTGGGGCCATAGTTTGAATGCCAGCTTTGCTACATACTTAGCTGTGTGACTTTGGGCAAGTTACTCAACCTCTCTGTGCTTCAGTTTCTTCATGAGTTAAAATGGGGATAATAACTGTACTCCCTTCATAGAATTGTTATGAAGATTAAATGAATTGGGACCAGTGGTAAAGAATCCGCCTTCCAATGCAGGGGATGCAGGTTTGATCCCTGGTCAGGGAACTAAGATCCCAAATGTCGCAGGGCAATTAAGCCCATGAGTCACAACTACTGAGCTCGAGCACCTCAACGAGAGCCTACATGCTGCAAACTATAGAGCCCACATGCTCTGGAGCCTGCGCGCCACAACAAAAGATCCCGCATGCTGCAACTAAGACCTAACACAGCCAAAAATAAAAATAAAATAAATAAATCTTTAAAAGAAAAGATTAAATGAATTAATATATGTAAAGTACCTAGAACTGTGCCTGGCACAGAGTAGGTGCTTTGTGTTGCTGTTATTGGTCTTTAGTCCTCTCCTGGCCTGACCAGTTACTGTATCATTGCTTTTAGACTTGCCTCCTGAATAGGGCTGTGGAACCTGAAGTCGGAGTGCCCGGGGCTTCCCTGCACCCCTGTCTTCCAGCACCTGGCCTAGTAGAGGTCAAATGGCAACTGCCCAGTGAATTGGATTTGATCTAAGAAGATTTCTGGCCATCATCTCATTCAGGGATAAACATAGACTCTGGCCTTTCCTCACAGTTGGGGAGTGAGGGGTGCCGAGCTGTACCTGCAGACCCTCCCTTGGATCTCTCTCCCTGCCCCAACCCCCAGTGCCACCCTGCACCCCAGCCTCCTGACAGCTCCGGGTAGGGCAGATCCTAACAGCCCTGAATGGAACAGTGAGGAGGCACCTGGTGGGTAGGGGGTGGGGGGTAGGGGTGGGCAGCAGCCCTGTGAGCATCTGTGGGGGGAGGGGGCTCCTCACTTTCAGAGGGACACCAACAAGCCAGGTGGGTCCAGTGGGGAGTGGCCAGAGTGGACATGGCCCCATCATCTGAGATGCAGAGGTGTTAGGTTGCCACACCTAAGGGAGATGGGAGGGGTCCTCACATGCTGAAGGGGGGCCTGAGGAAGGGAGGGTAGCCCAGAGGGCAGGGGAATGCAGCCAGTGCAGCCCCAGACAGGGAAATTACTTGTATCTGGACTGTTGACAGTCACTATTCTTAATGTCCACCATGGCTCCCAAGCAATGCATCCAGTGTCTGACCATCTTTGTGGCCGTAGCTCTGTGCTGACTGTAGAGGGTGACCGCAGCTCACACCAGTGTGCTCGTGCTAAGGGCCCCATGACCATGCCCTTCTGAAACAGGAGGGAAGGAGGCAGGGCACAACATTTGAAGGAATGACATAGCCCAAGGACATGACATAAACTGATTAAAACCAAGTGGGTCCAAGATGGCGGACAAGTCGGCTTCCAGTAGACCTTGAGCCTCAGTATACACTCACTGAAACACATCAGCAAGCTAAATGACACACCCACAGGCGCCATGACATTTCCAAGGCTGACCATAAGTATCAAAAAGTGGGCGGTGGCCCAATTCTTGGAAATCCACCCCCTTTGTGAAATAGCTGGAATCCTCCTCCCACTCATTAGCCTATGAAATTACCCGCCCCTATAAAAACTGACAACCCCAAACCCTGGTGCCTTTCTCACCTTCTGAGATGGCCAACACTCTGTCTGTGGAGGGTGTTTCTCTCTAAATAAATCCACTTCTTCCTTATCACTTTGTCTCTCACTGAATTTCTTCTGCGATGAGGCATCAAGAATCTAAGCTTCATTAAGTCCTGAAACCAGGTGTGTGATCACAGTTGAAAGACTGTGGGTTTTGGCCGGGTTCGAGTCCCAGCCGCGGGGGTTCAGGTCCCAATCTGAGGTGCATGGTTTCACTTCCTGGGTCATCTTAGTTCTCTGCATCCTCCATGCCTCAAACAGAACCCGGCTGACTGTCAGTTCTTGTTTGCTGCTTGAAGGAAGGAATGAACGCCTGTGGTGGGGCCGGGGCAGAAGGGACAAAGGGATCAGATAGACCTGGGTTCAAATTTCTGCTCTTGGGGCTTCCCTGGTGGTGCAGTGGTTAAGAATCTGCCTGCCAATGCAGGGGACACGGGTTCAAGCCCTGATCTGGGCAGATCCCACATGCCGCGGAGCAACTAAGCCCATGCGCCACAACTACTGAGCCTGCACTCTAGAGCCCGCGCACCACAACTACTGAGCCCAGGTGCCACAACTACTGAAGCCCACGCGCCTAGAGCCTGTGCTCCACAACAAGAGAAGCCACTGCAATGAGAAACCCATGCACCATGACGAAGAGTAGCCCCTGCTTGCCGCCACTAGAGAAAGCCCGCGCACACAAACGAAAACCCAACGCAGCCAGAAATAAATTAAAAAATAAATTAATTAAAAAAAAATTTCTGCTCTTCACCTACTGGCTGTGTGACCTTGGGCAAGTCATTTAGCTTATCTGAGCCTCAGTTTCTTTGTGAAATGGGAAGCCCAGGGCCTACGTCCCTGGATTGCTCTCAGGCTCAATGAGCTGCTGTATACAAAGTAGTGACACAGTGGCCGGCGCCTGCATAAAGGCTCAGTAAACTGATAAGAACCTTTTCTGAGTCTCTACACATCCCAACGTGTCCGCTTGCTGTGACTCAACTTACCCTTTCAGGATTCCATCTCTCCGGCACCTCCCAGATTCTATCCAGCTCCCAAACCACTCAAGTCTCAGCCTGGCCCTCAAAGGATCAGGCATAAAGACAGAAAGCTGCCCATCTTCACCCTGAAGGAAACTGGAGGCCAATTCTTCTGTCCTCTATGGGGTCCTTGCCTCCTTCCCCATCCTTCATCTTGACTGGCCAAAAAGGACATCCCAGAGCACAACCCAAGCTTGGAAGTTTCTGGAATTCATGGGGAAAAGCCCCACACTAGTTAGGGGAGAGTTCCCAAGGCCTGGGTGCCCCACACTCCCAGCCTGTCTGCTCCCTCGAAAAGGGTCCCGGTACCTCCTATTTTCCCAGCCAGGAGGCCTGCCAGTTCCCACATTACCACATGAATGGGCCACAAGGCGCCCTGTCCACTTGAGCAAACAATTTGGCTAGCAAATTGACATAATTAGGAGAGACAGAGAGGGAAGAAAGCCGCCCCGGCTCCCACAGCAGCCCGCGGGCAGCTCCTGCCGAGCTCCTCCTGGGCTTTGTGGGCCTGGTGCTCAGGGCTGATTAGAAACCTTGTGGCCTTTTCAAGAGCCCTAAGTGATTGGCCCCCTTAATCTGATTACAACTTGCAGAGCCCCTCCAGCCGCCTCTGAAGGGCCGTTCTCAAGCATCCTGCTCGATGGTGCACACACGAGTACACACACACACACACACACACACACACACACACTTAGCACCCACTCAGGCCTGCTGGTGGAGGCGCTGCCTCTTTCCTCACCATGGCTCACCTCTTTAGTCAGGGACCTCTGAGGACCTCTGAGCTGTCCTAGTCACCGCCTTCAGGCCCCATTCCCCTCAAGACAGGCCCTAAACCTGACACACAAGGGGACTGACACTGCCCCTAACACACTGGGTCACCTATCTTTTTACTTTTTTAATTTCTTAATACAATTTTAAAAGTTACTTTCCATTTACAGTTATTACAAAACATTGGCTATACTCCCCACGTCGTACAATACATCCTTGAGTCTATCTTACACCCAACAGTTTGTACTTCCCTCTCGCCCACCCCAAATTGCCCTCCCCCCACCCCAACTGGTAACCACTAGCTTGTTCTTTATATCTTGGGTCACCTATCTTTAGAGTGTCCCACTCGGATACACTGCCCAGGCCAGGGGCACACGCATACACTCACACCCCATGGGCATGCCTCCCCACCACCCATCCCTCCTCAGAGCGGCCACTCTGACCATCCAGGACAAGATACCCAACCCCACCAAGGGCAGCCCTCTCTCCACAGCAGCTGTATTTCCGGGGCTTCTCGGGCTGCAGCTCCCAGGGGATTAGGCCCAGCAGGCAGCCTGGACACAGCTCAGGCACAGGCTGCTTGGGCTGCCCCCCCGGGAACTCAGCTCGCAGGGCTACCGTCAATGGCCTCAGCTCTCCACATCCACTTTCTAGCTCTTAATCCCCGGAGCTGAGCCACAATGGCCCCTTTTCCCATACTTGCTCCTGGTCCTCACAGGCCCCAGCCTGGCCTCCGACCCCAATCGGAGCCCTCCTGGACCGCAGCGCAGGGTGAGGGTGGGGCGGGGGACAAAGCTGGCCCAATGCGTAAGGGGACAGAAGAGGAGGCTCTGGCCTTGTTAACTAACCACCCCTACCCCAAGAGATGCAAGACGGGCATGTACGTATGGGTGGGTGACATGCGTAGGGCCCTCAGGGATGAGCCCCAGGCTGCTGCACCCCATCTTTCAGGCCATTCAACCTGGAGGCCCTGAGAAAGGGTTCTCCACTTAGGAGCCCCACTCTTTTCTCACACCGTCCTGAAGACCCTCATCTCCTGGCTGGGCCAGGAACCAGAGAGTGGGAAACATGGGGTCCAGGTTGGGACATTGAAATCAGTGGGACCTGGGCTCCAGTGTCACTTTAGCACCACCCTTAATAACACTGTGACCGTGGACGGGTTACTTATCCTCTCTGGACCTCAGTATCCCCACCTGTGAGATGCTGGGAGCTGCTGGGAAGTTAAATAACAGGGCCTGTAAGATCAGCACGGTGCCCAGCACATAGTCAGCACTCAATACATGGCTGCTGTCATCATTTGTGAGTCAAAACAGGAGGGGACTTGGGGTACAGCCACCAAACAACAGATGTGGGGACAGTCTCTGGGTGTGCCCCTGCAGCCCTGCAGGAATCTGGGCTCTGCAGGGTCCTGCGAAAACCGTCGTCACAGCTGTGCCCTCCAGGATAAGCCTCCCAGTATAAGCCTCCCAGTTGCCAACATTTTAAAGACCTCATCCCCAATCACGTGACCCAGAGCTAGTTTGGGCAACAGGGGTCGGTCCAGACTCAGGTCTCTCCCTGCTGAGGCCTGGGCTTGGGCTCCCAGGGCAACCTCGACATTACCCTGAGGCGACTGTCGGACCCTTGCCTTCGGTGCCCTCCCTGCACAGCCCCCAGAACCCAGGTCGTGTCATCAGGGGAAGGGACCCCCCCAGAGTCCCCAAAGCCTGGTCCTTGTCTGGGCCTACTACTGGGCGGGACTGCCAGCGGGACCTCAGGGCCGTCAGGCTTCGGGGATCTCCTCCACCCGTACCTCTCCGGCGCCGCTGCCCCTCCCAGGCCCTCCGTGGGCGTGCCGGGCTGGGCTGGGCTGGGCCAGCTCTGCAGGGGGAGGGAGGCTGGGGTGAGGATCAGCTGAAATCAAAGCCGCCGCTCCCCTCCCCGCCACGCCGCACCCCTGCCGAGCCGCCGCGCACCTCCTTCTTTGTCACAATGTTTTTCAATCCGGTGAAGCAAACTGTCCAATTAGAGCCGGGGCCTCCGGCTTCCATCTTTGCCGACGTTTAATTAACACGCTCCTCCTGGCAGCTGCTGACAAGTTCCAGAAACAGGTTGTAAAGGGTTTTTGTCTTTACCCAGCATGGAAAATGAGGGGTGTTACATCTCGGGAACATGAATAGGTTGCATTTCAGCTCCTCCTCCCCGCCGCCTCCTCCCGCTCCTCTGGCAAGCGGAATGAAGGCCTGAGTGCGTATGTACGTGTGAATTGCGAGGCGGACGGGGAGGGCGATTTGGAGGCAGGAGAGACCTTCTCCTCCCTCTCCCCTCACCCCTTCTTCCTCCCTCTCCCCTCACCCCTTCTTCCTGGAATCTTTGCTCCACAAAGGATCTGGATTCTGCTTCTTATTCTCCACCTGGCACACTTTTGCCTCACCTCCTTTTTAGCCATACCAAACCTTGCCATGCTGATTCCCATCCCTGGGTCTCTGCCCATGCTGTCCCTTTGCCATCCTTCTGGTAAACTCCTATTCAGCCTCCAAAACCCTGCACAGGTGGCCCGCTCTGGTAAGCCACCTGGGCATTGAATGCCTGCCAGAGTTCAGGGTGGATTCTGGATGTCAGTTTAATCCCCCAGCTACACTGTGAGCCCCCTGAAGGCAGGAACTCTGTGTGGTGGCAGGCCTTAATAAGTGATGGAAGATCTGAATTACTGCAACATTCTCCCAATCTGGAGGGAAAGCAGGACTGGCATGGCAGGGAGGAAGGCGGGAAGGGTTGGGGGAGGGGAATTGGCCACAAAAGCCCTATCTCTCTACTCTCTCACCTGCCTGAGTGCCCTTGAAAGGGAGCCGGGTCACATGGAGGGCACAGTGGGCATGGTAGTTCCACAAAATGGGTGTTTCTGGGGTGGCTGATGTGAAGTAAGGAGGGGCCTTGGGGAAAGATCCCAGTACAAAAGCTGAGCCCTGCTGGGGGAGGGTGGGGGCGGGCTCCAGGCTGGGCAGACTCCAGCACCCTGAATTCTTCCTCTTCAGCCTGGGATGATTTTCCTTGCAGTGTGAGTGGCAGCTTGCGGTGGGAGGTCAGGACTGAGACGGGAGGTTTCTTGGGTCTTTTTCTCCCTCAAACTGGCCCTGTTGGAGCATTAATACCCATTCTACAAAGAACACCAAGAACATTTTATTCACGGAGGCTACCATCTGCATGGCACAGAGAGGCCTGGAGGTTTCAGGGGGCATGGGAGATACTGGCTGAGGGGCAGGAAGGGAGTGGAAGAGCCCAGCAGTCGGTGGTTGGCAGCTACGTTGTCTCGTAGGAGGGCTCGGGTCCACTTCCAGCCCCCAGCCCCACTCCTGCCTGCTTTTCTCAGGATGTGGCCACCAAGACCCCTGGTGGCAGGCTTCCTGCAGCCAGAACCTAGCTTGGATGCCCACTTTGTCTATAGCTCCTCCTCCATTCTCAGGCAGGTCCCCTGGGATGAAGGCGAAGGGAGAGATGGAGGCACCCTGGACCGGGCCAGCAGGTGGAGTGCCGCTCGCCTTGCTCTTTTGTTCCCAGCTTGATCAGCACTGGCTCCTTGGGGAACGCTGGAACAGTCTGTGGAGCCTGCAGGGAGAGCCAACAGCAGCGGGCCACTGTCATGTTCTGCAGTAGCCCCTCGGGCACCTTTTCCTTTTCTGAACGAGATGGGCAGCATTAGAAGCAACCGGTGACAGCCTCTCTTTTCTCTTTCCTTAGACCCCAGCATCCTCTCCTGACACATCACTCAGCCTGTGTCCCAGACACAGCTCTTTCCAAACTCTGGTCTTTGAAGAGGTCAGATAACTACGATAAGAGCAATGATAGTGACCTGGAGAGACCCCAGTTCCTCCACTTGCGCTGTGTGGCTTTGAAGATCCTGAACCTCTCTGAGCCTTAATTTCCTCATCTGTTAAAAAGAGGGAAGTAACTGCACCTGTCTGTAGAGATCTCTGAAGGGTCAGATGCAAAAGACATGAGAAAGGGCTTGGTGCATTCCACAGAGGGAGCAAGGAAATGTTAGTTGATGGAAAAAAAGGAAGGAGAGAGAGATAAGGAAGGAAGGAAGGGTCTCGCCTGAGTTGATCTACTGAACAGAGCCAGACCTTCTCATCTCCACTTTTATAAATGAGGAAAGTGAGGCTCAGTCTCTGGGGTGAAGAGTTCCTCAAAGTCACTCTTCCAGTCCAGGGTGCTTTCCACAAATTACCGTGTCTGTCCAGTAGGCGCAGAGTCTGACTCTGAGTGCCTCTCCCACCAACCCCAGCATGCCGCTGTGGGTGGGTGGGTAGGGGGGTGTGGGAGCTCACATCCTCATTTCTTGATGCTTTCTTTTTGCCCCTTTGCTGGTGGCATCTGATTCCCAGAGTTGGGCCCCCACTGACAAGCCAAGCCCATGCTCACCTGCTTCTCACTTGCCCTGGGAGTTTAAAGTTCTGAGGGCTTGAGGGTGGGGTCCTCAGAACGGAAGACAATACTCTTCTGGTCCTTGGGCATCTGCAGAGAGAGGAGGCAGCTCCGAGGGCCCTGCCCCAGGCCGGGCAGGTGTACCTGGTGGAACTAGAACAGCCTGGGCAAGTCAGGAGCAGCAAATGGTGTGTGGCGGGCGCCACCTTGTGATCACCGTGCAGTTTGCATGCCGCAAAGCAGGGCAGTCTTTCGCACAGGTATCTGGCTCCTAGTCCACTTAGCCACTGTCCAGGGTGCTAGGGCACTGCAAGGCCAAGGCACAGTCCTTGACCCACTAGAGCAATGGGAAGGCATTCAAGTGAAGTGCACAGTGACAGTAAGAGTTGTAAATGCACGCAAGAGACTGATAACCCAGCCTGGGGGGATTCCAATTGTGCTGAACACACTTTTTGAAAGAGGAGTAGTAGTGTGCCAGGTGAGAGGCAGCAGGGCAAGCTCCCTGAAGCGCAGGCGGGTCCAAAAGTGAGGTAGGGGGAGATGCAGGGGAAGCCAGAAGTGGATTGGTAGGTGCAGTAGGGGTGGGGCAGATCAGCCCAACCTTGGCCTCAAGGCTCAGATTTGATCCTAAAGACCCCCTCATCTGTTGTCCTGGGGAATATCTGTCTCACTTCTGTCCTCTGGGAAGCCACCTTATCTCCCAGGTAGACTACCCAGAGGCCAGGGGCCATGGGAATGGCTTGATGGTGGCTTACTTCCATCGACACGGAATTATATTACTTCAAACTGAGCACTGCTGAAGAGTATACAGCACGGAGAAGGTGTGAACTTAGAATAAATTATAAAGATCAAAACAGAACCAAGAGGGAATTCCCTGGTGGTCCAGTGGGTAGGACTTGGAGCTTCCACTGTTGCGGCCGCCCCAGTTCAATCCCTGGTTGGGAAACTAGGATCCCACAAGCTGTGCAATGGCAAAAAAAAAAAAAAAAAAAGAAAAGAAAAAAATAAAACAAGAGAGAACTTCTACATGTGGGAATTGATAATGTTTTTTAGTTTATTTCATCAACATTAAATCTGTGTGGTTTCTAATTGTGGTGTCTGAAATAGTTTAAGTTCTGACTTCAAATATAGAATGAAAATAATTACACTGCTAAAAAAATAAAGTTTATTCAGAATGTAATAACACAAAACACTTCTTATGATAGAGAGATAAAGAAAAAGAGCAGGATACCAAATCGAGTATAATATCATCTCAGCTATGTATGAAAAATCAATGCCGATTTTAAAAAAAGGGCTGGAAGGAAATATATCGAGACTATTAATAGTGCTTGAATGAGGGTGATGGGATTTCTTTCTATTTTTCTCTATTTCCAGATTTTCTTTAATGAGCTTCTATTCATGTTATAATTTAAAAAATAATTTAAAGAGAGCGAATTGAAAAGGCTTATTAGTTATGTACATAAAATTGGATTACCCTGAAAACTTCTGGTATGATTTTAAAAATACAGAGCCAACTAATCATAGGAGATGCAAATCAAAACCACAATGAGCTATCACCTCACACCTGTCAGAATGGCTATCATCAGAAAGTCTACAAATAACAAATGTTGGTGAGGATGTGAGAAAAGGGAACCCTTGGACACTGTTGGTGGGAATGAAAATTGGTGCAGCCACTATGGAGAACGGTATGGAAGTTCCTCAAAAAACTAAAAATAAAACTGCTATATGATCCAGCAATTCCACTGCTGGATATATATCTGAAGAAAATGGAAACACTAATTTGAAAAGATATATGCACCCCAGTGTGCATAGCAGCATTATTTACAATAGCCAAGATATGGAAGCAACCTAAGTGTTCAACAACAGATAAGCAGATAAAGAAGAAGACGTGGTATATAGAGAGAATGGAATATTACTCAGCCATAAAAAAGAATGAAATTCTGCCATTTGTAACAACATAGATGGACCTGGAGGGTGTTATGCTTAGTGAAATAAATCAGAGAAAGACAAATACTGTACGCTATCACTTATATGTGGAATCTAAAACATAAAATGAACGAATGAATATAACAGAACAGAAACAGACTCACAGATACGGAGAACAAACTAGTGGTTACCAGTGGGGAGAGGGAAGGGAGGAGGGGCCAGATGGGGTAGGGGATTAAGAGGTACAAACCACCATGTATAAAATAAGCTACAAGGATATAGTATACGGCACAGGGAAATATAGCTATTATTTTATAATAACTTTAAATAGAATATAATCTATTAGAATATTGAATCACTATGCTGTACATCTGAAACTAATATAATACTGTAATTCAACCATACTTCAGTAATAAAATAATACAAAGCCAAATGAAGGACCATGATGGGCAGACCCTTGTCTCAGGGGCCACAGACACAGGCTAGGTCCTTGCCCTTGTCAGGAGGGGGAAGTGCAGGAGGCAAGAAGTGCCCTCTGTGTCATCCTCCATCACCTAATGCAGGTAAATACCTCTAATAATGATTCGTGGGGAGGAAGGCCATCCTGAAGTCACAGAAAGCCCAGACTGTGGCATGTTTTTTGTTTTTTGCTGTACGCGGGCCTCTCACTGTTGTGGCCTCTCCCGTTGCGGAGCACAGGCTCTGGACGCGCAGGCTCAGCGGCCATGGCTTACGGGCCTAGCCGCTTCACAGCACGTGGGATCTTCCCGGACCTGGGCACGAACCCGTGTCCCCTGCATCGGCAGGCGGACTCTCAACCACTGCACCACCAGGGAAGCCCTGTGGCATGTTTTTAAAGAAACTGAGTTCTGTGACATTCTACTACTTTTAGCTTCTAGAACAATGTTTCTCAAGTTGGATTTTTGTACTAACACTTCTCTGGATGCTGGGAGAAGTGTTAGTATAAGACCACCTGGGAGCTTGTTCCCATGCCGAGTCCCAGGCCCTACTGAAATGGAATTTCTGGGCTAGCCTCTGGGAAACTGAGTTTTTCCAGGTGGTTCTTATGGATACAGAAGCTAAGCACTGCTCTGTGATTCTGAACCCAGGCTGTATATTAGATTCGCCTGGGAGGTTTTAAGTACTGAAAAATTCTAATGCCCAGGCCCTTCACAAGACCAATTAACTCCAAGTCTCTGGAGGCTGAGACCTGCGCTTGGAAAGCTTTTAAAGCTCTCCAGGTGATTACAATGTGCATGTAAGGACCCAAACCCACTGGTCTTGGGCAGTGGTTCACAGATGAGTTTTTCATCAGAGTCAGGTGGAGGGCTTGTAAACAGTGCTGGGCCCCACCTCTTGAGTTGTGAAATCAGGAGCTTTGGGTGGGACTTGAGAATTTATATTTCTCACGAGTTCCCAGGTGGTGCTTCTGCTCTGGGGAGCACAGGGGACTAGGCTTTGGGAATTACTCTAGAATGCTCTAGAATGAAGCCTTCAACCCCCAGGAGACACAGCCTCCTGGATAAAGGAGCAGGATGACACAGGCTCTGTCCCCCAACCCTCAGCTTCCCACTTCCCAGGCCCCAGCCCAGCTGATGTGGTCCAGGGAGAGGGGAATGCAGCCACCCTTGTGTGGGGGGACAAGTCAGTAAAACTCACCTCCCAGTAGATTGCATCTTCAAAGCAGTTCTCATCAGCGGCTTGTCCCCAGAATGGCAATTTCAAAATGACCCCTAAAGGAAGATGGAGGTCAGGGATAACTTCTTCTCTACCTACCCAGCCCTTTCCCTTGACGGAAAAATCCCCTCAGTCTCACCGCTATAAGTGCAGAGACAAAGGGTTTCTGGGAGCCTCAGCTGACCTCTGGCACACACTCTTAGGTCCCCCAACCACAGGCCCCACCTTCTCTGGCCCAGCCAGTCCCACTCACCTACGATGATGCCGCCCACCAGGGCCATGGCCAGCGACACAAAGAGACCAGCAGCCTGGAACTTGCCCTGTGTGCTTGCGTTCCAGCTCAGTGTGGAACTTCCAAAGCCAAAGGCAAACGCAAGCCTGGGGTGGAAACAGGGGGCAGGTCAGGGCCCTACGGAGAGGCCAAGTCACCGCCTGCTGCCACCCCACCCATGAGTGGACACCAAGGCTCAATAACCCCTGGGCCTCAGCCTTCCTGTCTACAAAATGGGGGCACTGGAAAGATCAGATGATCTCTAAGATCCTTATGGAAGGACAGAGGTTGAGGAGAGAAGGCCCATGAAATAGTGGTCCAGACTGGGCAAGAAAGGGGATAGAGACACAGTCTTGGACCCGAAAGGAACAGTAGGAAGGAGGAATGGAGAAGGAAGGAGGGAGCTCAACCTCCCTCTACCTCCTCCATTCTTACCCTTCCTGCCCATACAGCTCAGTGTTGGCGGAGGCTGCCGTCACAGCACCCACAATGCCACCTATGATGCCGGGCATGCCATGCAGGTTGTGAATGCCGCACGTGTCCTGGATCCGCAGCCGGGACTCCAGGAATGGCTGGAAAGGGGAGATAGGTGCCGCTCAGGCAGGGGGCTGTGGCACGATGTGGGGAGGCCAGGGTTCTGGAGGCTCCAAATACAGAGACCCCGGATTCCCCAGTCCCACACCCCCTCCCTAGGGACCGCCCCCCACTGTCAGGAACCCAGAGACCCCAGCGTTCTCCAGCCCCCAGACCCTGGCCTGGGGCCCTCACCGTCAGGTACACAAAACCCAGGGTGGAGATGATGCCGCAGATGAAGCCGATGACGAGGGAGCCGTAAGGCATGAGCATCATCTCGGCGGCAGTGCCCACGGCCACCCCTCCCGCGAGCGTGGCGTTCTGGATGTGCACCTAAGCAGGGCAGGCAGAGCGGGCAGGAACTCAGTCCTCTCCCAGAGTAGCGTCCTGGAGGAGCTGACCCATAGCCCGAGCTGACCTCCTACGCGTGGGTGCCGCCTGGGAGCCAGGGATGTCTCAGAGTGCATCTCAGCAAGCCCGGAGACTGCAGAGGGCTCCAGCCTGGGCCCAGGCTTCGGACAGCCACCCCTGTGTTCTCTGCACATGTGCCACCCACACCAGCGCTCTGGGCTTTTTCCGTGTGCACAAATCAGTGTTCTTGTGTCCATGCCAATGAGTTCCATCAGCACATCTGCGTGTTCCCTTTGTATCTGGCGGCCGCACATCCCTGTGTGCCCAGGTTTGCATGTCTGATGTTCTCTACGTGCCCGTGTGCCAACGTCAGGCACCTCTGGGGCCTTCATTCACACGCACCCACGTCAGACTCTGTGAGCCTACACCAGCACCAGCTGACTCTCTGAGCGCCTACCTGCGCCGTGGACTGCGTCACTGGCTTGTGGGGATGTTGTTTCCTCTCCACAACAAGCCCAGGAGGTAAGTACGGTTATCTTTTGACGTTTGCAGATGAGGAAATTGAGGCACAGGGAGGTTAATGGACTTGCTGAAGACCACACAGCTAGCAAGGGGCAGAAAGGTGTCTTGATCCAGGTCTTCGTGGAGCCACAGCCCCTGACCTTGACACTATTCCATGTCCCTCCCTGCATGTGCCTACGTCAGCGTGTCTGATTCTTTTCCCCCTGCTTCCTGAGTCCCCACCTCTCTGTGCAGTGATCGGCCAGTGCATCCAGGGGCTCGAGGCTGTGTCCCGGAATAACGGGTACTCCTAGCAGTGTCTCGACACACATGTGCCCATGTCTAGAAGCTAGTGTCAGAATAGCAAATAGAGAGGTGGTTGTCTTTTTACAGAAAAATCTACCAACACCCATGGGGGTTGGCCCCTCCCGCTAATGACAGAAACACGTCCCAGTGACGTGATATGAAGGACACTGGGCAACACCACGTTCCCACAAACCTCCCAAATGCATCAAAAGGATTCACCACTTTGGTGTGTGGGATAGGGCAGGTGAAAGCAGTGCTAGGAAGGCTGAGGGCCAGTGTCTGGAGGATCGGAAGTTGGCAGAGGGGAGGTGCTCAGTCCAGAAGAGCTGTCAGCACCCAGGCTGTGGGGAGGAGAACGAGAGGAGCCAGTTCATCCAGAGCAGCTGGAATAATAGAACCTCCAAGAATGTGGTTCTGGACTCTGCCTAAAGCCAGCTATGTCATCTGGACAAATCATTTCTCCCGGAGCCTCCGTTTCTTCATCTGCAAGATGGGTGCGATAACCCTTATGCTGCCTGCTTCACAGCGCTGTCGGCGGGGCATGGTGATCAGTGCCCACTGGGCACAGGCAGTCACGGCCGCAGCTCCCCCCAAGGCTCCCCACTGCTCCCCCGCCCCACGCTCACCATATCCAGCTTGCCCTTCTTATGCAGGACGCTGGACAGTGCCACCGCAGTGAGCACACAGGCTGCCAAGGAGCAGTAGGTGTTGATGACAGCTCGGTGCTGGGCGTCTCCGTGATTCGACACAGCTGAGTTGAAGCTGGGCCAGTACATCCACAGGAAGAGGGTGCCTGGCCAGACCAGACAGGGCCGGTGGGCCCGGGAGAAGAGGTGTTAGATGGGCCCAACGGAGCTCAGGCAGGCATCCTGTCCTTTAGCTACAGAGATGTCAAATGACTGACACGCCCCAGCTATTTCCCACCCCTGCAGATTTATTCATGCTGGGATCTTCTTAGAAGGCCCTCCCTGTCTTACTTACTATCTAACTCCCACTGAGCCTTCCACTCTGCTCCAGGAAGTCTACCTTGACCCCATAACTGGGCAAAATGCCTCCCACCGGCTTCCACAGCACCTTGAGGGAGAATCTTTTTCTCCACTGTAGGGAGATTATCTGGTGGCATGGCCATCTCTCTACTACACTGTGAGGCGCTCCTTGGAGGCAGGGCTGGGTTTTAAAAGACCAGAGAGGGTGGCTGATACGTATTCTCTGGAATGAATGGACACTGGAAATAGGAATGTACACCTTGCCTAGCCTAGGGATGGAGTGAACAGTTCCTGGTTACCATTGTGTCTGCCCTGGGACATCCTAGGGAACACACAGGATGACTGACCAACTTCTTCCAGCCCCATGGGGGAAAGGGACAAGTATCTGGGATCCTGGAAGTATCTATAGGCGACCTCTCTCTGCACTTCCTCCAAAGGGAGCTGGCAGCCACCTCACAGAGCGCATGGGGATCAGCTGTGAACATGGCAGCCTGAACTGCTCGTGGTGACCTTCACCCGTCACAGTGGTCCTCACCCGACATGGCAGCCCTCAGTCATCACGGTGGCCCTCAATCATTATGGAAGCTCTCACCGATCATGGCAAAGAGGTCCGAGTGGTACACAGAACTTGGCCTGTCCTTGCTCTGATATAGGTTGGGTCGGTAGAGGATCCAGGTCACTGTGAGCCCAAAGTAGGCGCCGAATGTGTGGATGGTCATGGAGCCCCCTGCATCCTTCACCTGGGGTACAAGGGGCCTGTAAGACTCTGACACCTCCTCTCTCTCCCTCCTCAGAGCACTCTCCCACCTCCCCCTACCCACAGACAGAAGTTCAGCTGTCTTTTGACTCCACAGGCTACAGGAGGGAGCCTAGGGCCCCTTATAGATCAATCAACTGGGAAGGGGAGAAAGTGGGGATCCCCTGTACAGCTATACTTCAATAAAAAAATAAAGAGGGGGATCCATGAACCCAGGCTGTAAGCCTGCCAGCAAAATGCCAGGGCATCCTCACCTAACAGATGAGGTTTATGGCCAGATGGGGAACCCAGGCCTGGAAAGGACTTGCTCAGTCACACAGCTGGAAGAGGTAAAGCCAAGCTAGGACCCAGGGCAGCGCCCTATCTAGTCTGTCACCCACTAGTTTTCAGCTTATCTTAATTCCTGGGACCTCGCCGCTGCCCTCTGGGGTCTCCCCTCTCCACATTTCCTCCTACACACCACTCCTGGCCCAACACCACCCCATCCGGACTGCCATTACCCATCTCCCCTGCATCCTATCATGCTCCTTGCCCTCCAACCTCCCAGCCAACCTCCCACCATCCGCCCCATCCCCTCTCCTCTCCCCTGGCCCCCAGAGTCAGAGCAGGGAGATTTGGTGCCCTCCCCATCTGTCCAAGTTCCTCCTTTACAAAGTGGGGCAGGTCCTAGTGACTTAGCAGAGCTGTCTTGAGGATGAAACTAGACAACTTGTGTAAAGCACTTGGCAAGCATGTGGCACTCCACAGGGGTGGATGATTGACTGATTTAGTCTTCCTCCCTGCCCCCAACCTCCCCTCTCTTCATCTTCCTCGTCCTCCCCACTCAGGAAATCCCCATCAGAATCACAGACTCGCTTCTTCGCTTTAGATGGGAAACCCAACCTTGTGTCCAAGGTCACAGAGCTAGCTGTTGAATGGTTGACGGAGCTGAGTTTCCTGACTCCCAGCCTAGTGGGTGCCTCTACTAGCTATGTGACCTTGGGGGAGCCCATTACCCTCTCTGAGTCTCAGTCTTCTCATCTGTAACATGGGGGTAATAATTGTATCCATCTCAGAGATGAGAATTAAATGAGATAACCCATGTGAAGCATTCAGAGCAGGGCCTAGGCAAGGGCAAGTGCTCCTTAACTGTCAGCAGTCATTATTGTGTTTAAACTTGGCTCAAAGAGAGGCCAGAAGACTGTCATGCACTGAAAGAATTTCTGCAGCAGATCAGGGAGGGGTTTTGAGGGCCAAAGGAGCCTTCTCTGCCTCTAAATTCACACCCAAGATACTACTTCTCAGCCAATTTCAGATCTCATCTGTTGACCCCACTGTGTACCCCCTCACCTAGCCTCACTTCTTTCTCTCTACCCACCCCAATCAGTCTCCAAGGTCTATTTGTTCACCTTCCTTATAACTCTTGTATCATCCACTTTCTTCTCCTTGTACTAACCCAGTCCCATTATCTCTCACCAGGGTGACTAAAACAGCCTCTTAACCGGACCCTTTGCCTCCAACTGTTCTCTTCACCACAGCCAAAGTGACATTTCCATTACATGTGTCTGACCGTGTCACTCTCCTGCCTGAAACCTTCCATAGCTCCCGACTGCCCTCATGATAAAGTGGAGACTCTTTGGGACTTCCCTGGTGGTTCAGTGGTTAAGACTCTGCGCTTCCAATGCAGGGGACTCAGGTTCGATCCCTGGTCGGGGAACTAAGATCCCACATGCCGCACGGTGCAGGCAAAAACAAACAAACAAAAAAATAAAGTTGAGACTCTTTAACACAGCCTCTGAAAGTCTGAAGATCCATGTTCCTCTCCCTACCCTGTTTCCTCTGCCTCAAATGCCCTTGCTCATTCCTTTGCCTGGTTATCTCCTACTTGACTTCTAGTTTTGATATCTCTTCCTCCAGAAAGCCTCCCTGACCTGCCAGATGCTGGTTCAGGCCTTCCTCCCCTCCCTTCAGGCCACCTAGCCCTGGAGCTCAATCCTTGTCTCACTGCATGGCCACTGTCTATTTGCTTCCTGGCCCCCTCACTAGACTGTGAGCTCCTTGGGATCGAAACAAGAGTCCTGCTCACCTCTGTATCCCAGTGCCTGGAGCATTGCCTGACATGCAGTTAGACTCCAAAATTCATTCCCTTGACAAATATTTCTTGAGAACTTATTAGGCATTGGGCCAGGTGCCAGGAATAGAGACGGTCCAGATAAGATAAGGTTTCCCATGCTTATCAGATAAGGATACGTGCTATGAAGAAGATAAATTAAGGCAATGAGAGAGAGAGTGACTGGGAAGAGGTAAGGTAGAAGGCAACACTGGGTAGGAGAATCTGGGAGGGCCTCTCTGAATAGGTGAGATTCCAGTTTAGACCACAAAAAAAGGACTTGGGGGAGATGAGCATTCCAGGTAAAGGGAACAGCAAGTACAAAGGCCCTGAGGTGGGACCAGGCTTGGTGTGTTTGAAGAGCAGACAGCAAGGTATGGCCAGAGCACAGAAAGATGGGGAGAGAGTAGATGATAAGCTTGTAGAAAAGGCTGGGAGCAGAACATGTAGGGCCTTATAACAAGTTTGGATTTTATTTGAAGTGAAATTTTAAAAACCAGGGTTTTAATCCGGGGAATGGTCTTATATGCATTATTAACAGGTCACCATGGCTGCTGGTGGAGATTAGCCTGAGGTGGTGGGTGGGGCAAGGATGAAGCCAGCGAGGGACTTACTTCCCTGGCCATCCAGTAGTTAAACTCTGCGCCTCCACTGCAGGGGGCGTGGGTTCAATCCCTGGTAGGGGAACTAAGGTCCCACATGCCTGGCGCGGCCAAAAAAAAAAGGATGAAGACAGGGAGATGAGTCAGGAGGAAGGGATATGGTGGCTTGGACTAGTCTGGTGGCTGAAAAAAAATGACAAAATGAATGATTGAATGTAGGGTGGCCTGAAAACAAAAACCCTGTCAGTGGGACTTCCCTGGTGGTCCAGTGGTTAAGACTCTGTGCTTCCACTGCAGGGGGCATGGGTTCGATCCCTGGTTGGGGAACTAAAATTCTGTGTGTACAGCATGGCCGAAAAAAAATGAAAAGAAAAAGAATGGAAATCATGTGCTCACAATAGTGGAACAAAAAAGATTAGGGTCCTGGATCCCAGATGATACTGAGGAACCACTATACAAGCCCTGATCTCCCTGCTTCTGAGAAATAAACTTTTGTATTAAAAAACAAAAAACCCCCCAAAAATCCTGGGGGTTTTCAGGCAGAGTCCAAATATAGAGGAGCTGGGGGCTAAGAAATGGATGGGGTCCCTGAATAATCCCTACACCTGCAAATATACCAAAGAGGTGTCTGAGCAAGAGTCAGCAGCCTAAGGTGCCCCTTACCTGGGCCAGTGAATTGGCCAACTCCAGGGGGCATCATTCCTGCCATAGAGGTCCACGTGAATGGCACCTCTGGAGTTGTGCAACCTGTGAAGCTATACATATCCACCTTGGCCACTCCCCTGGGAACTTTTCTTACTGATCTGCCCCTTCAATTTACTGTGCCTTTTTCTTGGCAGAGCAATCTGGGAATATGTGTGTGGAAGAGGATGTGCAGGAACATCCCATTCTTTCCATCTGATATACAGGAAAGAGAAAGAAGAGAGAAAATCAGCATGTGAGGAACCACTTCTCTGCCTAGCTGGTGGACTGATGTACCAGGTGGACTATCATTCCTGCCCAATAAATGTCATTACTCCCGCTTTACAGATGAGGAAACTGAGATTCAGAAGGTTAAGTGACTTGCCAAGCTTGAATTGAATTCAGCTGGCATGTCTCCCCAGCTCTCTCTTTCTCTGTCCCCCTCCTGCCCCCATCCAAGTGTCCCTTCCACCCCCATCCCTGTTCTGACCCCTGCTCACCTCTAGCAGGCTGAGGAGAATGAACTCATTCACTGAGAAGAGGGTCACTTGGAAGAGAGTCATGATGAGGAGCTGGACAGGGCTGACTTTGCCCAGAACTGCCCCAAAGGCGACACAGACAGAGCCCACGCAGAAGTCCGCATTGATGAGGCTGTGGGGAGACAGGTCAGGGGAGGGGCTGAGGCCACAGCAAGAAGTGGCACTCCAAGCTCTGGGGAGTCTAGGAGTCTAGGTTGAACCTAGACTTTGGTCACTTGTGGGTTTGGGCTGGCGGTCTAAACTCTCTGAGCCTCAGTTTCATCATCTGTGGTAATGGGCACATAGCATCTTAGAGCTACTCTAAGAATTGAAAGAGGGCTTCCCTAGTGGCGCAGTGGTTGAGAGTCCACCTGCCAATGCAGGGGACACGGGTTCATGCCCCAGTCCAGGAAGATCCCACATGCCGTGGAGCGGCTGGGCCCGTGAGCCATGGCTGCCGAGCCTGCGCGTCCGGAGCCTGTGCTCCGCAACGGGAGAGGCCACAACAGTGAGAGGCCCACGTACAGCAAAAAAAAAAAAAAAGAATTGAAAGAAATAGCATGTGAAGTATCCAGCACAGCAGTGGTACATACTAGATGCCACACCCTTCCTTTGCGGCCCCATCTCAGGCCCCCACCCCTCCTTGCAGGCAGCTTGCGTTTAAGGCATCCAAGTGGTCTGGCTGCTGTTGTTGAATGTGGCCCATATTTGGGGCCTTGCCCTGCCCTCCATCTTCTACCTGCCCTTCCAGAACCTCTTCTCACCTGCCTCCTCTTCAGGAAGCCTTCCCCAATTCCTCTAACCAGATGTGGTCTCTGCCTCCGAATCCTTATCTCTCGCTGTGCACACACCTCTCCTGCTGGCTACCAGGGCCTTGCTTGCGTTTGAGTTATCGTGACCTCCTCGTCACCCTACTTGGGAGAGAGGATATGTGTCCAGGGAGAGAGAGGGGCCTTCCTGCAGGCAGTAGGGAGCCAGAGGCTGGGTGGAGGGAGGGGGCAGAAAGGCCAACAGAGAGAATGGAGGCAGAGGGGCACATAGGCGCTCCTTAAGTGTGGACCCTGAAAGCCCAGCCAGCCAGCAGAGGCGGACATCATGTGGTCAGAGGAGACCCTGTTTCCATCCGTGTGTCCACTTTGCCTAACCCAGGCCTCCGTGGGCCCTGCCAGCAGCAACGCTGTCCTGGATTCCAAGGCAGACTCTCAGCGTGGCTCTCCGAGTCATGAGCGTTGTTAATTGGAGTTCGTGTAAGGACAGCAGCGGCTACTACTTCCTTAAGGCAGTCACATCCAGGGGAGTGCCCCTCCCCCATGTTCAGGGGTGTGTGTGTGTGTGTGTGTGTGTGTGTGTGTGTGTGTGAATCAGGAGGTGAGAAGTAAGAAGCCAGCTGATTGTAGGGCCAGTGCGTGGAGTGGGGGCAGGGCACTGTTCCCTCGGGGTCCCTCCCCAGACAAAGGATGTTCACTGGAATGTATGCTTCACTATGAGCCTTGTTCACTGCTGAGTCCCCAGGGCCTGGCTGCATGAACAATGACAGCTGCTAAGTGCCAGGCACCTAAATGCCTGCTCAGTACTGCTCAGGCCCTCCTGTACCACACCCGAACCAATGATGGGAAATGGAGGCTTAGAGAGGCCGAGTTATTTGCCCCAATTCCCATAACTGCAGCCAGAAGACCATCTGACAGAGGTGACCACTAGGAAGGAGTGATAGGGAGAGTACCGAAGCCCACACCTGGGCCATCAGCTCCCAGGAGATGGAGATCTGGATTTCACCTCTCAGGCAGGGCCTGCAGAGGGGAACTACCCTGGAGTGACAGGTACGATCTGGAGGACTCGGCAGCAGGGACAGGACAGAAGCCAGGAGAAGGGTCCACAGGTCAGGTCTGGGGGCGACATGCTCATCTCAGCCCTGGGCACCAGAGATCAGCTCTGGCTCAGCTGGTGAAAATCATTTCCCTGAAAACCAATTTGCCAAAACTCAAGTTGTCAAGTGACTAACTTGTTAAATAACTGGTTCAAAAAACTTAACTCACAAAAGTTTACAATAATTCCCTTTGAACATTTTAAAAAACTGTATACTTTTGTTTTGCATTTAGCCATAGCTATTTTGCTGTGGTGGCCAATTAAATATACTACAGATATTTTTATGCTTTGGGTCTATGGCTTTGGGAATGAGAATTTCTTGTGTATCTTAAACAGTAGAGTGATATGCATGTCACGGATTTTATATACAAAAAGACTGACTTCTTGGTTCCGAAACATTTCCTATCTAGTCGACTGTTTTTCCTGTTTCTCTTAATTCATGGAGTCACTAATTGGCTTAAGTGAATTAATATTTTGCAAATATTTGGCATATGTTTAAAATTTCAGGCACCTGGCTTATTATACCTGGTTTGTGCCCTATATGTGACAGCAGGGATTTGCACTTTAAACGTGGTTTATAACAATTTGCCTCTAAACCCTTTCTGTAGACTTGGTTTTCTGATTTTCTCCCATGCAACACAAATTGCTATAGGTTTCACAAGTTGCCATGGCCTAGAGAGTTTGATAAATGAGACATTCAGTGAAGTGACTGCTTGGCAACTTGGTTTTTGGCAAGTTGGCAAATTTATTGTATAACCTGGTGGTGGTGTTGGGGGGAGGGATACAATGAGGCTCCTAGGAGGTCTCCTCAGACAGAGGGAGGGGCTGAGTTACCTGATGTGAGGGGGTGGTGGTATTCACCAGACCAAGAGATTATGACAGAGAAAAGTGATGTGGATAGTGGTGAGAAGAGATGGGGATAAGGTGCCCCCTGGAGGCTGAGGCAGGGAGGGGCTTCAGTCCTAGGTCTCCACACCTGCCTCAGCTCTTTCCTATGCCTGTTCCGTGGGTGGGGATACTGGCAAGTCAGGGAGAAGCACTCCATTCGGTCCACAATGAACCTTAGGAGGCTGGTTCAGGCAGCCCCACACTCCTTCCCCTCCTCTGCCACCCGCAACACCGCCCCCTCCATGGGTTCCATGGGCTGAGGTCTCTCAGGGCAATTTTGATGTTTGATGTGTCAAAGGGGAGGGTCTGGCTCTGGCCCCTGGAGAGAAGAAGCCTGGCCTTGTGTCCCTGCAGCCCGCGTCTTAGGAGGAGGGAAAGCCTCCAACAGCACTTGGACACCATTAGAACTCCCACCTTGGGGACTCGTTGATCAGGAAGTGAGTGAGCGAGTGTGTGTGGTGTATGTCGCAGGGCCCCGGGTACCCTGGTTGGACGATGAGGACCCAGCTCACAGCCCCAAGCCCCGGGCTCCGCCCCTGGACCCTCCCCTCACCCGGGGCCCCGCCCACTGTGCTCGCCCCGCCGCCGGCGCCGCGCTTACTTCTCCACGCCCAAGAGAATGTAGCGTCCGTCAAAGGAGTGGAACCATCCCTGCATGAGCAGCGCCCACTGGATGCCGAAGGCCGCCAGCAGGAAGTTGAAGCCCACGGCGCTGTAGCCGTAGCGCTGCAGGAAGGTCATGAGGAAGCCGAAGCCCACGAAGATCATCACGTGCACGTCCTGGAAGCCTGGGGGGAAAGCGCAGCCGAGGGTCTTGGCGGCCTGACGAAGACCCGCCATAGCCCTAGGTCTGGGCCAGCTCCGCCCGACACAGAGCCTGTGTCTTCCCTGCCGCTGGCCGGGGCGGGCCGCCCCCGAAGCCGGTCCCACCATGCCCGCATCTGGATCCTGAGGCTAGGCGCAGTAATGAATGGCTCTACTGCAAGTAGAGGAGCCACTACTACCCCCATCAAGTCATGATACAAACTACTATGTATAAAACAGATAAACAAGGTCCTACTGTATAGCAAAGGGAACTATTCAATAGTTCTCTTCAGTATATTGAATAGAAACTATTGAAACTATATTGAAACTATTCAATATATTCAATAGCCTGTAATAAACCGTAAAGGAAAGAATATGAAAAAGAATGGACTTCCCTGGTGGTGCAGTGGTTAAGAATCCGCCTGCCAATGCAGGGGACATGGGTTCAGTCCCTGATCCAGGAAGATCCCACATGCTTGTGGCAACTAAGCCTGTGAGCCACAAGTACTGAGCCTGCACGCCACAACTATTGAGCCCACGTGGTGCAACTATTGAAGCCTGCGTGCCTAAAGCCCGTGCTCTGCACCACCACAATGAGAAGCCCAAGCACTGCAATGAAGAGTAGCCCCTGCTCTACACAACTAGAGAAGGCCTGAGCACAGCAACGAAGACCCAATGCAGCCATAAATAAATAAATAAATTTCTTTTTTAAAAAATTTATTAAAAAAAAGAAAAAATATATTTATATATATGTATAACTGAATCACTTTGCTGTACACCAGAAACTAACCTAACATTGTAAATCAACTATACTTCATTAAAAAAAAAAAAGACCTTCTGGAGTGAACCGGTCTAGGGGAACAGAGGTGGGCCCCCCAACTTTAGACCACTTAGACCACTGGGTTTTAAGGCCAAGAAATGCCTGACCCCCCCCTCGGGAGATGACAGCTCCCCCTCACCACTCTCACCAAGGGTGGGCGTGGGCAGCTAGGCATTTGAAACTGGGGCCAGGCTGCGGATTACACCCAGGGTCTAGGGCCTTGCCCCCTCAGCTCCATTCTTTTACTATGGAGAAGTTAGTCTTATCTAGCCTAGGAGTCCCTTGACTGGCCATGCACATCGGTTGATCACCCCCAGAAACATTGCCACATCCCACCCCCACTCCCAGCAAGCACACCTTCCAGCATCACTGAGACCTGAATTAGATGTCTCTGGAAAGTCACTTAACATACTTGATTCTCAGCACCTTCTGCAATGCTTACTCACAGATGTTGCAGAGATTAAATGCAGACGTGTATGTAAAGCACCTAGCACAGTGTCTATCCCATAATAGATGCTCCAAATGGGCATGTCATTATTTATTGCTACTTGATTATCATTTATTGTTACTTAGGTATATTCTAATTCTCAGTTCTGACCCAACCCTTCTACCAATTCACAGTGTGGCCTCGACAAGCTACTTCCAGGACTTCCTTGGTGGTCCAGTGGTTAAGACTTTGCACTTCCACTGCAGGGGGCATGGGTTCGATCCCTGGTCAGGGAACTAAGATCCCGCATGGTGCAGCAAAAAAGAAAGGAAGGAAGGAAGGAATAAAGGAAGGGAGGGAGAAAGAAAGGAAGGGAGAAAGAAAGAAAAGACAAGCCACTTCCCCTCTCAGAGCCTCAGTTTTCTCAATGATAAAACTAAAGGGATGGATTAGAATGATCTCAAGTGTCCTCCTAGGGCTAACATTGCATGGTTCTAGATTCCCAGAAAATAACAGAAGGCAAAGAGCTTTGAGAAGCAAAGACAGCTACAAAAGTATAAGGCACTAAAAGGAACTACCACAGGTGTCACAGGACACAGGGGCCAGATGGAAGGGCTCTCATTGGCCAATTCTGGGACAATTTGAGCACCAAAATAATTAGGTTACCATAACAAATTAAAACCATAAAAATATAGGAACTCAGAATAGGTAAATAAATAAATGAGATAGCAGGGAGGGCTCTTGCTTACAGCAGAATGCTGCCAGCCTGACAGTTAAATGTGGAATGAGCGCTGAAGTTGGAAAATCATAATTTTCACAGCAAAGATTCCATCAGTGGATGCTGAAATCCAGGGACAAATTTTTATGAAGAGCAGGACATTTCCCTTGTCTTAAAAGGGTCTCCCTATAGACTGCTTATGAGTTGCAAGGGAGGGGAAAAAGCACCCAGTAATTATACGGCAGAGAAATTGGGCAACATCTTGACTGGGTGATCAAAATGAACATCACCAGTGAGGGACAGATGGACAATGTGCTCCTTCAGGAAGATACTCTGAAAAGGACATATCACCTCTGTGGTGCTCTGGCTGAGAATGCATAATCCCACTCTAACCATGAGGAAACATCAGACAAAAAATGGGCAACATGCTATTAGAAAGGGGTGAGGCTGTATTCTTGAAAAAAATCGATATCGTAAAAGATAAAGAAAGGCTGCCCATTTTGAGCATCTATTATGGGACAGACCCTGTGCTAGGTGCTTTACATGCACAGGAATGGTCCAGATTAAAGAAGCTAAAGAGGGAGAGGGAAGGGTAAGCTGGGACGAAGTGAGAGAGTAGCATTGCCATATATACACTACCAAATGCAAAATAGATAGCTAGTGGGAAGCAGCTGCATAGCACAGGGAGACCAGCTTGGTGTTTTGAGACCACCTAGAGGGGTGGGATAGGGAGGGTGGGAGGGAGGCACAAGAGGGAGGGGATACAGGGATATATGTATACGCATAGCTGATTCACTTTGTTATTCAGCAAAAACTAACACAACATTGTAAAGCAATTATACTTTTTAATTATACTTTTTTTTAATTATACTTTTTTTTAATTATACTTTTTTTTAACAAAAAAAAAAAAAGAGGCTAAAGAGACAGGTCAAATAAATTCAACACCTAACACTAGACTGGATCCTGGACTTGGCCGGGGTGGGAGGTGGGTGCAGGTGCAAGGGAGTGCTACAAAGGTTGTTACTGTGCCAACTGACAAAATTATATAGGGACAGTATATTAAAGTACTGTGCAATGTAAATTTATGAAATTGATCACTGTGGTTATAGAAGAGAATACCTCTATTCTTAGGAAACATTGTGGAGTAATTAAGGCTACAAGACCATGATGTGTACAATTGACTCTCAAGTAGTTCAGGGAAAAAGTAAGTGTGTGTATGTGCTTGTGTTTATGTGGGAAAAGAGAGAGAGAGAGAGAGAGAGAGAGAGAAGAGCAGATAGCTTAATCGGAGTTAAAGAGTATACAGTGTTCTTTGTACTATTTTTGTCTTAGCAACTTTTTGTAAATTTGGAATGATTTCCAAATTAAAACATTTTTTGAATAAAAGTGAACTGCAGAGCCCACCAGACCTGGCCTACCCACCTGCCTCCTCATTCTTCCTTTCCTCAGTCCTCCCCTCCCTCCTGTGCCCTGGTGTCACTGGCCTCCCTTGTGCTCGGTCCCACTCCGGGTCTTTGCCCGTGGTGGTCCCTCCACCTGGGATGCTGTTCCCACAGAATGGCCAAGCAACTTCTCTTCCTGCAGATCTTGGCAAAATGTCACCTCATCACAGAGGCCTTCCTGACCCCTGAGTTTAAACTTGGTTCTTTCCCTCACAGCACCCTCTTCTTTCTATTCTAGTTCTTATTACAATTTGTAGTTAGGTTTGTTTGTCTAGCCCACCAGACTATAAAGCTCCAAGAAGGGAAGGCCAAGCCTGTTTCGTTCACTCTGGTATTCTCCATTGTCTATGAGAGTGCCCAGGTAGATGCCCCATAAAAATCCAGGAATGAATGAATGAGTGAATCAATGGTTACTGTCATGATCTCAGCAGCACCCAGATATGCCAGCCTAGGGCCCAGGTGGGATTTCACCATCAGGGGACGCTGCAGGCCTTCTACCGTCCAAAGTCTCCTACCCACTGGGCGGATAGGCCCTGGTGCCCACAGCAGCCTGGCAATGCTTATGCTTGCCAGCCCCCATCTGCCCTCATCTGTCTCCCCTGCAGGCTTCCCTGAGGCCCAGGCCACAGCCATAGACCCCTTGGCTAGCAGGCACCTGGACGAGGCTGAGAGAGGAGGCCCTGGCACATTGCTGGGTAAGGGCTGAGGGCATAGCAGACGATGCAAGAGAGCTGTGGGTGTCGCCCCAGTATGGTGCGCTGAGCTTTGCGCTTCTTGCGCAGACCTACACAAACAGACAGCAGCTCAGCTTAGGTTCACAACGTGTGCAGCTGATTTCATGTATTATCATGTTTCATGGTTTATCACGTTTCTAACTGTTGTAGAGGAAGCTGAGCTAATGTATGTGAAGCACCATACACGGTGTTATGGTTATTCTTGGGAAGAACTGATGGGTGACAGACTGGAAAGAGAGGGAGAAGACACATTCAGACCACAATTAGAAAAGCAGGGAGGGGACGTGGCAGGAGGGCAGAGCTGTGGGGAAACACAGGGAAGGAGGAGGAGGTTGCCGGGGTGGGAGGGAGGTGCTGGGACTAGCGCTGGTTGTGGGAGTCTGAGATGACCCCAGGGGTGGCGGTGAGTGTTGGGCAGGGTAATGTGGGAGGAATGGATCCTGGCCTTGGGGCTTGGAGCTGGGGTTTGAGATCAGGCAGACCTGCAGACAGAGCTGGCAGCTGGAATGTGGGAATGGTGAGTGGGAGCCAGAAGCTGAGGATCTGCTAGCTTGCCTTGAAGCTAACAGACCAGACAGGGAAGCTGCTGGCAAGGAGGTGGGGGGAACCCCTAGAAAAAGGTAGCATCACAGAAGGTGGGGGCCATTCAAGGAGCGGGGTGTCAGCTGTTTGGTGGCAGAGGAAGCATGCGGGCAGGGGCAGGGCTGAAGAGCACTGGAGGCAGCCTTCCTGGGGGGTGATGTGCAGTTTCAGGGCTGCCTTTGTTCTCCCTGTGGAGCAGAAGAGAGGCCTCAGCTTCCCAGGGCTTCTCCCTAACTGTCCCCACCTGGCCAGTTCCCTGTCCTTCTCTGTGACTCCCTGGCTGTCCTGACCTCTGTCTCTGACCCTCTCTGCAGGTGTCTCTTTCTCCTCCCCCCACCTCAGGCACACAGATGCCAGCTTCTCTCTCCTTGGGCACCTTCCCTATCCATTCTCTTGCTCATCTCTCTTTATCTCCCAAAGTCCTCATTAGAAGTACCACTTTATTAACTTATATTTCATAAAGTTTGATGCTACTGAAAATGCTTTTAATAATAATGGTCTGGGGACTTCCCAGGAGGTCCAGTGGTTAAGACTTTGCCTTCCAATGCAGGGGGTGTGGGTTCGATCCCTGGTTGGGGAGCTAAGATCCCACATGCCGTGTGGCCAAAAAAATCAAAACATAAAACAGAAGCAATATTGTAACAAATTCAATAAAGACTTTAAAAATTGTCCACATCAAAAAAAAAAAATCTTAAAAAAAAGAAAAAATAGTGTGAAGGTCCGGAGTGCATGAACTTCAGCAGGGACATACCTCCCTGATCTGCAGTTTCTTCTTCTGTAAAGTGGGGGATAGTAACAGAGCTCAGAGGTGTGTGGTGCACATTTAATTGGTCATCCAACCAAAGCCCTGGGCATAGGCCTGGCCCTTTAGCCGTTGTGCAATCATATTAGCTACTGTAGTACTTCTCTTTTTCTCTTTCAAGACTGACTAGGTGCTTTGCATTGGGTTGGCGACTTGCTGGAGGACAGTGTAAGTTGTTAAGACACCTCCCCTCTTCCCCCTCCTTCCCCAGCCTGGAGTGACTCAAGCAGCCCAGCCCAGAACCTGCTCTCCACTGGGAGGTCCCTGATTGGGCGAGTCTGGCACCTGGCGTCCAGTCTGAGAGCTGCCACAAGGGGGCACCAGTACACAGCTGTTCTGCACCCGCTTCCTTGCTCACTCTTCCCTATGGGTCCCTAATGAAGCTGGCCTGAAGCTGGCCAAGTCTCAAAAATCTCTGAAGCCTGAGGACAAAGCTTCCCATGCTGACGGGCTATGGCAGCTCTCCCTCCTCTGCTGCCTCAGCACAGCAGGAGTGGTGCCCTGCGGCGGCCTGGGTACCGGCCCTTCCCATGCTCTACAGGCCAGCCCAGCCTAACCTGTTGCCTTTGAAACGTACCGGCCAGCCCCTCAATTCCCCAAGGCTCTGTGCCCACCTACCCCATGCCTCAGAGCCGACCAAAGAACCACCCCATCACCGCAAAACCTCCTGGGGAGGTGGCCGGGGAGTAGCAATGTGGCAGAGACTGGGGGAAGCTGGTTGGCTGTGCAGTGGGAGGGTTTGGTCTCACCCCTGCCTGTGCCACTGACCAGCTGGGCAAGTCTCTAACCTCCATCACCGGCACCATAAAATAGAAACAAATACACTCCCTGCCTGACAGAGCATGCAAAAAGCACTTGTAAGTGGGGAGAGCACAAAGGAATTTAAATGCTATAATAGTTCAAACTAATATTGGAAGAGACATTCCTCGGCCACATCTCTAAAGGGATGCTGAGCCTGCACTTAAACACCTTCAGCAACAGAGCACTCACTCCCTTCTGAGTAAGCTCGATACCAGCATTTACTGTCCTCTGGTTTCATGCCATGAGACGTGCCCTCCCAGCCACCCGTCATCTTCAATCTTCCAGGAGAGCCTGTGCATTAAAGAACATTCCCACTTCACAGATGAGCATATTGAGGCTCAGCATGGTTAAGGAGGTGGCTTACTCCATTTAGTGATGGACCCAGATCTGTTTAATTCCAAAGCCAACCACCGGGTTACACTGCCTTCTGCTTGTGGGAACATTGGTCTTTTATTAAATGGAGTTGAATCTGAGGTTCAGGTTCCCAGGAGCACAGGTCAAGCCTTGTTGCCTCAGTTTCATGAAACAGTCCTTCAGGTTTGAAACTGTGGCATCCTCTACCTTGGGTGACCTCCCTTCTCCCTTAGTTTTCCCAGGAGGCTTCAAGAGCCAAGGCTCTGATGGCTCCTCCTCAGGCCAACTTCCCCCAGACACTGCCTGGAGACCCTCAGGCCCCAGAGCACCAGCCCAGGAGGAAGTTCGTGTTCAGCAGCCGGTGCCTGCAGCACGGCCTTTGAGGCCACTGCCAGGGCAGGTCCCCAGCTGGTTCTGTGCCTGCCGCCAAGGGGCCCAGCTTGGGAAGTTGTCCTCAGGCACTCCCGGGCCTCAGCCTGAGCCAGCTGGAGCAGTACTCCTCTGGAAACCGAGATGCCCAGATGCTCCACTAATCCCTTGGGCGGGAATGAGGCCCACACAGGTGTTGACAGCCTGGAACCAAGAATCCTGAAAGTACCACAAGGGCTGCCCTCACTCCCCGCCCCTGGGAATTGCCTTGAGGCCCAGGAATCCAGGCACAGGGCCCCACCTTGGCTCCAACTCCTAACCATGCCCACTGGGAGCAAGAGGGGCAGGAAGAGAGGGGAAAGGTGAGACTAGGGGGAGGAGGGCAGTGTAGCAGGGTGGGCTCAGGTACCCGGAGCTCCTACTCTGGCTCACTAGTTTCCTAGCTGAGTGACTTTTGCAAGATACTTCCCCTCTCTGGCCTTAGTCTCCTCACCTGTAAAATGAGAGTCATAACATTGCCTTCCTCATGCAGAGGCGGTGATGACTTATGGAGAGATTGCATGTTCGGTTTGAGTTGCTGCCACTACTTCCTGCCCTTGCCAAGGAATCCTGAGGCCGAGATTCTCTCCCTACACTCCTCTTCTCTCTGTCACTTCCTGCTCAGATGACAAAGAGCGCCCCGGCCGTGGCAGGAGAAACTCAAGGCCCTCACTGATGGCTGGGACTACCTCATCCCGCTTAGTGACCTCCCTCCCAGTCTTTTCACAAACTTGAGCCGCTCAGCCCACATCCCCGCATGCTCTTTCCATGGACCCCTTAACTGCCCTGCTTTCCCCTCCTCACCATCCCACTGCTCTCCAGGAAGCTGTCACAGATCTCTTCTGCACAGAGCACTTGACCCCCTTGCTGAGGCCTGCAGTGTTGGGGTGTACCTCTCTGACCAGAGTGGCCATAAGCCCTGGTTTGCTGAGACAGTCATGGTTTATGCCTGTGTCCTGGCAAATTACTACTAGCACAAATTTCCTACCTCTTCACTCTCCAAAGTGTCATTTGGTTGATAAATTATACGGCCACCCTATAGATAAGTGATCACTGAGTGAATAAAAGTAGAGCACGCAAGGAAGTGGGTGGGTGTGGAGAGAGTGGGGATAGGAGCTGGGGAGATGTGAGGATTGTACCCCCTACTGGAGTGGTTCTGTAGCTCCTATTAGAGGGTCTTGAGACCTTCCACTGCACAGACACATGGGGGACCTATAAACGCCCATGGGAGGCCTTGGCCCTGACGCTTTACCAAGGGGCTGGCTCCTGTGGCCAACAGAGAAGCAAGAGCTGGAGGGAAGGAGTGAAACAGGCAAAGGAGGGTCTCAAGCTTGCCTGCCTCACCATTTGCTGGGTCAGTCCCCTGCCAAGAAGCATAAAAGTGGGCAATGTGAAAGGTGGATTTGGAGTCTAAACTCCAAGGCTACAGCTGTCAAGATCTCTTAAAACATGGCCCTGAGTGGAGTCCAGTAGAGGCTGTGGTGTCACCAACGCTGGGCACCCTCTTCTCTCACCTCCCTTCTTTTAGGCACCATATTTCTGTTAACGAAGCCTGTGATTTTGCTGGCTTTTTGGGAGGCACTTAATGTGGCTGGCTCCCACGGGGCCTACAGTCTCCTCCACCTCTACTTCTTTTCATGCAGGCTGCCATCCTGAATGTGTGTACTTATTTAACTGGATCTGAGTACAGTGGGTAGAATCCCATTACTGAGGGTGTACAAGCCATGGAGGGAAGACCAGTTTGTATAGATGACTGTTCCAAAACCAACAGTCCATGACTATGTGAGCACCAACAGTTAGAAAGATTGTCTTTGGCTGCTGGTAGATGGTGTGGAAAACTAGAAAGCACAAGGGCATGAAAAGAGTCCTGGGCTGGGAGTCTGGAGGTTGGGCCGACCCGAGTGACCTTGGGCCAGTTCTTCTAACTCCTGAATCCTAGGGCCTCTGTGTTTAGTGCTCTTCTAGCAATTGCTCCATTATGAAGTGAGGATTCCATGCTCAGCACCAGGCCAGAACTTTATGTGCAAGGTCTCAACCCACTCCTGGGAGGTAGGATCTATTATTATCGTCACTGGACAGATGAGGAAATTGAGTTTCTGCATTGTTGACATTTGCCTAAGGCCACCCACCTGGTTAATGGCAGAGCCATGATAGAGGTGAGGTCTGGTGATTCCAGGGCCATGCTCTTAACCACAGCACCACAGATGCGAGAGAATTCAGGGGTGCTCTTTCTCCCTCTCCAAGCCAAAAGGTGGTAGGTGCCGTGGTCCCCCACACCTCTCCCAGCAGCTGGGCTGGTAGGCCAATGAGCCACCCCTGCAGCCCTCGACATTGGAACTACCCCCTTAACATGGAGAGCATGGGCACAGCTGGACAAGGGAACCAGAGTCACCCACTGGTTGGTGACCAAGATGAGACTCAGGTCTTTGGAAGATATCAAGAAGGGCTCTCTGACAGGGAGGCTGGAGGTCTCTGGCGGCACCTGGAAGGAGTGAGCTCTCCCCAGTGAGTTTTCAGGGGGTGAAAGGAATTTGTGTACATCGGGCCACTTCCCAAGCTTGATCTCCAGACACTGGGAAGTCCCCCTGGTCGGGAGCCTAAGAGGGGCGGGGCAGGGGGCCTGTGGGCAGCATTTCCTCCTCCGCTCCCGCCTGCCTGCCCCATGTTCCTGAGCAGCAGGCTGCGGAGGTGAGGCCAGGCGGGGCCCTCAGCCCGGTGGGGACAGCTCGGATATGCCGCAGCTGGGCCTGCAAGGTGGTGGGACTTACTCGGGTACCGATAGTAGAATTCGTTGTCCAAGTCGCTGGAAATGTTCCTGGACATCCTCTCCTCGATCCAGTGGGCGTCGGCATCCAGGTCATAGCGCACGAACACGCCGAAGAGGACCACCAGGGCCACCTGCAGGAGCAGGCAGATGACCGGCAGCCGCCAGCGGAGATTGGTGTTCCAGGCCATGCTGCAGGGGGCGCCTGGCCGGGACGGGCAGCAGGCAGTTCGGACGCTCGGAGGCGAGAGAGGCTTTTAAGACTTGGGCAGGGGCGGGGCGGCCGAGTCCGGTTGCGGAACAGCTGATCCGGGGGCCGCCCGCGCGCTCGCCCAACCGGGGAGGGGACCCGCGGCCCGCGGCTCGCCCTCCGCCCAAGGGCCCACGCGCTGGGGTGGCTTTGACGGTGGCGGGAGTAGGGACCGAGAGGGCAGAGGGCAGGGATTAAGGCGTCCAGCCTCTGTGGATCCCATAGATACCGGGCAGCACTGCCTTTCCTCTTCTGTTCCGGTGAACAGAGAAAGAAAAAGCCGATCATTTGCCTCCCACCGAGATAAAAACGAAGGCATTCCCGGGCATAAGTCATCATCATCATCGTCGTCTTCATCTTCATCTTCTTCATCGTCGTGCCTTTCTTTTCCTGATTACAAAATTCACACAGGGTACATGAAAAACCAGGAAAGTTCAAGAAACTGTCACAGACCAGGGAAGCCTGAAGAGACATGACAAATCAACGTGATGTGATACCCAGGATTGTATCCTGGAACAGAAAGAGGATATTAATGGGAAAACTGGAGAAACCCAAATAAAGTCTCAAGTTTAGTTACTAGTGTTGTACCCTCGTTGGTTTCTTAGTTGCGACAAGCGTACCCTGGTTATGCAAGTTAGGAGGGACTGGGTGAGGGGTACAGGGGAACTCTCTGTACTATCTTTGCACATTTCAGGTAAATTAACATTATTCCCAAAGAAAAGGGTATTAAGAAAAAAATATATATAAAAGATTGTAGGAACAGTTTAAGAGCTTTTCACAAGTTCATTTAACTATGATCAGGAATTATCTATTGGTTACTATAAGTGATCTTGATATGAGTCAAGATAGAATTTAACCTTGGAATTTAAGTTAAATCTTTGCTTAGTCCGTATTTTGTCAAAATAAATTTGATTTTCTTATTTTTTTAAATATTGCTTTCCCTTTATTTTTCACACACACACAGAGTGTATTTTATTTTTACAAGAGATAAATCAACTGACACCAAGCATTGTAAATGGATGACCACAACAAAAGTAACAATGATTGCAATTACCAAACATGAAACACACTCATACTATGTCATAATATTGACTTTCAGTCCAGGAATCCTCCACCATAACAGCTCCTTTACTTTGCAGTGAAAATTGATTTGTATATTTTTTGGCTCTGAGTCCTTGTGGGATTTTTTTTTTTATTTTATTCAAACAGAAAGTCACAAAAATTATAATCATCCTCATCATTTCACTCAGTCCGACGTAATTAATTTCTTTTTATCTTGATCTTTTGTTAGCACTTTTATGAATTCATCAGTTAAAAAGAAAGAAAGAAGGAAAGGGAGAGAGGGAGGGAGGGAGGGAGGGAGGAAGGAAGGAAGGAAGGAAGGAAGGAAGGAAGGAAGGAAGGAAGGAAGGAGATTCTTCTGCTGCCTTTAGTCCCAGCTCGCCCCTGAACTTGGGGAACATGACCTCCTCAGTAGCATTTTGATGCTATTGCACTTTACTGAATGTCCCAGGGCAGCTGTCCTCTTCACTGGCTGCCCTTGGTCTTGTGAACTGAGCTCTGTTTTTCCCTTGAGTGGCTAGCAGTTTCATTTCTGGTGCCCCTAGGGGGAAATGGCCCCTGCTCCAAAAGCCTAGGGAAAATACCTCCTCCCAGAATACCTTCTCTCCAGCTAACATAAGGCCAGGCCAGCAGGCTGCCCCATCTCAGACAAGGGCCAGACTCTCTGCAGAGCGCCTGTCCTCCCAGGGTGATGGCAGGAGGATGGGAGCTCCCTCCCCGGGCCATTCATCCACCTTCTCCTCTCCTCGATCTACAATTCATTCATTCATTCAGTCAAGTCAGTCATTCTCACACTCTTTCTTTGTAGCGCTGGCCTCACACCATCTGCTTATTTATCTGTCTGTGGTCTGCCCCCTACATTCAGTCCCCAAGGGCAAGGGCCCCAGCAGAGATTCTAGCTCAAGGTAGTTAGTTGCTCGTCAATGATTTTTCGAGTGAATGAATGCATGAATAGATGAACTCTCATTTTATTTAGCTAATCAAAACATGTACTGAGCACCTACTGCATACCCAATGCAGGATTAGGCCCAAATAGCTGCACAAAGATGCACCCCCCCCCCCCCGCCTCCCCAGGTTTAGTACTATACAAGAGGAGGCACAAGTAATTTGCCCCAGTGGTTAAAGCAGAATTAAGCACTTTCCTATGCAGTTGAGAAGAGTTTGATGGGCACCAAGGTGATCAAGGTGGGCTTCATGGAAGAGGTGAACTGATCTGGGATTTGTAAAGCAGTTAAGAGGTAGACCTTTCCCCTCTGCCCTCTGGCTACCCTTGACTCACCCACATCCCACCAGTTGATTCCAGGCCACCTCTCTGTCCTGGCCCAGTATTTTCTCTTGCCACCAGCAGGCTGGGATTCTAGGCTTCTCCTCTGAGACCAGGGTTCAAGACACCAGCTGCTCAGGTCTGTTGGACCAGGCAGAGGTTTACCACAGGAGCCAGCCACTTCCTCCTAAAACGTGAGTGCCTTGACAAGTAGGGAGGATGAGTGGGGATTGCCGGGACAGGATGGTTTCCTCCCAGCCAAAGAGGCAGGGCATGGCAGCCACGTGGGCAGGCAGGAGGGGAGTTGTGGTTTGGGGGCAAAGGTGATTCTGAACTGCCCTGGGAAGCAGCTCTGGCCACACCCCATTCCCTTCACCTCCTCAGAGCCACAGAGAGTGCCACCTCTCCACGCTCATGGGTCGGTCTCCAATGTGGCTGGCCTGCGGGGCAAGGGGAGAGGATGCAGGCTTCTGCAAAATTCTCTCCCCCATGACAACTTGTGGGATCAAAAATGAGGTCACAGATAGTGGGACACGGGACATCTTGTGCTCCCTGGTGGGCTGCTCTGAGAGGGTCACAACATTCTATCTGTGCTATTCCTACCAAAAACATACACGCTGAATTTAATCATGTGGAAGCAGCAGACAATCCCAAATTGAGGGACATTCTGCAAAACAACTGGCCTGCATTCCTTAAAAAAAATGTAGGTGTCCCGGTTGACCAACAAGAAAAAAGAGAACTAGGTTAAAAAGACATGACAGCTGCATATGGTGCTTTGATTGACCCTTGATTGGCTCCTGGATCAAAACAAACAAACAAAAAGAACCCTGTAAAAAACCACTATTGGGACAGCTGGGGAAATCTAAACAAGAACCACGGTTAGATAAGGGATTTATCAGCGTCAAGTGTTTTGAGTATGATCATTGTAGTGTGGTTGTATGGGACAGTGTCCTTGTTCTGAGAGTATGCCTGGTGAAGCATTTTGAGGTGAAATGTCATGTCAACTCTCAAATGGTTCTGAAAAAAATGTGTGTGTGTGTGTGTGTGTGTGTGTGTGTGTGTGAGAGAGATGAAGCAAAAGTGGTGAATCCAGGTGAGGGGTACATGCATGTTCATTGCACCATTCTTGCAACTCTTCTGTAGGTTTGAAAATTCGTAAACAAAAAGTTTGGAGAAAATCCCTTGTGGAGCTGTCACTGGGAGCCTCCGATATCTGCTAGGAAAAATCAGCTTCCCCAAGGCCTGGGGCAGAAACCACAGAGTTATAGGCTCAGGGAGAGTCCCACCCACACACTCTGCCCAATTACAGTTCAAACTTTGCATAACCCACAGGGCTCCCTGTGTTCCGTACAGAACAGGGGCCAGCATGTACCAGGGACTCAGCACTTACTCAGGACCTACCCCATGCCAGGCTCTGTACTAGGCACCAAGACCTCAAGCCCCTGCTCTTTCAGTGTGCACAGTTCATGGAGGGGTCAGCTCATGCCACTGCAGAGTATGTTCTGGGTACAGGAGTCCAAAAACACACAAACCAAAATGCAGGGGTCTCAGGGAAGACAAGCAGAGATTAGCAACAGCAGCAGCCTCTGTGAACTGGGCGTTCCTAGGAGCCAAGCACAGAGCTGGGCCTTCTCTGGACAGCACTGTGTCTCCTCTTCACAGTGGATGACCATGCAGGAGGGATTTTTTTTTTTAACAAGGTGGAAACTCTGGCTCAGAGAGGTCACATCACTTGTCTAAAGTCACACAGCTAGAGGATGGCAGATCTGGAGAAAGAGGTGACGTGATCTCAGTCATGAAATTTGACAAACTGACTTAGTTTTGGTTTTGTTTTTGTTTTTGGCTGCACCGTGCAGCATGTGGGATCTTAGTTCCCCGAGCAGGGATCAAACCCATGCCCCCTGCAGTAGAAGTACGGAGTCTTAACCACTGGACCGCCAGGGAAGTCCCCTCAAACTGACTTAGTTTGTTGCTTGCCAGGCATGAAGGGACTGCTTGAGTGACGATGTGGAGGGAGGAAAGTGTGGGCAGGGTTTCTCAGCTTTAGCACTAGTGACATTTGGGGCCAGATAAATCTCTGTTGTGCGTCTGTCCTGTGTGTTGCAGGATGTGTAGCAGCATCCCTGGCCTCTACCCACTGTATGCCAGTAGCCAGTAGCACCCTCTACCCTTCGCTGAAACCACTAAAAATGTCTCCAGACATTGGCAGACGTTTGTCTGGGGGCAAGATCCCTGCCGCTGAGAGCCACTGGGGTAAAGCATCTGCATCCTGCGCTAAGCTGAAGGGCAGCTCTTGGCCTAGCTCTGCTCCTGGCTGGGGGGCTGTGCCTGCTCCCTCCTGAGGTGGGCAGGCGGACAAACCCTGGCATGAACTCTGCACTATCTCTGCGGCTGCACCCGGCTTCTCCTCCCACACTGTCCTCGCCTCCACTTCTGCCTTGACTGCTCTTCTTGGAGAGTCCAGTGAGCGGCAGCCCCCTGGGCCAGCTGAGAGTGGCCAGAGACAGGCCAGGCCCTGATCATCACTTGCAGGGCCTAGGAAGGTCACCCCTTCCAGTGTCTCAGTGTCCCCACTTGTAACGCGGAGACAAACACAACTGCTTTGGGGAATCCCAATGGATCACTGCTGTGGCCTCAGGGTTCCTGGCCAGGCCTGAATTCCAGACAGTGAGTGACAAAGGGAGGGCTCTTGCGCAGGGATCGTCCCCTCCACACCCACACAGGGCAGAGTTCTCTCTGCAGCCCCGATGGAAATGCTGTCCTTCAGACTTAAAAAGTCCCTGAGACCTTGGACAGTCAGGTCTCCAGGAATTCACCGTTAACAAATAAAGTACAGTCAGTAAGCAGTAGTATGGCCAAATTAGAGTGCCCGTCCACCGCAGCTGACCTGGACGCCCTGGCTTCCCCCAAGCCAGCCACTGTGTACTGTGTGTTATTTTGCCAGCTGCTGCATTAGCCTTTAAAAGTATTTGGAGACATAAGATGAACTACATTTCTTGCAAAGTATATTCCTTTCCGTATCACAGAAATTATTTTATGGAAATGTTAGCACTTCTGTACCAATGTTGAATAAAATTAAAAATTAAAAAAAAAAAAAAGGGTTAACACTCTCCTAATGAAGACCCTCCAGGAACCTCCTCCCCACCTCCCATCCGCCACCCCCCACTGCTATGCCGGCCGTTAGATATTTTGGCTATTTCCTCTTCACTCCCTCCATCATTCAACATTTATTGCAAACCTACCATGAGCCAGGTCCTATGCTAGGTGCTGCCCTCAAAGTGTTCCTGGGCCTGTAGGGACTAAAGAGACAACCAAACATCAACGATTCACGTAGCACAGCAGTTGTAAAGGTAGAGGCCTGTACAGAGTCCCCTGGGGGCACCATGGAGGTAGGAAAGGTCTACCTGTGGAGGAGTCTCAGAGGACTGGGTCTTGAAGGATAAGTGGAGGATCGTAGTGAAGGACAAAGGGGGAAGGGAATTCCCGGAAGAAGGACCAGCCTGTGCAAAAGCAGAGGTCATCCATAGGATGTGGAGAGAAAATGTTAGAACTTGTATTCATATTAAGTTCTAGTCTCATGCTTTTTTATTTTCTATTTTATAGACATATTAACATAGTGATACATATATGGTTTTTGTTGTTGTTGTTGTTGTTTTTGGCTGTGCTGCAAGGCTTGTGGGATCTCAGTTCCCCAAACCAGGGATTGAACCTGGGCCACAGCAGTGAAAGCCAGGAATCTTAACCACTAAGCCACCAGGGAACCCTCCTGGTTTATTTTTTAATATATGTATTTTGAGGCGCACCCCTCCCATATTTTCTACTGATGCATGATCAAAACTGTTGCCAAGGCTGGCTTGAGACATGTTGTGTTTGAAGGGCCTGTGAATGTCCAAGAGGTAATGTCTAGGCTTGGAGCTAGATAAGGGTGTGGGTTAGGGAGACAGCCTTGGGTGCTGGGGGTGAGGAAGGGAGAGGGGTTTAGATTTTGTGTTTACAGAGACAAGGCAGGGTGGAGGAAGGAGCAAGTGGTTCTTAGCCTGGCTGAATCTGGGGAGCTTTTAAAAAGCATTCACTCCCAGCTCCTTTGATTTAATGGGCCTGGAGTCAAGCCCAGTCATCTTCTTTTAAACTCCCCAAGTGATTCCAATTGCAACCAGAGTTGAGAACCACTGCCCTAGATCAGTGTTCTTTAAATTTTCATGCTGTGTATCCCCTAAAAGAATTTTGGAAAACTACATACTTTCATATTTTTAAGTTGACATCTAAATTTTTTTATCATAATTTTAATAGCTGTAAAAATATAATTTCCTGCATGTTGTATATATTTTCTCCAGAACCTCAGGGTTGCAGATTTGGTTTATTTAATTCATGGGAAATGTCTGCCATATAAGCTAATTGGCAAAGCCAGAATTCATCGTCAAGTCAGTCAGCCCCATCAGATTTACTATCTGTCAAAAGAAAATCTGGATTCATTTTTCAATTCAAATAAATGCGTTAATACATAGCCCCGTGACAACCATCTCACTTTCATATTCTAGTTCTAAGCTAAATAGTGCGCAGAGCCTTGTCACCTAGCATTTGTCCCTTAGATGGAATAAGATGCTGCCCCTTCAATATTTATAGCCAGTGCTCTCTGTGCTTTGTTGAGGGGGATCTCTCCCTCAGAAGTGTGCACTCTCTAATTGCTCCTTTGTTTGGGTCCATAGTGGTCTGCACTTGTCTAAATGATGGACCATGGTCCAGCTGAGATTGAGTGAAAGGTAAGCCTTACTTGGAAAGGTAAGTGAAGTGGGAAAGGACAACTGGCTTGATGTTTGACTGCAGAAGCAAATAGATTCATTTTAGAAAAAGAGGACAGAGAGAAGTTGAGGATCTGGAAGTTAATACCTCTGAAGTTGTTCATGATAGATCCATACATATGGTAACTTGACTTACAATAAAGACACCTATGCAATTCTGGGGAGGAACCAATGCATTTTTCTCTGCATACTCATAAGGGACAAAAATTAGCTCTGACCCCTTCCTCACACCATACACACGAACTCAACGTGGATCGTAACCTAAATGTGAAACTCAACTAATAAAACCCTTGGAAGAAAACATGGGAGGAGATCTTCACGATAAGGCAAAGATCTCTTAAGTAGGACATAAAAGGCACTTACTAGAATTTTTTCTAATTGGTAAATTGAACTTCATTAAGATAAAAACCTCTGCTTATGAAAAGATATCATTAAGAGAGTGAGAGGGCAAGAGCAGATTTTCACAATACATATCTCTGACAAAGGACTCATGTCCTGAATATATAAAGATCTCTTCAAATCAATAAGAAAAGGACAGCCAAACCAAAAAACATTTGGGCAAAAGCCTTGAAAAAGAGGCTATTGAAAGGGCCAGTAAACATATGAAAAACACTCAACACCATTAGTCATTAGGGAAATGCAAAATAAAACCTCAATTAGATTCTGTGATACTCTCAACAGAATGGTTAAAATTAAAAAGACCAGCAACACAAAGAGTTGTCAAGGATACGGAGCAGCTGGAGCTCTCATACATTGCTAGTGGGAGAATAAATTGGTAAAAACCATATATACCCCTACCCTATGTCCCAGAAATTCCACTCCTAGCCATATATCCAAGGTGAGATAGTAGCTGAAGTTCAATCAGCGTGCAGGCAATAAGGGGATATGATGTTGTAGAAAATTTAGGACAGTGATAAAAATGACTAAAAGTCAATCTGCTTTATTGTCACCATGCACCAGGACCAGAAATTCTAAACAGTGTCAGTTACAAAATATCCTTCCCCCTAGAACATCTGTTCTTGGTCTAAGTTCTAAACAATTGCTGCAATTACCATTGAGTTAAATATATATATATATATATATATATATATATATATATATATATATGCTTCAAATTAGCACATTTATAGTACTCATCCTTTCTTCTTTTTGGCTGTGTTGGGTCTTCATTGCTGCGCCCAGGCTTTCTCTAGTTGCTGTGAGCGGGGGCTACTCTTCGTTGTGGTGCATGGGCTTCTCATTGCGGTGGCTTCTCTTGTTGCAGAGTATGGGCTCTAGGTGTGCGGGCTTCAGTAGCTGTAGCTTGTGGGCTCTAGAGTGCAGGTTCAGTAGTTGTGGCACATGGGCTTAGTTTCTCTGTGGCATGTGGGATCTTCCCAGACCAGGCATTGAACCCGTGTCCCCTGCAGTGGCAGGTGGATTCTTAACAAGTGCGCCAACAGGGAAGTCCCTATAGTACTTATCCTTTAATAAGCATTGCATTGTACATGGAAGTTAATTTGGAGAATGTCCAGATACACACTTGGCCCTCAACACACATGAATTCTGTGTATTTATTTATTTAGTGAGGTTTTTATTGTGGTAAAATATAAATACTCTAAAATTTACCATTTTTTAAAAAATTATTTATTTATTTATTTGGTTGCACTGGGTCTTAGTTGTGGCAGGCGGGCTCCTTAGTTGTGGCTTGCCGGCTCCTTAGTTGCAGCACATGGGCTCCTAAGTTGTGGCATGTGAACTCTTAGCTGCAGCATGCATGTGGGATGCAGTTCCCTGATCAGGGATCGAACCCGGGCCCCCTGAATTGGGAGTGTGGAGTCTTAGCCACTGCGCCACCAGGGAAGTCCCTAAAATTTGCCATTTTAACCATGTTTAAGTGTACAATCCAGTGACATTAATTACATACACGATTTTGTGCAACCATCACCACCACCCATCTGCAGAACTTTTTCATCTTCCCAAACTGAAACTCTATTAAACATTAATTCTCCATTACAACCTTCCCCTATCTCTTGGTAACCTCTAATATTTCTGTCTCTACGGATTTGCCTATTCTAGGTACCTTATTTAAGTGGAATCATATAGTATTTGTCCTTTTATGTCTGGCTTATTTCACTTAGCATAATGTTTTCAGGGTTCATCCATATTGTCACATTCCTGAGAACTTCATTCCTTTTTATGGCTGTATAATGTTCCATTGTACCTGTATTTATTTTGAGAGTAATTTCCTAAAGATTCAGAATCATTCAAGCTTTTGCAAGTCACAGTTCCTCTCTCCATTCCCCGTGGTATTACATACTCCTGCACCTAACCATATATTTGAAATAAATAACGGTAGCACAATGATTTTAAAGACAAAGAAGCAGAACCTAAGTTAATTTAATTTCATTATTTTATGTGATTATTGGCTTTTTTTTTTCTTTTGGCCAGGCCGAGCAGCTTGTGGGATCTTAGTTCCCTGACCAGGGATCGAACCCAGGCCCTGTGAATGAAAGTGCCAAGTCTTAACCACTGGACTGCCAGGGAATTCCCTATTGGCATTTCTGTGTTTAAAATTTAATACAGTAAAATAGTATAAACTGGTATATGTTTTTGTCTCCTTTAAAAAAAAGTTAACATACTTAAAAAATATTAATCCTTTTTGTGGGGTTATGGTAATATTTATTTTATTCTTAATTTTTTTACTGGTGTGATGACATATACCTGAAGTGCAATAAAATTAAAATGTCATTTTCTGTGTTGTTTTTCTTGTCATCATTATTATGATTATCAATTTCATTATTATTGCTAAAAATAATTTTGCTGTATAGAGAACTGGAAGCATTAAAAATATCCATTCCAAGTGTCCAGTATTCTAGGTATGCCACTGGATATACTAAAGAAAAATGAATATGTCCACCAAAAGATATGTATTATACAGAAGGTTCATAGCAGCTTTGCTCATAAAAACCTCGAATTGTAAATAACTCAAATGTCCATCACTTAGAGAATGGATAAATAAATTGTGGATTATTCGCACAATGGAATACTACATAGAAATTAAAAAAGAACTAACTACATATACATGCAACCATACAGATGTCTCTCACAAACATAAACGAAAGAAGCTAGGCACAAAAGACTCCATTTCTATAAAGTTCAAGGACAGGCAAAATTAACGGATGGTGAAAGCAGTTAGGAATAGTGGTTACCTTGGGGAGGGGGTGGCAGTGATTGACTGGGAATGGCAGATACCCAGACGTATATACTTATAAAAATTTATCAAGCTTTACACCTGTGATTAATGCATTTCACTACATGTAAATTATTCTTCAATACAAAAGAAAAAAAAAGTTAGCTCCAAAAGTTCAGAGATTTTTGTCTGTTTTGCTCAACTCTATCCTCAGAGATTAGAACAGAGCCTGACACAGGGCAGCACACAGTAAGCACTGAACGAATGAATGAACTTAAGGTTGGTCTTATTACACCATCATGTAAGTCTTGCAAGGTTACATTTACTTGTCTATCTTCCCCAGTGGATTTCTGGCCTTGGGGATCAGGGACCTGGTGGAGTGAGGCTGTGCCTGGGATTAGGGTGGTTTGACGATCTGGGTACCTTTTTTCTTCCAATTCCCTTTACGGGAAGGTAGGTTGGGCTCTGAAACTGGAGAGCATTCAGGATGTGCTCTAAGGACTTTGAGACGGACCGTCAGTGATAATAGAATAAAGGAAGGAGAGAAATAGAGACATCTGTAGCTACACTGACCCCAACATCCTTCGTATCCCCCCTACCTTAGACCACACTCCGTGGGCCCTGCTCCTTCAGCCCAGGATCCCTCTTTCCCTGCTGGCCCTGGTGGAAGGTCTCCGCAGGCAGCAGCTGTAGTTTCTGCTCCATCCTGCCCCGTCTGATGAAAGCCCCTTCCGACCTTATTCCATCTTTTCTGAATTAGCCTCCATGGTGGACACTCCTTTCTCGTTGACTCCAGCAGTTTCCCTCCAATCCATCTCTCTCTCTCTCTCTCTTTTTTTGAATATAATTTATTGGCAAAAAAAATTTAAATCATACAGCCATGCATGTTTACTTGTTCTCCTTTCTTTAAACAGTCTCAGTGGGTCTCTCTCTTTGCCCTTGTTCCAAACCTCTCATCCTGGTCTCCAGCTCCCATGTCTGAGCTTCCACGGTGACTCATACTGACACTGATCTCTTCAAGGTCTATGTTCGCTTGGAACACCTTTTAAAACTAGGAAAATTTGGAGAGGGTAGTGGCTTTATCCACATGGACTAATCACCCCTGAATGGGTCTTTTATCAAATTATGGTCCAAACATGGCAAGTGGATCAGGACACTCAGGAAGGGTCCTTGGCAGAGGTGAAAGTAGTGGGAAAGAACCCCAAACACATTCCTGCTCTCCCACACTTTTGCTTAAAGTGGTTCCAAGTGCCTAACAATGATGGAGAGACAAACCTAATCACATCTTTCTAGAAGGTCTGGATCTAGAGCTGAGAGACAGTTTTTAAATCTTTGCTTATAATAATAAGAACACTGGATTAAATGCAGCAGAAAGGATCTGGGCTTAAAATAAGAAAAGAACTGCCAAACTGATGGTGAGAACTTCAGAACCTGGGCATGACCCGGCAGGAGCAGTTGGGCCAGCTCCTTCCGGGAAGTCCTGACCACAAAGACAAGTGCTGATGCAGTTGCATTTATGGAGTGAAACTAAGCCAAGCTCTGTAGTCAGGGCTGCTGCCATTGTAGGGCCAGGTGGGCTGGGTTGCCAGGGAGGCAGTGGCATGAGATGGCCAGGGAGCCTGCCCTGGCCAAAGAGGGTTTCTGGGCAGGGCTGGTTCTGTGGAGCAGGAGGGCCAGTCAGGAACCTGAAGCTACAACAGACTTGCTCATGAGGGTTGAGCTCTTGCCCATTTTCTTTCCTGATCAACTCTTCCTCATTTATCAGGATCCACCACAGGTACCACCTCCTCCAGGAAGCCCTCCCCTAGGACTCTGAGTTCACAGCAGTGAACTCTGGGACTTGGCTACTTCCTTCTAGAGACTGTTAGTCTCTTGAGGGGGGACAGAGGGTGATTCATCACTGTGTCCCTTGTGCTTGGTAGATGTTTGGAGATGTAGAGAAATGAGAGAAGGAAGGAGGAAGGAATGGAGGGAAAGAGAAAAGGAAGGAGGATGAGAGGAAGGGAAGGATAAAGGAACTGAAGAGGGAGAGAGGAAGGAAGAGAGAGGGAGAGAAGAAGGAAGGGAGGAGGGCAGGAGGGAGGGACTCCTGTACCCAGAGCTTACACAGATGCCCAAGGCTCACCCCTGCTTGACGGTCTGGTTTATCAACAGCAAAACTACCCCAGGCTTTGCAGCAGCTGGGACTTGAGCTGCTACATATTTCCTGCCCCGTGCAGGCCCAGCCCAGGGAGAGGGGTCAGGCAGGCTGGTGGTTGCTGAGCATCAGAGCTTGGGACTATGCGGGGTTGGGATGGGCACAGGCTGGCAAGTGAGCGTGGACAGCTCTGGGGGCCAAGGGAGAGCTTGGGAACAGACAGGACTGGCAAATTCTTATTAGGTCTAGTTCTTGCTCATTTATATTTGATTCACATAATTTCAGAGCTGTGTTCTTAGAGGGAAATGTGCTTTCATTTAGTTTTAATGTTTTCCACAAAATGACAATAGTATTATTGCTCTCCCTGAATATAAAGGAAAGAAAGCTCATGATTACCAATACAAAGGAAAGAATACAAAAATGACCTAAAATCCCAGAGATAACTATTGTCAACATTTTGCTGCATATCATTCTAGAATTTATATATATATTTATATTTATATATTTGTATGTTAAAATATATAAAAGATTTTTTAAAAACAAACAAAACTGGAATCACACTGTACATAGTGTTTTGAAACTTCCTTTTTTCCATCCAATAATGCCTATGAACACTTTTCTGTATTAATAAAATTTCACATCATCATAGTGGCTGCAAATATTTTAGTAAATGAAGATACATAATTTATTTATTTAACCTCTTTGAACATTTAGAGTTTTCCCCCCATTTTTTTTTTCCACTGTTAAAAGCAAGTTTTGGGAAAACAGCCCTTGTCATTTGAAAAATAAAACAAACACACAAGTATACTATAAAAGACAGCTGATTTTGAACTACAAGTTTTAGAAATAACTTCTTTGATGATTAGCAGCAGTATCATTCAAATCTGACCTTGTGGGGAAAACAAAGAATTGGGCAATAGCTGAGATTGAGATAATTGATAGTGAGCTGTGGAAAGGGAGACGTTTCATCCTGAAACAGGACTTTTTTTTTTTTTTTTTTTGCATCAGTAGACCTCTCCAAATATAGTTGCTTTGAACAAGCTGTTGCCTGTAATCATTCCATCTACCAATCTCTTTTTGTAATTGTACCCTTTCAGGGCACCCCTGGTAAGTGTTAGTTTGTCAACAAACACTAGGGATCCCTCCCTGGTCCAAGCACTGTGCTAGGTTCTGGGGACGGAGCAGTGAGCAAGACCCACCCACATCTCACTCCCTGTCAGGCTTAGTGGCAAGGCCTTCAGTAAAGACAGGCTGGGTCTCTAAGAGTCAGCCTTCTCCCCTCCTTCTGTTGCCCGGAGCAGCAGCTGGGATCAAGGAGTTCCTGGGTGCTGACTCCCTGCTACCCCCTCCCTGGGAATAAGAAAATGCCTCTCCTAAACAGACCAGGATGTTGGAGTCCCCTGCCTCCTCCTTGCAGCTGCTCCAGATAACCTGCCCCTCCCCGGATGCCACTGCACAGTACAAACACCTTCAGGCACAGGGTGTTGGTATTGTTATTGAGATCAGGCAAGTTTCAGATTTGTTTCCAGTAGGCTAGAAGAGAGCTTAAAGTTCACCTTGTTCAACTAACCTGGCCCACTGAAGATTGAATCTTCTCTCTGATCTCTACCTTAGGTGGCAAGAAGGACACCTTAGGTGGCAAGAAGCACTTTACCTCTCAAGGTGGCCCAGTTACTCATTAGATACTGCTGTTTAGTAATCTATTCAATCAAATGGTGCATATTGAGAGCTAGGTACTGAGTGCTTACTATGCGCTAAGAAATAAATCAGTGAATAAACAGACAAAAATCTCTGATCCTGTGACTCTTACCTTCTAATGGCATGGAGTGGGGAGGACAGACATTAAATAAAATAGGTAAATTACAGAAAGCTAGAAGGTAATAAATGCTCTAGCAAAAAAAGTGGGGGGAAGAGTGTGCTAAAATGGATCAGGATGGCAAGGATTGAATGGCAATTTTAAATAATATTAAAATATTAATGTGTTATTAGCTAATAATAACTAATAAATGTTAACTAATGAGTGAGCTTATTAGCAAGGTCACAGGATACAAGGTCAATATACAAAAATTAAAATTATTTCTATACATTATCAATAAACAATTGAAAATTGAAAAAAACATTTTAAAGCATTATTTACAGTAGCACCAGAAAACATGAAACACTTAGGTAGAAATCTAACAAAATATGTGCAAGATCTGTGTGCTAAAAATTACAAAACACTGATGGAAGAAATCAAAGAAAACCTGAAATATGGAGAGGTACATCATGTTCATGGGTTGGAAGACTCAATAAAATTATCCCCACACTGATCTGTAGATTCAATGTAATTCTAATAAAAATTCCATCAGAATTTCTTGTAGAAATTGACAAGCAGATTTTAAAGTTTATTTGGAAAGGCAATGGAACTAGAATATCAGAACAATTTCAAACAATAACAACAAAGTTGGAGAATTCACATTAATTTCATGACTTACTCTGAAGCTATAATAATCAAAACAGTGTAGTACTGGTGAAAAGATAATATAGATCAATTGAACAAAATAGAGTCCAGAAATAGACCAAGACATATATGGTCAATTGAATTTTGACAAAGCCGCAAATGCATTTCAATGAGGAAAGGATAAACTTTTCAACATTGGTACTAGAACAATTGGATATCCATATAAAAATAAAAGACCTCAATCCATACTTCATGTTACTTACAATATTTAACTCAAAATGGATTATAGCCTTAGATGTAAAACCTAAGACTATAAATTTTCTCAAAGAAAATAGGAGGAAATCTTTGTGACTTTGCGTTAGGCAAAGATTTCTTAAATATGGTGCTAAAAGTATTACGTGTAAAAAATTTTTTCTCTTCTGCTAAATTGTGCTTCATCAAAATGAAGAACTGATTTTTGAAAGATGCTTTTAAGAGAATGGATAGATAAATGACAGACTTGAAGAAAATATTTGCAAGTTACCTATCTGAAAAGGGACTTGTATCTGAATATAGAAAGAACTCTCAAAACCCAAAATACAATTCCTCAAAAATATTAAAAGTAGAATTACCATATTAACCAGTAATTCAACTTCTGGGTATATACCCCATAGAAATGACAGCAGGGTCTTGAAAAGGTATTTGTACACCTGTGTACGTAGCAGCATTATTCACAATAGCCAAAAGCTGGAAGCAACCCAAATGTCTGTTGATGGATGAATGGATAAACAAAATGCGTATGCATACGATGGAATACTATTCAGCCTTACAAAGAAAGGAAATTCTGACACATGCCACAACACGGATGAACCTTGAGGATATTTTGCTCACTGAAATAAACCAGTCACAAAAAGACAAATACTGTACGGTTCCACTTACGTGAGGTACATAGAGTAGTCAAATTCATAGAGACAGCAAGTAGAATGGTGGTTGCCAGAGGCTAGGGAAGAGGGAAATGAGGAGTTCTTGTTTAATGGGTAAAGAGTTTCAGTTTTGCAAGATGAAAAAGTTCTGGAGATGGCATAACAATGTGAATGTACTTAACACTACTGAACTATACACTTAAAATGGTTAAGATGGTAAAAAAAATTATTTTCTAAAGCAAAATATAGCAACAGATAAATCTATAAAATGTGCATATTCAGCCCCTAGGCACTGAGCAGCCTTAGTAAAGCCCTGGTTTATACAAAAGTCACAAACCAGCTGCCCTTGGAGCAAATCCAGACAATTGATATACTCTGTCTTCCACAGTGCCAACATTTAAAATCAGGAGATTTCTCATACATTTCTTTTTTTTATTTTTAGATTTCTAGCTTCTCTTGAAATATTGGAAGAAGTGGCCCTGCTGACCTCTTATTCTGTATGGCAATAAATTTACATAAGTGCCCACTCAGAGCTCTTCACCTAGTACATTACCTGCCTGGTCACTCACTGTAGGCATCTGAATTTGCCATCCCTGTTTTGATCTTTATCCCCGATGGGCTTGTGATCTGTAGCAGGTATTTGTCATTCTTTTTGGCTGACCAGCATTTAAATCTCCTTCCAATGTTTGAGGAAAGTCCTTTCTGATGAGGCATTATAGAAGTGGAAAATTCCAGGTACATTCCAGTTTTCCTGGAAGTTTGAGAGCTGACCTAGTACCACTCATCAGGAGCATCAGCCTCAGACTTGGAATTGGAAGCAAACTAGCAGGGATAGTGCACATCTCATTTTGGTGATGGGTGGTAGCTGCAGCAGTGACCATATACAGTCTCTAGGGTTGTCATGGCCACAGCTCTTGTGGTATGTCCAGTGGTGGTGGCCCAGGGGGTGTCTAGGGCCTGTGATGGTCTTCCCTGGATTAGTCCCATAATGTGATTTTGGTCATTGATCCCGTGAAGTCTCTAAGCCTGATTCTCTAATCCCACATGAATTTAAGGAAGGATTTCTTCCTTCTTTCCTTCCTTCCATCCAATTCTGAGATCTACCCACAAACATGTAAATAAATTCCTTTCTTGCCTAACTCAACTGGAGTCAAGGGCACTGGTTGATGTAGTAGCTGGGACTTATTAAAAGAGAAGTCCCTGGGAATTCTCTGGCAGTCCAGTGGTTAGGGCTCAGTGCTTTCACTGCCATGGCCTGGGTTCGATCCCTGGTCAGGGAACGACGAAGTTCCCACAAGCTGCACAGCGTGGCAAAAAAAAAAAAGAGAGAGAAAGAGAGAGAAGTCCCTGAGAGAAGACCCCATGGACTAGCTCTATTAAACAACATTCCTCCCCACAGCCTGGTTGTTTACCTTTTCTTGGATCCCCTCGCATACAAAATCTGTAGAATAACTATTATTTTCCCCCAGTTCCTTGACATAATTTGAATGGATCTCATTTTCCTAAAAGGAAAAGCATCCTATGAGAACAGAATCCTTCTAAGGGAACAATTCAAATGAAGAAAAAGCCAAACAAGGCCGTCTACTGCAGTGTTACTTCTAATAGTGGAAAACTGGGAGGCAACTAAGTGTCCAACAATGAGTGACTGATTAAATAAATCCAGATGTGTTCTCCAGGTGAAATATTACAAAGACCATGAAAATGGTCTCTGGCAGCAAGGAAATGTTTATGAAACAATGTGAAATGACGTTGTTTTACAAAATATAGAACTATATATTCCTATGCTGAAGACTGGAAACTATAGAAAAATAAAAACAGCCTTGTCAGAGTGGTGGAATTTTTTCTTTTAAAATTTCCTTTTCAAGTTGTTTCTGACAATAAATTCTTAAAAGGAAAAAAAAGTTTCTTACCACTAGATCTTCCCTGCAGGAAATGCTAAAGGAAAAGTGCTTCAGATGGAAATGAAAGGTCATTAGACACTAACTTGAAATCATATGAAGAAATAAGATCTCTCCTAAAGATAAATACATGGACAATTATAAAAGCTAGAATTATTATAATTTTGGTCTGTAACTCCAGTTTTTGTTTTCTATATGATTTAAGAAACAAGTACATTAAAAATAAATTGTTAAGTCTATGGTTTTAGACACATAATGTATAAAGATGTAGTTTTCTAACATCAATAACTGAAATACAAGATAAGAGAGTAATGCAGGAAATGAGGGCCAAAAGAGTCAAAAGACATATAGAAAACAAATAGCAAAATAACAAAAGTATGTCCCTCCTTAGCAGTAATTTCTTTAAATGTAAATGGATTAAACTCTTGAATCAAAGGACAGAGATTGGTAGTATGGCTTAAAAAAAAACATGATCCAATTATATGTTGTCTACTAGAGACTCACTTTAGATCCAAAAACAAATAAGTTGAAAGTGAAAAGACATTCCATGCAAATAGTAACCAAAAAAGAGCAGGGGTGGTTATACTAATATCAGACAAAATAGGCTTTAAATGAAAAAAGTTTATAAAAGGCAAAGAAGGAATTATCTATCTGTAAAAGCTTTAATATAGCAAGAAGCTATAATAAGTATACACATATATGCATCTAATAACAGACCATCAAAATATATGAAGCAATGGAATATTATTTAAGCTTACAAAGGAAAGAAATTCTGACATATGATACAACCTGGGTGAATCTTGAAGATATTATGCTAAGTGAAATAAGCCAGACACAAAAGAACAAATACTGTGTCATTTCACTTGTATGAGGTACCTAAAATAGGCAAATTCATAGAAACGGAAAGTAGAATCATGGTTGCCAAGGGCTTGGAGAAGGGAGGAATGAGGGGCTATTGTTCAATGGGTACAGATTTTTAGTTTGGGAGGATGAAGTACATTCTGGAGATGGATGGTGGTGATGGTTGCACAACAATGTGAATGTGCTTAATACCACTGAGTTGTACACTTAAAAATGGTTAAAATGGTAAATTTTATGTTATGTATACTTTAATCACAACTAAAAATAAATTTTAAAAATCTAAAAGGAAATTTAAAACCTATGGGAGCATATACAAGGCACTATTAAGATGAGTATCTGGAGTGGAGGTGGGGAATAAAGTGAGAAGTAGGTGGATAGGGAAAAGTAGGGGGAGGGAGACTTTCACTGCATTCCTTTTAATACTCTTTCAATGAATGTATTGCATATTCAAAACATTAAAAATAGAATAAAAAAATTTTTAAGAGAAAGTTCTTTCTGATGTTGAGCAAAAGTATGTCCGGGCTTCCCTGGTGGCTCAGTGGTTGAGAGTCCGCCTGCCGATGCAGGGGACACGGGTTCGTGCCCCGGTCCGGGAAGATCCCACATGCCGCGGAGCGGCTGGGCCCGTGAGCCATGGCCACTGAGCCTGCGCGTCCGGAGCATGTGCTCCGCAGCGGGAGAGGCCACGGCAGTGAGAGGCCCGCGTACCGCAAAAAAAAAAAAAAAAAAAAAGTATGTCCTACAACCATGTTGAACAAATCAAATCCTCCTCTAAATGACAGCCCTTTAAATCCTTAGGACAGTATTCTGCTCCCTCCGAGCATCTGCTTCAGCTCTCTGTTCCTCTTTCTCCATACTGGGGACATCAATCACTACAGAGGGGGTTGGAGTCGGTGGGCTCTCTGGTGGATACTTGTGATTTGGGGATCTCCAGCACATACTCCACACTGTCCTATAGCACCCTACATCTCCTCTGGAGAATCTCCCACTGTGTACCGTCTCTGTGGAGGACAGCCCAACTTCCCAGTATGAAAGCAAAAGGTACCAATAGGTCCTCTCTCTGTCTACACTGGCCCAAGCAGAGGAAAGCATGTGACTCAACCCATCAACTCGCCTTTCCTGGGCTTTGCTCTTCAGAGGGCTGCAAGGAAGCTGAGTGCCTAGTGGTTGTATTTATTCTAGCAGTGGCGGGCTATAGTAATTAGACTGCATAGTTCTTAGGTTCCTCCTTCATGTGCATACCTGCTGCCCAGGCCTCCAGACCTCCTTGTTTCTGGCCTATTTGCCAGTCCTGGCCTTCCAGCCTCCATCAATTCTATGAGCCCTAAGGGTGTCCAAATTTTTTTATTCTTAAACTAACCAGAGCCAGCTTCTGTAGTTTATGAATGATAACAGCCCTGATTTACATATGAATTGGGGGGAATGTGACAGATTGTATTTTCCCAAGATGCCCTCGTCAGTCAATTTCTCCCATCCCACACACTGATCAACAATATAACCTTGCCAATCCTTCCATGGAGTGGTGGGGTCTATGGCCCCTCCTCTTGAATCTGGGCAGGCTTCCACTAATAGAGTATGGCAGATGAGATGCTGTGTGACTTCTAAAACTAGGTCATAAGAAGCCAGGCAGTTTTGGCCTGGTCCCCTTGAGATGCTTGCTCTGGCGAGGAAGTCAGTCCCCGTGTAAGAAGTCCAACTACCCTGCTGCAGGACAGGCATATGTAGGCAGTCTGGTTGACAGTCCCAGATGGAGCTCCCGGCCAGCAGCCAGCTGAGTAAGAGAGTCATCTTGGACATCCAGCCCAGCAGAGCCTTCAGATGATGACAGCTCCATTCAACAATTGCCTGGGAGACCCCCAGCAGGAACCGCCTAGATGAGCCTTCTCACATTTCTGACCCAAAAAATCATGAGAAAAAAAATTGTTTTGAGCTGCTAAGTTTGGAGATCATTTATTATGCAGCAATAGAGACTAGAAACTCTGGCTTGCTTCCTTGTCTCGCCCCAGAGAAAATACTTTATTCTCAGCAAGGAGAAAGATAACAGGATAAAAGGCCTCCATTTATTGAGTCCTGCCATAAGACAGATCCTTTTCATAAACCACCTCCTATAACCCTCATGATTCTATGAGCTGGGGACAATTACCCCCGGTCAAAAAGAGGAAATGGGGGTTCTGAGGGGATAAGAAGGGTTAGTTAAGTGTCAGACTGAAGAGCTGGTATTCTTTTTGCTGGAGCAAAACACCCGAAAGCAACACTAAAGGAGCAAGTAAGAAGAAAGTTAAATTTAGCAACATGATGTCATGGGAATAAAGATTACCGAAGCTATGTGGTCATTTTTCAGGGATTCAAGGGCCCGTAAGGCTTTACCCCGTGCACCAGCCAGTGACAGGCGGAACATGTAGTCTATTAGGTGGGGCTGAGGAATGAGAGGTTTCACAGACCCTTCCAGTTACAGAAAGTTACAGGGAGTGACCTTCTGTGCCTTCACACTTGTCTGTCCATCACTGCCTTTGATTCTCAGACAACTCTGTTAAGACCCTTTAGCAGATGGTTAATTTTAAAATGGAAAGACATGATGCATTAACATTAAGATGGGGAAATATGAGGCTTAGTAATAACTTGGTGAGTTCCTACTATGAGCTGGGCACTTTATGAACATTATCCCTAACCCTACAATATTGACATCTTATCCTCCATGACAGGTGGAGATTCAATTGCAGGTGATTTAGTTGTTTGTCCCAAACATCACACAATAAGGAAGTGCAGGCTAAAGAAGGGTCCCCCTAGGGTGGAGTGCAGGGGAGGAGAAGGTGGCTGACAGGCAGCGAAGCCCTGTTGACACAGAGCCCTGGGCAGAGACACCAGCCTAGGGCCCCTGAGAGCTGTGGGCACAGACAGCAGGACCTGGAGGAAGAGCTAGCAGAATGCGGGGTCCCCAGAGGCCGTGGAGTCAAAGATGCTAGAGAAGGGACAATGTCCCCATAAACCTATTTTTGGGCCAGAACCCCCAGGGACCCATGTCTCACATTCATTAACTCCCCAGCTAGAAGAGGCCTGTCTGATCTAACTCCTTCAATTCAGAGATGAGGCAGCTGCAGCCAGAGAGGACTCGCCCAAGGTCCCCCAGCTTGTCAGCAGTAGGGCAGGACAAGAGTCCATATTTCTTACTCCCGGACGAGTGCTCTTTCAGAATCACCTTCCCTTGGTTCTGGAGATCAAAATTGGGCTATAACTAAGGTGACCCTAATTATCATCCAAACCAGAGTGAGAGGGGGCATTATTAATCATTACACCAGGAGAGCAGGTGTAAACAGGACTGCCATGGGCAAATGGGACAAATGATCACTCTACCATGACAGCTGAATACCACCCACTTGCCCCCCAGGAAAGCTTTTTTGTAGCCTTATGGCTGAAGGGACCTGAAAACTCATCATCACCTTCCATACCCAGTGAGGGGCCAGAGGAACAAGCAACCTTGAGGGTTTGGCCTTCCCAGGGATTATCAGGGTGCCCCAGAACTGGCTGCTTCATAATTGGCCTCCCTCCCACCTGGAACTGTGTATGCATAAACAGAGGCCCCATTTGTACTGTCCCCTCCTATCAGAGGGCAAGTGCTTGCCAAGGCCAGCAGAGCTCTGGTTTCAGGTGCTTCCCTCTGGGTGATGCCCACTGAACCAAAGCCCTTCTCACCGTGGAGCTGTGAACATGGGGCCCTCCGGTGGGGCCCAGGGCAGTGGAGAAAGGGTCTCTCCTGGCCTGGTAGCCAGGTCACAGTAGAAACTTTAGGATTGAGGAGCGCACCTGAGTGTCTCCGGCTAGCTGTGCTGTTTCTTTCCCTCCTTCTTACACCTCTGCCTTCTCTCTGATAGTCACAAGCTTCTCAAAGTTTATTGTGCACACGAATGTCTTGTTAAAATGCAGATTCTGGGGGAGTGGTGGTGGGATGAATTGGGAGATTGGGATTGACATATATACACTAATATGTATAAAATAGATAACTAATAAGAACCTGCTATATTAATAAAATTCAAAAAATAAAAAGGGTAATCATAAGCAAAACAAAATGCAGATTCTGATTCAACAGGCCTGAACAGAGCCTGAGTTACTGTTTCGCTAACAAATCCCAGGTGATGCCAATGTTGCTGGTCCAGGAACCACTTGGATTAGCAAGGTCATAGATGTCCTCCTTTCCAGTTCTTTCTCTGCATTCATGTGGCTAGTCCTTCTTTAGATATCAGTGCAAATGACCCTCTTCAGAAAGGCCTGCCCTGACTACCACCTAAAATGAGGGCCTTCCTATAATCCTCTCACAGCATCTTGCTCTCTTCCTTCAGAGCAGTAATCAAAATTTGTCATTTGTTTATGTGTTTACTACAGATTGTGGAAGATTGTTACAGTCTGTCCCCAATTGATCATGTCTCTCCATACTCACGTTCTTGGGAAGCCTCTCATCATAATGATTCTAGGGCCTGGCCATGTGATTTGCTTAGGCCAATGGCACATTAGCATGATGATGCAATCACAGACTTGAAAAGCACATGTGCATTGGGCTTGCCTTCTTCAAACACTGCTGTCAAGTGAAGAAGCCCAGGCTAGCCTGCTGGAGTACCCTGGCCCAGCCAACCACTACTGCCAGACCTTGGAGTAAGGCCACCCTAGATCAACCAGCCCCAGCTGCCCCACAAGTTGACTGAAGCCACAGGAGTGAGTCCAGAAGAATCATTCAGCTGAGCCCAGCCCACATTGCTGACACACACAGTGGTGAGCAAATAAAAGGGTTGTTGTTTTTAAATCACTGAGTTTGGGGGTGGTTTGTTAACACAGCATTATATAACTGATACACTCATTTAGTGTCTCCATTAGGGCTTGGACTAGGTCTGTTTTGTTTGGTACCTTATTCCCACCGCTTTGATTCATGAATGAATGAACTAACCAGGATCCGTCTGATTCTAAAGCCCATGAGTTTCTGCTCCACCACTTTGCTCCCAGACAAGGTGCTTATCTTGGGACTAGTGGGGTCAAGGATAGAACATGTAATCTAGCCTAGGCCAATCAATGCTTTCTAGTTCACAGTGATTGATTAAGGGATGTATCCGTGACCTAAGCTAATGCAATCAGACTGAGACTCAGGACGTTTACTGAGGATGCTGGGGAAAACACCTTCTCTACCCCAGTCAATATAAAGGAGAAAATATAGTCAGGGATGATTTTCAAAATCAGAACAAGCCGGTGCAGGAAGTAAGGATTTAAAGGCTCCTGGCTATGCTGGGCTTTAACACTTTAGTTGCATTTTAGGGAGGTCCAGGGTGGCTAGGTGTATTACTCAGGGTTCTCCAGAGGAAAAGAACCAATAGAATACATGAATATAGGAAGAGATTTATTATGAGGAATTGGCTCACATGATTATGGAGGTGGAGAAGTCCCATGATCTACCATCTGCAAGCTGGAAAGCCAGAGGTGTAATTCTAGTCTGAGTCCTAAGTACTGAGAATGAGAGAGCCAATACAGTAAATCCCCTACATACGAACCTTCAAGTTGCGAACTTTCAAAGATGCGAACATGTGTTCGCATGTCTAATCACGTAAGTTAGTTCATGTGTCTCTGACATTATCTGTAGAAGTCAGGTACCTAGGCTAACTTTGTTGGATTTACGAACAAATTGGACTTACAAACACGCTCTTGGGATGGAAGTCGTTCATATGTAGGGGACTTACTGTAGTATAAATTCCAGTCCAAGAGCAGGAGAAAACTGATGTCCCAGCTCAAGCAGGCAAGTAGGAAGCAAAAGGGGTGAATTCCTCCTTCCGCCTTCTTTTTGCTCTATTTAGGCCTTCAGTGGATTGGATGACATCCCACCTCCATTGGGTCCACCATTTAAATGCTAATCTCACCTGGAAACACCCATAAATAATGTTTAACCTGGGCACCCCTTGGTCCAGTTAAGTTGAACATAAAATTAACCATCATTGGGCTTCCCTGGTGGCACAGTGGTTGAGAGTCCGCCTGCCGATGCAGAGGACATGGGTTCGTGCCCCGGTCCGGGAAGATCCCACATGCCGCGGAGCGGCTAGGCCCGTGAGCCATGGCTGCTGAGCCTGTGTGTCTGGAACCTGTGCTCCGCAACGGGAGAGGCCACAACAGTGAGAGGCCCGCATATTGCAAAAAAAAAAATTAACCATCACATTAGGGGTTACTCAGATAGCTTGGGATGGTGGCTATTTACCAGTGAGCATAGAAATTTTCCAACATTATAACTATTTGTATCAATGTAACAGCACACTGTTACTCTCAGTGCTGTCAGTTCTGAGAGCTGTTTGATCTGTCTGAGCATGGAGCCAACACCCAGGAAGTGATCCTGAGAAATGTAGAGAAAGAAACCAGGCCTGTTCAGAGCACTTAAGTCCTAGGTAAACCCTTGTCTGATGCTAAAACTACTGCTGATCTTTTTGGTCCCAGGAACACAGAACGTCATTTTGTTTTAGCCAGTAGGGCTGGAGTTTCTGTTGCTTGCAACTGTCCGGATCCTAACTGATAGACCTTTTTTCTGGTAATAAACTCTCTTTGAAGGTCAACCAGATGATCCAATCCAGATATTTTAAAATTAACCCAAGTGTAAACCAGACCAACAGGGGATGAATACCACTTCCTGCAGAGTCACCTTTACTCTGCTGTGCTTCGCAAAAAAAATGCTATGCAAAACTCGGCACTAAGTCTATTGCAAAGCTGGTATTGAAGGGGTGGCTCCCTACTTTACACAGGGTCATTCTGGTCTTTTAACTGTGCCTCACTTAAGCTGTGGATTCATTTTTTACCACATAGACACTATGAAGTATGTAACTAACTAGTTGTCCCTTTTCCCCTTGCCTGCCAGGAAACCCAATACACAAGTACTTGTAGCAAAAGTATAGAATTCCATAGTGGATTTTTTTGTTTGCTTGTTTGTTTTTAATTGTAGCCTTGTTCCTCGTTTAATTTTATGTTCTTATCCTTGTTTTCCCCATCAAGGGGAAAACTTTACTTTTTATTTATATAATCTTGCTGCATTTCATGTATCCCTATGTGGAAATAGGAATTATATATCTAAAAAAAATCACTTTGATTTAGGTTTGATTAAGATGAAAAGACACTACAGGGAAGAGTACTGTTATATCAATTACTTTGAAGTTTAGTAAAGGAAAGTGAAAGGGGATGGAAGAATATTTAAATTCCAGGGATCTCTAGAGCAAAAGGAATCAAGACACCAGAGAGGTGGGAGAAAGCTCCTATTTACATTTTAACCTCTGTCTCATTTACTCCTGAGCAAACTAATACAGAGTTCCTCTTGAGATGGTTATTTAGTGTTAAGCACAGAGTCTCCACACTGGGGAAGCCCTGGAAACAATGTATTATTCATTTAATATATAAAATATTTGTTGAAGGAACTGGAATTTGCTAACTTAGGCTATAAATGAACTAACTACAGGCCCTTCTGTTAGAAAAATCTCAGACCCCTGGGTGTATCTCCTGCTTTTACTGGCTGTGAAAGTTAAAAAAAAAAAAAAAAAAGTGGCTCTAGCAGATTCAAACTCAAACACAACATAGAGCTTGGGTTCTCCAATAATCTTAAACTGATTTAAGACCTTTCTGACCTAATACAAATAAGTAAAAAACAAACTAAAATTAATTAAATAACTATCCTCAGTTGTCATAGAACACGTTGAACAGTAGAGGGAAATGGACACTAAAATCATGAAAGGGGAATCCATGAAGTGCTCTAGAAGGAAGTGTTTTCTGGGGGTTGGACAGGACCTGACAGCAAGGGAAGTGAAGAGAAGGGAAAGGAAAAGGGAGTCAGGGAGGATGAGGTTAGAATGTCAGAATCAGGACAGGGAACGGGAACACTCCAGGTGCTAAGTCCAAAACGCAGCAGTCTGCAGGGAGGTGAACCTTCCAAGTGCCACTTGTACAGAGTGATGCCTTTGAAGTAACAGCTAACATGGCCTCTGTTTTCGTGTGGGGCCCATCTGAAGCATCCCTGGTATTTGAAGAAAAAGATCTCATAATCCCCTATCTTGCATGTGACTTAAATTGGCTGAGCCTCCTTGCTCCCACCTTAAGGTGGGTCTCAATGTGTCACATCCAAAGGAAACACCAATCTTACTTTGAATGTCTTGTTTATGCATTTCCTGGGTTTGGGGTAGGGGACGCAGAGGAGAAATCATCTCTACAAATGTCAGCCAAAATCCTCTTACCCATTTCTACTCCTAGACATCCACTTCTAAAGGCAGCTTCGACTCCTCTGGTTAAGAAAAAACTTTTTTTGAAATTGCAAAACTGGTTCTTTTTTGCATGTGCAATTAGAGAAAGCTAGCTTGTTAAAATACATTCTTTTTTCCCCCAGAATTCTGACCCTGAGGAGCAAGTCCTACTAGGAGAAGCTGATATTCTCTCCCTGTGCCTTGAGACTAGGGTTCTCAGGAACACTTATCTAGACCGCCTCTGATTCCTGAAACTGAGGGGAAAAAAACAGGGAATGAAGCCTTTTACAATTTTTCTTATTCCAACTGTTATTTATAAATGAGTGAGTTTTATATTGTGATATCTGATTCATGACTAAGTTTAGAAAATGAAGCTAGATCTCTTGTTGTGTCTGTCTGGATATGTATATGTGTCTCAGTATGTGTCTTTGGATAATATTTCTGAGGTTAATTTGTAAATTATATGGAATTCCTAAAGATCTGATACGTCCTGGTAAAATGTTATCAGTGATAATTCTAATTATTATCTTAAAGTGTTGTATGTCACAACAGTAACCAAGTTACTTTGTCAATTGCATTGTAATCAGATTTTAAATGTGCCTTCTTAAGTCTTTTGTCATTATAGACACTTACAGTTTCACCCTAATACCTTTGCAAAAATGCTTCCTCTTCAATAAGACTTATAGAAAGGACTTTTGGATTAATACAAGTTTCTGACTTTCAGACCATAATGCTGAACTGGGTAAGAAATGGAAGAATCCTAATGAAAAACCTGATGGCTTCATAAAGCTGTTAACAAAAAGGATTAGTTACATAGGACTGAGTGAACTGACAAATGTGGTTATAATTTTTATGGTTTCTATCTGAAAAATTTACTGGTTTAAATCTGTGTTTTCCAGGTGTAAGGAAAATCTTCCCCTCAAACTAATTATGGCTTACAGTAATTTGGTAAATTACTTTTGCAACCAGAATTGAAACATTTATATTTTCTCTCTCTCTGCTCCCTCCAGAGGTTGGAAACTCTTAGGTTCCCAGCAGCTTTAGCAGATAAATTAGGCTGGCTACCTCACTAACAGGGCCCCTGCACCGGACTGGCCTATAGAGAGGACTGCTGACCTCAAACTCACCTTAAAACAACATTCAAACAGGGGAGAAACTACACTTGCACTAGGAAGAGAAGATGACATCAGAAGCAGACAGCCCAAGATCCTGGACCTGACTTGTATGATCATTTATAATGTTTTCTTGACTTCTTAGACCTCTGCATATGAATCAAATGTTTTCCTATCATGGGTATGATCCTATGCTAGTTTTAAAAATCAGTCCAGTTGTTGGGTTTGTGGCCAATTACCTGTGCCTAGTACTTCTGAGTTTCCTTGCTAGATATCTCCATTCCAAGGCTCTAATTGGTTGGCCCTTAGGAAATTTTTGACAGTGTGGCCACAATATTCTTTAGACTTTATGGAGAAAAAATTAAGTCATGTTCAGGCCACTATTGATATTACTAGATGGGATCCCCTCACCTAACCAATTAATAATACCTGTTCTGACCTTGGCCATAAATATGAATTTTCCTCTATTACTCAAGCTCAATCAGAGCAACAAGCAAAATTTCAGCCAAGGAATAAAACCTCCCACAATTATGGGATGGATTTATGTAGTTAACACTAGGCTATGGTAATTTAAGTTTAAAGGCTCCTCTATGTTGGGGATAATTAAATCATACTAAAGATAGTCAGTCTAGTAACACTAGGAAACTGGGCTGGGTGCCTTATGGACAGTGCCAATATATAATTTCCCTGAAAGATAAGGATTGATAAGATAAAGATAAGTCAGATGACCTGGGAAATATTGGGCCACACCTAATGGAAGTTCTTGGCTTAATTCTTACTTATGAACTTACTAATACTACTAGCTATATATTTTTTTTATATTGTCTGTTTTACAAAATTGTTGTTTCTTACATTACCAAATGTGTGACTGAGCCTCTGATAAAATGATGATATATAGTTCCATATGAGATCAATAATTGTAAGAGTGTAACTCTAGATATGGGAAGAAGCAACAAGAGGGAATATTTTCCTGGACCATAAGAGACTAGTAAGACAGGTGGTCCAGAGACTTTCTGCTGCTTGTAAGGCCTAGTCCAATAATAGTACATTGAGTAGCCTATCAGCAAAATCTTCGCCAGACCTGGGAATGAGCATTCCTGGCACCATGGGACAAAATGGTCATGAAATGCCTCCCAAACCATGGTTAAATTTATAACCACGAGGAGGCCCTGTCACCTACAAATTGGCACTTGCCATTGGCACTTGCCATGTGCCTCTACAAAGATTAAATCAGGAGCCACTGCAGCTGCTGACCTTCAACACCCCCTGAAAGGAGTTCAGGGTGGAGATCAGGAACGAGGCGCTCTGTGCTCTGGGAAAAACTGGCAGAACAAGCCTTCAGATAGTTAGATATTTTCAGGAGAAGATTTTATGAGCCCAAACTCTTGTATCTTCTCGTACCCAGAGAAACACTAACATCATTAACAGTGACATCTGCTTTGGCTATTAAGGAGAGAATTACAATTAAAAGTCAAAATGGAGTAGCTGTGGTTCAGACATCCAAGGAAATAACTAGGTGACACTATGGGTGTGATTTTAGACAAGTTCTTGTATTGCCAAGAAATTGAGTTTTCTGAGCTATGTCAGACTTGGGATGCCACCAGCTATTCTCAAAACAATGTCTGCTGGCAGCTGATAACTGCAACCTTATGTTTTAAAGGTCTCCTCTTGTAACTATTACTCCTCCAACTACTTCTAACTGGGTTTGTTACACCTACATCACGGCCATGCCCAGAAATTCTGATTTAATTGGTCTGGAGTACGGCTCAGGCATCCCATTTTCAAAAGCTCCATCCCTGGGACTTCCCCGATGGTCCAGTGGTTAAGAATCCGCCTTCCGATAGGGACGGTAGCCTTGCCCGGCTACTGCAGCACTAGGGTGTCAGTTGGTCCCGCCCAGAACACTTCAGTTCTGCCCTGCAAGGATATATTTAATAACTGATTGGTGTGTCCCTTTAATACAAGAAAATGGAAACTGAACAGCCAGAGGAAACCCTTCCCAACACCGAAACCAGTGGCGGATTTGATAAACGCCCTGCTAAAGATAGGAAGAGGAACAAGCTTTTAAAAGATCTAGAAACACTGACGAGATGGTTGAATTACTCATTCTGCTGCAGAGCAAGAATGCTGGGGCAGTGATTGGAAAAGGAGGCAAGAATATTAAGGCTCTCCGTACAGACTACAACGCCAGTGTTTCAGTCCCAGACAGCAGTGGCCCCGAGCGCATACTGAACAGTGTTAATATTGAAACAATCGGAGAAATTCTGAAGAAAATCATCCCTACCTTGGAAAAGGGCCTGCAGTTGCCATCACCCACTGCAACCAGCCAGCTCCCGCTCGAATCTGATGCTGTGCAATGCTTAAATTACCAACACTATAAAGGAAGCGACTTTGACTGTGAGTTGAGACTGTTGATTCATCAGAGTCTGGCTGGAGGAATTATTGGCGTCAAAGGTGCTAAAATCAAAGAACTTCGAGAGAACACTCAGACAACAATCAAGCTTTTCCAGGAACGTTGTCCTCAATCCACTGACAGATTCGTTCTTATTGGAGGAAAACCTGATAGGGTTGTAGAGTGCATAAAGATCATCCTTGATCTTATATCAGAGTCTCCCATCAAAGGACATGCTCAGCCTTATGATCCCAAATTTTACGATGAAATCTATGATTATGGTGGTTTTACAATGATGGTCGATGACCGCTGTGGACGTCCCATGGGATTTCCCATGCGGGGAAGAGGTGGTTTTGACAGAATGCCTCCTGGTCAGCGTGGGCATCCCATGCCTCCATCCAGAAGAGATTGTGATGATAGGAGCCCGTCCAGGACCTCCTCCACCTCCTCCTGGACGAGGGGGCTCGGGTGGTGGCAGAGCTCGGAATCTTCCTCTTCCTCCACCACCACCACCTAGAGGAGGAGATCTAATGGCCTATGACAGAAGAGGGAGACCTGGAGACCGTTATGATGGCATGGTTGGTTTCAGTGCTGATGAAACCTGGGACTCTGCAATAGATGCATGGAGCCCATCAGAGTGGCAGATGGCTTATGAACCACAGGGTGGCTCTGGATGTGATTATTCCTATGCTGGAGGTTGTGGCTCATATGGTGATCTTGGCGGACCTATTATTACTACACAAGTAACTATTCCCAAAGATTTGGCTGGATCGATTATTGGCAAAGGTGGTCAGCAGATTAAACAAATCCGTCATGAGTCAGGAGCTTCAATCAAAATTGATGAGCCTTTAGAAGTGTCCGAAGATCAGATCATTACCATTATAGGAACACGGGACCAGATACAGAATGCACAGGATTTGCTGCAGGACAGTGTGAAGCAGTATTCTGGAAAATTTTTCTAAGACTAGTGAAGAACTGAAGGAGTCCTGCATCTTTTTTTTTTTTTTAATCTGCTTCTGTTTAAAAAGCCAACATTCCTCTACCTCGTAGGTGTTCTGAATTTGAGGTGTAGTGAAATCTTTGCTGTTCACCAGATGAAATGTTTTAGTTCCTTACAAACAGGGTTGGGGGTTGGGGGAGGGTACGCAAAAACTAACACTGAAATTTTTAAACAGCGGCAGAGTGAATTTTAATTTTTGTTCATTGTTGGTGGTTTAAAAAAGTCCCCCCATCTAATTATTGTGAACACTTTGCTTTGTGGTTGCTGTAACATCTGGAGGGGTGGGACAGGGAGGAAAAGTAACAATAGTCCATATGTCCCTGGCATCTATTCAGACCAGTGTGCAGAATGTAATGCTTTTTTGTAAGAAACGTTTTATGATTTTTAAAATAAAGTTAGTGAACCTAAAAAAAAAAAATCTGCCTTCCACTGCAGGGGACACAGGTTTGATCCCTGGTTGGGAGACTAAGATCCTACATGCTGGGGCAACTAAGCCCACGTGCCACAACTAGAGAGAAGCCTGCGTGCCACAATAAAGATCCCACGTGCCGCAACTAAGACCCGACGCAGCCAAATAAATAAATAAATATTTTTTAAAAACCCAAAACAAAAAAAACTCCATCTCTGATTCTAGTGTACTTCCAAAATTGTACCCTGGAATTCCCTCCCCCTTCCTGCTTCAGCCTGAGAGTTCCTCCTCTCTCCCCTAGGTATTAGTTTCACCTTGGTTTTCTCTTCCCTCTCTGGGCTGAAAAGTCAGTGAGACTTCTTCCTGAAATAGCAGGAGACAGGTTTGCTCGTATTTCTAGTTAAAGAAAAAAAAATTATATGTATATATACCTGTCACATATCCAACGTTGCAGGGCATGGGATAGATTTAGTCATACACCTCTAGAAGAAAAGGATCTTGGAGAGCATCTGGTCCAGCCACACTCTCTAGTTGAGGAAACTGAGGCCCAGAAAGAGGATGCGACTAGTCCAAGGTCAGACAACGAATGAGGCACAGACCCAGAGACAAAACCCTAGTCTTCTGGTTCCAAGCCATGGTCCTTCCCTTCCCCGCCCCACCTTCACTCTGATTCTGTTCCCTGGGGTGGAAAGTAGAAGACTCCAGGGAAGGATCTGGCTCTTTAAAACCATCTTCCATTTCCAGGAAGAAGGGGGCCTGTTCAGTGAGCAAGAGCCAAACCCCCTGGAGGTGACCTTGGGGGAGGGGAGGGTGCTCTCCAGAGAGATTCTGATGGCTCAAGATAAAGGGGATCTGCAGGGGGAGGGGAGCCAGTCAGCTGAGACTATCACGTGGAAAGCAGAAAGCAGTGAGGCCTGCTTCTAACCACCTACTCACCACCCTGGGTAGGAGGCGGGTGGGGAGAGAAGGGGGGGTGGTGGGAGGGAGAGCTGGCAGGGAGGGGAGGAAGAGGCACGGTGCCAGGACTTGCAGATAAAGAGCCCCCTCCCTACTGCAGAGGCCCTGGGCTGACAGAGGCCTGGAATCTGGGTGAGGGTGAGCTAGGTCGGTGCCCCTCTTCACCCACCCCTAACACCTGCAGATCCTTCCCTCCCTTAAAGGGATGAGTTGAGGGAGGAGATGTGAGCAGGAGGGAACTCGGCCTGGCTGCCAAGCGGCAAGGTTGGGAGAGGGCAGCAGTGCGGTGTCCCGAAAATCACACACAGCATTTGGAATCACGCAGGCGCAGATTCAAATCCCAAATCTGCCACCTCTTTCAACCGCGTGACCCGGAGCAAGTCTCTGAGCTAGGTTCCCTCATAAAATGGGGATAACAATGCCTGGTCCTTGAGAGGATTCTGATACCGTACACATTCATGTACGGTACAGGTGGGGCTCAGAAAATGGAAGGCAGTAGGAGGAAGGGTGGCAGCTGCCTGGGTTCAAATCCCAGCTCCACCCCTTTCCACCTGGCACAGGACTGCCTGGTGCCTATTTCCTCTAATAGAAAGTGGGATGGCTGTAGCATCTACCTGATAGGAGTAAGTGAACTCATAGGCAGACGTGAAAGGCTGAGGACGGGGGGCCTGGCTCAGTGGGTGCTCCAAAGTGTCAGCTTAATTTTGCCGCTGCTGTTGTTCTGTGGTGGGCACAGCCAGCCTGTTGTACCCCTCAGAGACTCTGGACAAGTGCTAGGCCTAGGAGGTTTTCCTATCAATAGAAACATTTATATCACCTGGGAAAAAGGTGTTTGGCCTCGAAATATGAAAGGAAAAGTGCAAAACCAAAACTAGTGAATGCCTTGTGAAGTGTCTACAAAACACTATTACTTTAACTTCCTTAACTGTCTTCGCAAACATTTAATAACATTTGAAATCCATTTATATGTTAGATTTTTTCATTCTACAAGAATCTAAGTGATGACGACTAAGAATCAGAACCAATCGGAATGTGAGTAACTTGTAACCAGATAACTTCAAATGCAAAATTGTAAAAATTATTTTCATAAATCACTGTGATAGAGCTGAAAATGCAAACATTTTCAATCTGTTTCAGAAATATATATAAAGTTTAAGGAAATCAGTAGGAACAATACACTCAAAATTCAGGATGGTAGTTTCCTTTGTAGGGAGGGGAGGGTAGCAGAGAGAGGTACACAGGATATTTCAACTATCCTGGGAACATTTTATTGCTTAAGCTGGTGGTGAGTACCACAGGTTTTTATTATATTATTCTTTATTTTATTTATGAGAAATGTAATAAAATTTTACAATATATTTTTGTAGCAGAAAGAAGAGAAAGAAATGTCCCCACATCATTTCAAATGATTTTAGGGCAAGTTTATATTTAATGTGAAATGTGGAGGCATTTTAATATGCTCTACATAATGTAAGGCAGGGCTAGCAAAAGTGCAAGTCCCCAAGGCCCTACCTCTACCAATGGTCCTCCAGGCCCCAGACCTCTTACCTGGGAATCAGGTGCTCACTGTGGACCCTGCAGAACCCAGCAGGGGTTCAGTTTCTTTATTAAGCATATATCTGTCTATGAAGTACAGATAAGTATATTTCTCCCTATGTACTAATTAGGGAGGTCAGATACATGGAGTTGTGAGAAAGCCAGAGAGTTGCAGAAAAGTAGGAATCACGTATAGGACTGGAGGTCTGAGCAGGCCTGGTGGTCCCCCCTACAAGCAGGTCTAAAGTGGATCCATCTGTGTGTGACAAGGTGCTGGCTCAGCCAAATGGCCTGAGAGGACAGCCTCCTTCACTTCTAGGGAGAGGGAGCGTCTGCCTGGCCCCTGACAATTATAGAGAGATGCTGATAGGCATGCAGGGTAAAGGGCAAACTGTGAGACTTCAAGGCCAGGCCTTGATAGACAGGGAGTCAGAGAGGGGAGGAATGCAGAGTGGGGAAGGGACTCAGTGTTGAGAGAGGGAGAGAAGGGGGTTGTTCATTATCTGCAGTGTAAGCTGGACTCCACAGAGGGTCACCAGGCCCCACCCGGAACCCCGCTCGTTGGAGCTCCCAGGAAAAGGAAAAGGTCTTAAATAAGAATCTGGGAAAGATGCCAACTGTTCTCTGGGTCATTCCTCTGGGATGGATTTGATTTGGGGCCTTGTTTGCCTTGAGATTAGGAGCCAGGGTCCAAGGAAGAGGTTAGCCAGCACCTGATCCCCTTTGGTTATCCTGGATGTGAAAAAGCAAGGTACATTGGTCTCTGTCTGTTCCAGCTCCTGACACAGGGCAACCTGAGTGTAAAACAAACAAACAAACAAAAAACACCCTTGTAAAAAAATGATAAGAGCATTAGGAGCATCTTTTGTTCTAATATTTGGTCTTTGACCTGGTCCCTGACACAGGGCTCCTAAATCCCTTGGAATTTTCTAGGTGATAGGAGTGTCTTTTGTTCTAGTGAGGTGACTCTGGGTGGGCTCTTGATGGGAGCTGGTCGCCAGAGAGATCAAGCCATGATTAGAAGCTTGGAATTTTCAGCCATGCTCCCCATTCTCTAGAGAGGGGAAGGGGGCTGGAAAGGGAGTCAGTAATTGATCATGCCCATGTGAGGAAGCCTCCATAAAATCCCAGTAGTGTGGGGTTTAGGGAGCTTGCAGGTTGGTAAACACATCCATGTACTGGGAGGCTGACATGCTCCAGCTCCACAGGGAGGGAAAATCCTGTGCTCCAGGGAACTCTACTTAATGCTCTGTAGTGACATAAATGGGAAGGAAATCCAAAAAAGAGTAGATATATGTATACATATAGCTGATTCACTTTGCTATACAGCAGAAATTAACACAACATTGTAAAGCAACTATACTCCAATAAAAATTAAAACAACAACACAAAAGACCCAGAGAAAATCCTGTGCTCAGGACCCTTCCAGGCCTCGCCCTGTGTATCTCTTCATCTGGCTGTTTATCTGCATCCTTCATCATAGTCTTTAATAAACTGGGAAACATAAGTGTTTCCCTGAGTTCTGTGAGCTGCTCTAGCAAGTAATCAGATCCAAGGGGGAGGAGGTTGTGGGAACTTTTGATTTGTAGCCAAGTTGGACAGAAGTTGTGCATAACTTGGGGACCTAGTATGTGCCATTGGCATCTGAAGTGGGGGGCCAGTCTCATGGGACTGAGCCCTTAACCTATGGGATCTGACACTCTCTCCAGGTAGATAGTGTCAGAATTGAGTTAAATTGTAGGACACCCAGCTGGTGTCACAGAGAATTGCTTGTTGGGGGAAAAAACCCACACAACTGGTGTCAGAAGTATTCTGAGTGTGGTAGTGGTGTGAGAGGAAAGGAGGAACACAGGAGGTGGACTGAGGTTTTCTCTATTTAAAAGGTTTCCCACAAAACTCTTGTAATCAACCAGCAATGGGAAAGAGGGCTAGTGGTGCAGGCTCAAGGCTGGACTCTGGTGCAGGCTGAAGGCTGGACTCCAGTGCAGCCTCAAATGGGGCAGGCAGCCCAGAGCCTTGGCTAATGACAGGCCACCAGTAAATTAAACCCTGTGGGAATTGTCTTGATTCATGGCACATACAGTCCCTGTCGTCAAGGGTCTAAAGGCCACTGGAGAGAGAAGGTCAGCAAATAGACAACAAAGAATGTTAATACACCGATTACCTTAATTTACTGAAAAGCTATAGGAAACATCATTCTTAGTGGGGAAAATAGGAAGCATCCTTTTTAAAATCCAGATGAGGACAAGGCCCTCTATCATCCTTTCTATTTAGCATTATTCCAGAGGTCACAGTCAGGTCATAAAACGAATGGAAGGATAAGGATTGGAGGGGAGGAAATAAAACTATCCTTGCAAATTATGCAATTGTCTGCATGGAAAGCCAAAAGATGAATCTACAAACAAGTTGTTAGAAATAATAAGAGAATTTAGCAAGATGGCTGTACAAGATCAATAATAAATACATTGTACATTATAATAATAATGGCTAACTTTTATTGAATTAACTATTTCCGGGTGCCACATGCTTTATATTTACTCTGCGCTAAGTGCTTTCTATGGACTGGCTTGAGTCCTTAGAACAACCCTCACTTTAAGAATGAAGAAACTGAGGGTCAGAGAGGTCAAGTGAATTTATCATAGCAACACAGCTGTTGTGGGGTGGAGGCTGGACCGACTCTTGAACTCTCCCTTAACCACAACCACTATCCTACATACTCAAGTGTGCAAATCTCTGACGTCTAGGGTGGGACTCAAGATCTAGGGCCCTTCTCCCATTCTCCATACATCATGAAAGTTTTCATGTGTGAACAGAGAGAAAGAGAGAGAGGAGGAAAGCCCCAGTAAGAACTGAAGTTGAATTCCCCTCCAGCCTATTGGAGTCAGACTTAAGCTGATTTAAAGAAAATAAGGAAGTGTGGTGTTTCTTGCACACCTGTGTTGTAGCTCAAAGTCTCGCATGCCATTCACCTCTTACCTTATTTAATTCTCAAAAGATCTGTGCCTCCATCTTACCAATGAGGAAAGTGAAGGTCCTAGAAATTCAGAGACTTGTTCAAATTCACAGAGCTGGGAAGTGGCACAGCCAGCATTCAATCCTGAGCATGCCCTCCTAACCTCACAACTCTCTAGACTTTTCCAAGGAACTAGAGGGAAAGGCAGGCAGGTGCACAGCATCCCTAAAGTATGTGAGACATGAGTGTGGGGAAGACAGGCTGGGAAGGGAGCAGTTAGTTAAGGAGGGGCAGAGACAGCTTCCTGGAAAAGGTGGCCTTCAAGCTGAGTTTTCAGGAAGGAGCAGGAATGAGTCAGGGAAAAATGATGGGGAAGAAAGGTACAAAGTCCCAGAGATGAGAGTAAAACGGCAGATTCTGTCAACAGCTAAGAGTTCAGATAAGAGAAGAACTGACTGAGGATGAGCCTTTTATAGTCACCAGTAACCACTGACACAACCGACCAGTAAGACCCCTTGGAGGGACTTCCCTGGTGGTCTAGTGGTTAAGACTCCATGCTCCCAATGCTGGGGGCATGGGTTCGATCCCTGGGCAGCAAGATCCTGCATGCTGCATGGCGAGGCCAAAAAAAAAGACCCCTTGGAGAGCAGCAGCACAGTGCGGACCTTGCCCGGTGTTGCCCCTCTAGGCAGTGCAAGTGGATGGCGGGAGCTGGGCCTGGTGTCAGCTCTCAGCAGTCCCAATTCTTCAGGTTCCCCTCCCTTCCCTTCAATTCTCAGGACTGCCTGGCCCTGGTTCTCTCCTGAAAAGAAAAAGTTTGCTAACCCCTGATTTAAACCATTTACTGTTGAAAAAATTTGTTTTGAATTATGGAAAATTTCAAACATTAAATATAAAGGAAAGAATTGTATAATAACCACCTATATTCTTGTGACCTAAATTCAATCATTTTAACATCTTGTCATACTTGTTTCATTTATATGTGTTTGTTGAACTATCTTAATTAAAATAAATAACAGACATCATGATACTTCAATATTAAATACTTCAGCATGTATCTTTTTTAAAAAGCATTCTCCTAAATAACTCAATATCATTATCACACCCACGAAAAATAACAATAATCCCTTAATCCTGGCTAATATCGAGTGTATTAAAATTTCTCCAATTGACTCTAAAATACTTTTTTTTTTTTTTTTTGCGGTACGCGGGCCTCTCACTGCTGTGGCCTCTCCCGTTGCGGAGCATAGGCTCCGGATGCGCAGGCTCAGCAGCCATGGCTCACGGACCCAGCCGCTCCTCCGCAGCATGTGGGATCCTCCCGGACCGGCTTACGAACCCATGTCCCCTGCATCGGCAGGCGGACTCCCAAGCACTGCGCCACCAGGGAAGCCCTAAAATATTTTTTATAGCTACATTTTCAAACCAGGATCCAGTCAAGGGACACACAATACATTTGGTTATTTTATCTCTTATCTTTAATCTAGGACTGTTCCTCCCCTCCCTCACCTCACTTTTTTTTTTTTACATTGATTTTTGATGAAACCAAAGAATGATCTTGTAGTATGTTCCACATTCTGGATTTGTCTATTTCTTCATGGTCATCCACGGAGTATTTTATTTCAATTATTATACATTGGTTTGGTTCTTTTTCAAATCTGCTTCATCAGTCTTTATAGTGGTCTCTACGGTGGTGGAAATCCTATATAATAGTATTGTGATGTTCAGAGATGTCACACTGGTAGCTTGAAATCAGCCATGGTGGGAGTATTTACACCTGAAAATAAGCAAATGCTACAAATGAAGGCTTGGTTTAATGTTTTATTGTCTAGCCTTAAGAAACTGATGGAAAATGTTAATAATTTAAACTTAAAAGTGTGTTGTGTCTGTAGCCATTACATTGAGAATAGCACAGAAAAACTGAGGAAATATTCTTCCACTATTCAAAATTATTATCTGATTTAGCAAAGAAGTAGTTTACATTACTGACTAACAAAGGAAGTGCCAATGTATGTCTTTGTTGTTTCATTTTATCTTCCTCCTTAACATAAATAAAAGTGTTAGCCAACATTCACTTTAGAATTGCAGTGAATTGCAACCATAGGTTGGTTATGGATACAAGAGTTTGGCAAAAATCATCAAGTGTTTTGTGTGAATCAGTTTTCTATATAGAATTTACAATAAGGAGTATTGTATATTTTATTATTATTTGTAAATTGGTGCCATACATCCTTTATGTCAGTAAAATTTATGTAGATATATCTGCATGCATTTTTCCCATATCACTGGATGGAACCTAAGATTTGTCTTTGATCTCTCACCTGGGGCAGCCATCAAAGTACAAGCTCACAGTATCCAGTGTCCAGCAGAAAGCCTCAGAGTACCAGCTGGCCTTGGGGCTCCTTTACCCCCAGTTTTGAGATCTGTGCATTACTCATTTTTGTATCAGTTCAGTGATACATTTTAAAAGATATTTTGGGGACTTCCCTGGCGGTCCAGTGGTTAAGATTCCACACTTCCACTGCAGGGGGCATGGGTTTGATCCCTGCTTGGGGAACTAAGATCCTGCATGCTGCATGGCACAGCCAAAAAATTAAAAAATAATAAATAAAAGATATTTTGTTTAATATTTTATTCAGTATTCAGTTTTTTCATTTTCTCATTGGGAGAATCATTCAGGTATCTAACCTACCACACTCATGGTTTCCAATGACTTGCAGGCACAGGGGGCTTGGCTAAACTGTAAGAGCCAGGGCTTTGTTTATTCATTTCACCTGTCCACTCTACAAGGCTGCAGACTCAGTCATCTCAGTATGTGCAGCAAATTAGTGGGTAATATCTGATTGCTGTGCCATTTTCTGTCTTCTCAAGGAAAATGTTTGGATTTAGGTTGTGATGTTCGGGGTGGTTCTATTGTTCTGAGCTTGTTTTTATGTGTTTTCATTTGTGAATGTTACAGGTGGCTTTGGCTTGGGTGTGAATTATCATCATCGTCATCATCATCATTTTGGTTCTACCCCAGTCCTGCTCTTTTTGGGCAGAGCAACATTCCATAGAAGGGGAGCTGTTCATTTTAATTGGCATCCTTGGCTGATCTGCAGCAGCTGGGCCCCTGTCCTAGTCTGCTTGGGCCATAACAAAATACCACAGACTGGGTGGCTTAAACAACAGAAATTTATTTCTCACAGTTCTAGAGCCTGGGAAGACCAAGATCAAGGTGCCAGCCAATTCAGTTCCTGGTGCAGGCTCTTTTCCTGATTTGCAGATGGCCACCTTCTCACTGTGCCCTCACATGGCAGAGAAAGAGAACAAGCTCTCTGATGTTTCCTCTTATGAGGACACTAATCCTATTGGATCAGGGTACCACCCTTATGACCTCATTTAACCTTAATTACTTCCTTACTCTAAATATAGCCACCTGGGAGTTAGGGCTTCAACATATGAATTTGGAGGGGGTACACAGTTCAGTCCATAGCAGTCTTGCTGACCAGGAGGCCCAGTATGAGCTATAAAGTCAGACAGACTCAAGTTCAGAGCCCAGTTCTGCTACTTACTAACTTTGTAAAATATTTCATCTTTCTGGGAATTCACTGGTGATCCAATGGTTAGGACTCAGCACTCTCACTGCTGTGGCCTGGGTTCAGTCCCTGGTCAGGGAATTAAAGATACTGCAAGCGAGGTGGTGGGGCCAAAAAAAAAAAAAAATCATTTTCTGACCCTCAGTTCGCTATTCTGGAAAGTAAAAACAGTAAGTTCCATTTCAGAGGAGTAAGTTCCAATTCCAATGTTGTAATTATTACATTAGAAAATGTATAGAAAGTAGCTAGCACAGTGGTGCCTGACATGGGGCTCAATGTGAAGTTTCCTAGATGATGCCACTCAAAGTGTGGTCCTTGGACCAGCAGCACCTGAGATTATGACAGACATGCAGAATGTCAGGCCCCATCCCAGACCTGCCAGATCAGGGTCTGCACCTTAACACCATCCCCAGTGATTTGAATCCACATTGAAGTATGAGAAGTACTGAAGTAAATGGTATGACTTGGCCCAGCTTGGCCATGAGGCATATTGGGAATGCGGTGTCATAATTCAGTGTGCACGCACACACACACACAGAGTGAAAGTGAGAGCAAGAGAGTCTAAAAAGCAGCTGGAGAGAAAGCACAGATCACCCACAAAGAAATAGCAATTAGACTATGGCCAATTTCTCGATGGCAACAAAGGGAACCAAAAGCAGGTGGAATAATAGCTTTAATTTGCTAACAGAAAATAACTGTTGACCTACAATAATTCTATACCTAGTGAAACGCTCTTTCAAGAAGAAAGGTGAGGGCTTCCCTGGTGGCGCAGTGGTTGAGAATCTGCCTGCCAATGCAGGGGACACGGGTTCAAGCCCTGGTCTGGGAAGATCCCACATGCCGCGGTGCAACTAGGCCCACGAGCCACAACTACTGAGCCTGCGCATCTGGAGCTTGTGCTCCGCAACAAGAGAGGCCGCGACAGTAAGAGGCCCGCGCACCGTAATGAAGAGTGGCCCCCGCTCGCCACAACTAGAGAAAGCCCTCGCACAGAAACGAAGACCCAACACAGCCAAAAATAAATAAATAAATAAATATTTTTTAAAAGGCAGATGCTTGCTTTAAAAATAAATAAATAAATGACCAAAGAGAAAAAAATTTAAAAAAAAAAAGAAGAAAGGTGAAATAAAACCATTTCAAACAAATAAAAACAGAGTGTGCTGACAAAAAAAATTCACTAAAGAAAACTTAAAGAATGTACTTCAGATATCCTGGATAGAAGAACTGAAATAAAATTTAAAAAAGGAATGGTGAGCAAAGATGTTAACAAATATGTGTATAAAAATATTAACTACTGTGAGATTTGTGTGTGTGTGACAAGGGAAACAGGCTACAGTGCTGGATGAGAATACCAAATAAATTAAGAGAGTGTGATTGGAATGAAAGAATTCTAAGATCCTTATGTATTTGGAAAGAATGCACAGATACTGATTGAACTTTAGACTTCACTATGTTAGGTATGCATGTTAAAGAAAACGCCACAGGGACTTCCCTGGTGGCTCAGTGGATAAGACTCTGTGCTCCTAATGCGGAGGGCCTGGATGCGATCCCTGGTCAGGGAACTACATCCCACATGCATGCCGCAACTAAGAGTTTGCATGCCACAACTAAGGAGCCTGTGTGCTGCAACTAAGTAGCCAGCAAGCCACAACTAAGGAGTCCTGGAGCCACAACAAAGGAGACTACCTGCTGCAACTAAGACATGGTGCAACAAAATAAATAAATATTAAAAAAAGAAAAGAAAATGCTACAAGCAGAAAATAGAATAGTGGTTTCCAGGGGCTGGGAGAGAGGAAAATGGAGATAATAATGTATCCATTATTATTTAATGGGTACAGAGTTTCACTTTGGGAAGATGAAGTTCTGAAGATAGATGGTGGTAATGGTTGCACAGCAGCTTGAGTGCACTTAACACCACTGAATTGTACACTTAAAAATGGTTAAAATGTTAAATGTAAATTTAACGTTATGTATATTTCACCACAGTGAAAAGAAGAAAGAAGAAGCTAGGGTAATCACCAAAAGAACAGACATAAAGCACGTAAGTTGCAAACAAGCAGGAGGGTGGGAACAATGGAATGAAAAAATCTTTAAAAATCAGAAGAAAACAAAGAAAGGAGGTAAAGCTCAGAGGCAGGCACAACTCAATACTGTATTGTTTAAGAAGCATGTATAAGTGGTTCAAATATACAGAACATCAGGGGAATGGATAAACCAGAATCAGGATAATGAGGAGGAGGAGGTGTGGTATCAAGGCGGGACACACAGTGGCTTCTAAGGCATCCGTCATATGTTATTTTTTAGCTGGGTGATGAGTATATAGATATTCATTCTATTATTTTTCTTTAAAATAGTTCAATTTTAATAATATTTTGTATGTATAAAATATTTTATCATTATAATTACAATCATAACTTTTTTCAAGAAAGAAGGAAAAGGTAGTTGTAAAGGCAGATTAAAAATGGGACTCTGCAAAGGACTGGGGGTGAGCCATGCTGGGCGCCCTGCTTCAGCATCAAGTTCTGCAACTGGAGGACAATTTAAATGCAGCCTAATTTGCTGTCCTGTCCCCTTTGGTTCTCCATAGATGGGGACAGTGTCTTCTCTACCCCCTGACCCTACAGTTCCTTCCCTGTAGTTTAGGTGGGGCCATTGCACACCCCCCTCACTAGTTTGTTTTTTCTCCCTCTCCCATTTTTCATTTGTCTTTTATGATTCCCAACAGCAGGCCAACATCCTGCAAGTGTTTGTTCAAGGTCAGTTCTGTCTGGTGACCTCTGCCTTCCCTTGTTCTTTAGTGGTTTCCCAGTCTCTTGTGGGATTAGGAAAGAGTTAGGCAGCTCAGACGCTGTCCATCTGTCCTGTATTCTTTGTGTGCAATGTAACTCTGGTGTGTGGATATGGACAATAGGGAAGAAAAGATATCTAATGATTACAATGAACATTCATTTAATCTGTATAAGCACTCTGCATGCATTATCTCATTTAACCCTCATAGCAACTCCATGAGCCGAGTAGTAGTAGTATTCCTAATTTACAGATAAGGACACTAAGACTCAAAGAGGTTAAGTGAGGCTGCACACGTGGTCAGAGGAGAGCTAAGCAGTCTTACCAATACGTCAGGCTCCTCTGGCTCCTCATGTGTGCTTGTCCAGGGAACTGAACACACAGAGAGCCACTGAAAACCCTTGAGGATCATAAGAAGAGACCCCTCATGTTCACAGAAAGCCTAGAGAAATGGCCTCATCCTCCAGACATTCTCAGAGTAAAAAGCCCTCCCAGAAATTAGGGTACAATTCTACAAATGCAATTCCCACTCTGCTTCTTACCCTTATGAGTAAATAGTAGAGAGTATGTGAAGGAGATGATATGACTTTTGGGCAAGTCACTTAACCTCTCTGTGCCTCATTTATTTATTTATTTTAATATTTTAAAAATTTATTTACTTTTATTTATTATTATTATTATTTTTGGCTGTGCTGGGTCTTCGTTGCTGCGTGTGGGCTTTCTCTAGTTGAGGTGAGCAGGGGCTACCCTTCATTGTGATGCACAGGCTTCTCATTGCAGTGGCTTCTCTTGTTGCGGAGCACGGGCTCTAGGCATGTGGTCTTCAGTAGTTGTGGCACGTGGGCTCAGTAGTTGTGGCACACGGGCTTAGTTGCTCTGCGGCATGTGGGATCTTCCCAGACCAGCGCTTGAACCCATGTCCCCTGCATTGGCAGGCGGATTCTTAACCACTGCACCACCAGGGAAGCCCCTATTTATTTCTTTTAATATTTATTTATTTAGACCGTGCTGGGTCTTAGTTGCGGCACGCGGGATCTTCGTGGTGGCATGCGGGATCTTTAGTTGCGGCAGGCGGGATCTTTTAGTTGTGGCATGCAGACTTCTTAGTTGCAGCATGTGAACTCTTAGTTGTGGCATGCATGCGGGATCTAGTTCCCTGACCAGGGAACGGACCCAGGTCGCCTGCATTGGGAGCGCAGAGTCTTACCCACTGGACCACCAGGGAAGTCCCTGTGCCTCATGTAAATGAAGATTATAATGGTGCTTACCTCACAGAGTTATGAAAATGAAATGTTAATATATATGTGGTTCTTAGGACAGTGCTTGGCACAGAGTAAGCACTAACTCTTGGCTATTATTACATTATTATTATCTGCAGCCCAAGTCATCCAGTGACTCCTCCTGAGTTTCGGTATGGCTGGGTGGTAGACTGTCTCCACGTGTGTCTTGGAGTTAAGTTCCCGCTTCCAGTCCCAGAGTAAGGCAGGAAGGTGGGTAGACCCAGGTGGTTACCGAAGAGGTTGGTCTGGGTGAGCTGAAAATGCAGTGACGTCAGCAGGTGGTGAAAATCTCCCCCTTTCACTTATTGTGTGCTATGAGGGCACGCGTGGGTGGATGGCTGGGGCCCAGGATGTGTGTGGGTTTCATTCCCACAGTGGTTTCAGGAGAGTTGAGTCAGAGAGCATTTTTTAAATATGGCTGCTATAAATGATTTGACTAATTGATCTGGATAATTCTACATACTCTTTCTCAATATTCTGAATTTATGGCTGTGGTTTTCTTTTCTTTTTCTTCTCTCTCTCTTTTCCCCCATATCCACTGAACTTGGCCTCTGGGGATTATGGGGATCACAGGATCATAGTGTGATCAAGGGATCAAGGTGATACTAACCATTGAGCTCTGGGATCATCCGAAAGAAGTATTCATCCTAGGAGATCCTTAAATGTCAAACTGGCCCAAGGGAAAATCTGCTAGGCTGGATTGACAAGTTTAGCTCTCATTTCTCTGATCTGATTAGTGAGATTAACTCTTTCAAGGCAAGAAACATGAAGTTAATTGCCAAGGTAGACAGGACAATGCTCTTTTTGGAGACTTCAACAACACACAGTGACTCCCTCACTCAGCACCTCTCTTGCTGATGCCTCCCCAGCACCCTGGGGCTTCACATCTCATTGGGGGGATGACTCCCAAAATGACCCAGGGTTTGGGGAAGTAGAGGGCTTGGGTAAAAAGGGCTCTGACTTCATCCCAGGCAACCGTTATCTCCTTCCGTCTTCAGTCACAGGCCTGAAAGAGAGAAAGTGGCAAATCACTCTGGATTCTTGGTTGCAAACGATGGAATCCAATCTGGCGAGCTTAAGCAGAAAAGGCTTAAGGTACTTCTAAAAGTCTCTATGAGGGCATGAAGCCAGGCTTGGCAGCTGTGACAAGGCAGAGCTGCTGTAAAGAGACACCACTGCTGCCCTGAGTGTGGACCAGGTGCGACCACTGGCAAGACCGATGCTGGGCTCACACTCCGCTACTGCTACCTCTGGCAGCTGGGCACTTCCGCCCGCCTACACCCTCGCCAAACTGGGTGGGGCTCAATTCCCAAATCCAGGCTCTGAGGTTGCATCTGATTGGTGGACATCAGGTCACATGTCTGGGCCCTAACTGCAAAGGAAGCTGGGAAAGTGCATTTCGGGTTTCTGCTTTACCAGAGGCGCAGAGTAAAACGGTTGAGGACATCCTAAAGAAGATTGGTTGGGGGCGCCAAGAGGAATGACTGATGTTAACATATAATCAACAACTTAAAAATCACATGACTAAGAGCCCCTCAGCACCAACCATACTACCTTGACAGAGACCTTTGGGCCGTGACCTGCTGCGTGGGTGTAAACCCACCCTACACGCCCTCAAGTTCTTACTCTGCCCCTGGGAGTCTACAGCATAAGGGTGGACCCTCCTCCTCATCAGGGGCCTTCATTCCCTATGTATCCCAGAAGCATTGGTTTAATTGTTGCTTTTGTTTGGGCCTTTTTAGGCAAACTCAAATGACTTCAAGTGCCAGGCAGGTAAATAAGTGGGTGAAGTGAGCAGAGGGGAGGGCATACTTGGGACAGGAGAGGAACCTAAAGAACAGCCACTGCTCAGGGCCAGATGTTTCCATCTGGAAATATGGACCCTGTGGCCCAGATACTGTGAAGTTTCCAGAGAAGCCAGAAATATGGATTTCTTTACATGAAATCTCCAGATTTTTTAAATGTTTGATTAAATACTCTTGATTATTAAAATTTTTTTATTGTGAAAAACTTCAAATATACAGAAAAAGAGTGATGGTATAATAATCATCCACATCCAAATTCACTCATCACTCAGATTTAATGCTTTTGACGTTTTGTCATATTTGTTTCATCTATTTTTTTTTCTGCTTAAGTATTTTAAAGTAACAAAATCAAAAAAGCTAATAAAATATTTTCATCCTTAAATACTTCAATAGGTTTCTGTTTAAAACATATTTTCCTGAATAGCTGCAAGAATACTGAAGAAAATGAACAAATACCTTGTCTTTACTCAAATTTCTTTTACTCCCCCAAAATGACTTCTTTAGATGGGTTGTTCAAACCAGAATCCAATAGAGGACCAAGAATTGGATTTGGTTATTACATGTCTTAAGTATCTTTAATCTAGAGGAAACACTGGTCTGTTCTGTTATTTTTGTGTATTTCTACTGACAGTGATTTGAAGAAGCCACACCAGCGTCTTGTTGACTGTCCTGTCTAGATATGTGTTGTTTCCTTGTGATGTCACTTCAATTGTTCCTTTATTCCCTGCATTTTCTGAAAACTGGAAGTTAAAGTCTTGATTAAATTTGGCAAGAATATATCCAGGTGTTGCTGACTCTGCCTAATTCATCACCCCAGAAAGCATGGGATGATGTCCTACTAGTGGTGATGCTAGATGAAGAACTAGGTTAAGATGATCCCTCCCACTGTAACTTTATATTTTCTTCTTTAGACTGATCATTTCCCCCAAGAAAGCGTTTACCTAATGATTTTAGCATCCATTGACGTTCCTTGCCTGAATCAATTGTTTCATTAGGGATTGCAAAAGAGTGTTTTTCTGATGCTATAATTTCTTTGACATTTATTAGCTGGCATTCTTCTGTAAATAAAAACTTTTGTAATCAGCTGGGACTATTCGCTTATCCTGAAATGGGAACTATTGGTTCCTACCGGAAGGCATTGTCAGGAACCACATCACAGGCTTCCAAGAGGTTATCTCTGGGTGATTATTTCAGTTTATTCAATTTGTTTATCTAAATTTTCTATGATAAGTGAGTATCACTTTATTTTTAAGTTTAATTTTTTAAATTAATTAATTTATTTATTTTGGGCTACATTGGGTCTTTGTTGCTGCGCGTGGGCTTTCTCTAGTTGCGGCGAGCGGGGGCTACTCTTCGTTGTGGTGCTCAGACTTCTCATTGAGGTAGCTTCTCTTGTTGCAGAGCACGGGCTCTAGGCGCACGCGCTTCAGTAGTTGTGACATGCTGGCTCAGTAGTTGTGGCTTGCAGGCTCTAGAGCACATGGCCTTAGTTGCTCCGAGGCATGTGGGATCTTCCCTGACCAGAGCTCGAACCCATGTGCTCTGCATTGGCAGGCAGATTCTTAACCACTGTTCCACCAGGGAAGTCCCGAGCATCACATTTTTTTTTAATTAATTAATTAATTATATTTATTTATTTATTTTTGTCCGCGTTGGGTCTTCGTTGCTGCGTGCAGGCTTTCTCTAGTTGTGGTGAGCAGGGGCTACTCTTTGTTGTGGTGCGCAGGCTTCTCATTGTGGTGGCTTCTCTTGTTGTGGAGCATGGGCTCTTGGTGCACGGGCTTCAGTAGTTGTGGCTCATGGGCTCTAGGGCGGAGGCTCAGTAATTGTGGCGCACGGGCTTAGTTGCTCCACGGCACGTGCGATCTTCCCAGACCAGGGCTTGAACCCGCGTCCCCTGCATTGGCAGGCAGATTCTTAACCACTGCGCCACCAGGGAAGTCCCTGAGTATCACTTTTTAATAAGAAATAATATTTAAGAAATGAAATCAGGATAAACACACAAGCATACTCAAAGAGTAGCCATACTAGGTAAGCAAACAAGAACCGGGCTGACCCAGGACCATGCCTTTAAGGTCAGAGATGCTTAGACAAGAGAACACCAGCCTCGTAGGTACCTGCAGGGATGTTACACATCTACTCATCAACTCTGACTCTCACAGTATTCACTGTCATCCTCACCACTCACAGTTACCACACTAATCACAGGGTGGGGAGGGGCAGGATGGGGTGACCAGGGCAGGATGCCACAGGCCCTTAGCTGAAAGAGTCAAGTGATCTTTGCCTTTGAGAGCGTTTTGATTGTCTGGCCCTTCCCAGCCAGCCGTATCCCACTCCATCCCTGCCAGTTCCGGCAAAAACAACACAGGCTGGTGCCCTTGCTGTCAGGTCAACTGAGCAGTCACCCAACCTGGTAGTCAAAGCCAGCAGGCCACGGGGCAGGATGGTGCCCCAGTGACCTGTGGTTTTCAGCATGTAAGTCTTGCACATCTTTTGTTAAATTTATCCTTAAGTATTTTCTGTTTTTGTTGTTGTTTTGCTGTAAATTGGTTTGCTTTTCCAATTTCGCTTTTCAGTTATCGACTGCTAAAAAAATATGAAATGCTTCACAAATTTGCATGTCATCCTTGTACAAGGACCAGGTTAATCTTTTGTGTCATTCCAGTGATGTTATATGTGTTTTAAGTAAAAACGTAATAAGATCCACTCTTGTGAATTTTTAAGTAAAAATACACTCCAGGCAGGTAAATCCCTTCTCTCCTGAGGCCTCCTGTGCTCCTAGACACTGCCACAGACCCCTACCGGGGGCGTATGGGACCTCTGCCCGGAGAGTATACCTTCTGCTGCATCGTTAGCTGGCTCTTTCAGCCTGGATGCAGTCTGCATTCTCCACTGCAAACTTCACACACTCATAACAGCTAAGATTCTGTAAAATGGTTCAGCAGTCCTAAAGCAGGGTGCAAAAATGCCAGGGGCTGGCTTACTGGCTCGGTCCTCACATGCACCCCCAAATTTTACTGGAGAGGAGAGAGATAATCCCATCTCATGGACCTAAGGACAGCCAGAAAGGGTGAGAAGGGAGGCACATCTGACAGGCTTTTAAGAACTCATTTCTAACCCCCTCGGTGGATCATTTTGAGCCTTGAGGGGAAGACTATGCCTTCCCCAGAAGCCTGCAGGTGCTTCTGGAAGCCTCTTTTCAGCCTCAGATGAGACTGTCTGATGATGTGCTTTCTGGTCTGGTGTGCTTTCTAAGCTAACCACCGTTAAATATCCTTTCTTCTTTTTTTAAACTGTAGTAAGATACACATAACATAAAATTTACCATTTTAGGACTTCCCTGGTGGTCCGGTGGTTAAGAATCTGCCTGCCAGCGCAAGGGACACAGGTTCAATCCCTGGTCCGGGAAGATCCCACATGCCGCGAAGCAACTAAGCCCGTGTGCCACAACTACTGAGCCTGCACTCTAGAGCCCGCGAGCTACAACTACTGAAGCCCGCGTGCCTAGAGCCCGTGCTCCGCAACAAGAGAAGCCACCGCAGTGAGAAACCTGTGCACTGCAACGAAGAGTAGCCCCCGCTCACTGCAACTAGAGAAAGCCCGCAAGCAGCAACAAAGACCCAAAGCAGCCAAAAATAAATATATTTGTTAAAAAAAAAAAAAAAAAGAATGAATTAGGGAATTCCCTGGTGGTCTAGTGGTTAAGACTTTGTGCTTCCAATGCAGGGGGCATGGGTTCCATCCCTGGTCAGGGAAGTAAGATCCCACATGCCGTGTGGGCAAAAAAAAAAAAAAAAAAAGAAAAAGAATGAATTAAAAGCAGGTTCCCCAGTCCTCCACACCCAAACCACTTGGCAGCCCCAAGATGAATGATGTGATAGAAATCTTTCTTTCCTTGTGGCTTCTATTAGCTGGTTCAGGCCTCACTGGCTTAGCCCAGCTTGGGGCTGTGAAACTGCAGGTCTACTCGCCTAAGTGGAAGTGTGGGTAGATTCCTATGGGGAGGGCCCTCCAGATCGGCTCCAGCCCTCCCCTCTGCTCTGGCCATGGCTCCATTAGAGAGGCTGCAGTCCTGCCCACCCCCTAAATTGTCTGGGGTCTGCATTACTTCCCAACATTCCACCCCAGACCCCATGGCTTCCCTGAGCCAGGGAAGGATGGGCAGGATGCCATCCAAGGCCCTCCAAGAGTAGGGAGGGGAATTATGAGCTCCTTCCTCAAAAGTGAAACTATCCCGCCTTGGGCAGAGCCTGAGGCTGACGGTCGGTCATCAGGGTGAGAATTGCCCCAGTCCGTGTGCAGACTCAGGATCTTTGCAGCGTAACTGGCTTCAAAGAAGGAGTTTAGTCTTAGAAGGAGTTTCAGCCTTGCTCAGTGGCTCCAGAGCCCCCCATCTGCTTTAGTCCCATCTCTTGACAGGCTTCCGTGAGGAGCCTGGGCTGCCTCCCCAGGGGACCTTCCTTTTGTCCTTGGGTTCTCACAAAAGTGAATGGACCCAGTGTTCCAGACCATTTCCATAGGACCCAAGGTGAGCTGTTCTGGGCTCTGTGCGGTCCTGATAAGGCAGGCCTGGGACATGCCTCATTGGCTTCATCCACGGCTTGGCCCTCTTTGCCAGAAAAGGGAGGGCCAGTGATTGTACTGGCCCTCAGTCACGGTTTGCCCAGGGACTACTGCTGGGTGGGAGTGGAGGTGGGGTTGGAGCAAGACGGTAGGGGTCCCAGGCCTCAGGCTAGCAGGGGTCAAGAGAGATGATGGGGCAGATGTGAGGCAAGCACCACCCAGCCTTATACCTACACTTCTGCACCCCACTCCACCCTCCACCATGCTGAACCGCAACACTGCCCCTACAGTAAGTACAGGGACCACTCAATCAGCTGTGTGATGTCCAGCAACATCCTTAAGCTTTCTGAGCTGTAAAAATGGGGATTCTAGAAAATACCCAGAAGGGTTTTTGGAAGGTTAAATATGAATGTTCCTTGTGTAATGCCAGACACTCAGAAAGTGTGCAATACACATCATTTTCCTCCCTGCTTTCTTCTCTATAACAGTTTTATGCACATTGCTTTGGTTCTATCAGGGAAGCTAGGCAAGCTGGCAGTTCCCAGAAGAGGTGGGGAAGCCACCGTCTTCTCTTTGTACCCAGAAATACTGCCACCAATGGATAGCTTCCTCCAGAGGCCACCAGCTAACACTGGAGTACTGACACCCTGGGCGGAACCGACGGCTGGGTAAATGGCTGCTGTGGAGGAGAAACAATGTCCTCAAAGACCCACCCTTTACCCAGACCCACCAAGGACACCTATTCTTCATGTCACTGCCAGTAAAAATTCCCATCTTGAGACTCAATCCAGTTCAGTTAGAATCTGTGGAGGTGGGACCAGATTTGGGTATTGTTTAAAAGTCCCCAGGTGCTTCTAATGTGTAACCAGGGTTAAGAACTACTGGTCTAGTCCAACCTCCCCATTGTAGAGATAAAAACACACAGGGGGAAATAAAAGCAATCTCAGAAAGGTTAAAAGAAATAAATATTTAAAGTGACAGGGAGAATTTAGTGCAAAATAGGTGCCCCAAAGAGGGAAGCTATTATTATTTCATTATTTCTATTATTGCTCTAGACAGGGCTGGCTTCAGGGACAGGCGACTTGCACAGTCACACAAGCCCTCAGGCTTGGTTTAATGCTCTGCTGTTGCTGTTTTGAAATTTTTAATTTTTTTTAACAAGGGGGTCCCACGTTTTTCACTTTGCACTGGCCCTGGCCCAATATCATACAGCTCTTGAAAGCAGAATGGATTATCGCCCCTCTAAAGAAAGATGAGGAACACACTCAGAGCTCAGAGGCTTGCTGGGTGTGGGGCTGACCTGGGTTCATTGCCCAAGGAGGTTCCTTCTCCTGTTCATTCCATCACAGGGAGAAGGCTGCTCTTGTATCTCTTGGAGGAAGCAGTGTAAGAGCTTCAGAGCTCCCTCTTACTATCTGTGAGAGGCCCTATGAGCCTCAGTTTCTTCATCTGTAAAATGGAGGAAATAATGCCTGTGAATTATTGTGAGGAGTGTCCAGAAGCACGACTGTCCCTCTAGATGCTGGAAATATGTGACTTCCCATCCCTTTATTGGGAAGAGGGGGACCCATGTGCTCCCAGTACAGCCTTGTCAAGTCCTTTTTTTCCTCCCTGGGAGGCCCATCATTAAGTTCCCAGACTTCAGCTTTTCTCATACAAACTAAGAGGAAGTAGTTCTGGGGAAAGGTTTCATTCTGGAGCAGGGTATGTATGCTTCAGAGCCCTTAGTGAAGTGTTGCTGCTACTGCCCTCTGGTGGTAATATATCTGTATCTGCCCAAATTCCTAACATCCTTCCGGGAAATATAAAAATGCTTGATAACACACTACAATTCAATTAAAAAAATAATTTATTGCTACTCTGCTAGACACTAGGAATGCAAAGATGAATAAAACACAGTTCTTGCCCTCATAGCTTAGAATGTGAAACAAACTCCTAAAGAGATAGCTTGAATTATAGTGCCGTGTGATATTTTAATAAAAACAATGACTCCCGACTTCTGGTTCCAAACAAAATGGAGTAGACATATTTATCCCTAGCCTTCCCACTAGTAAAAGCTAAATATCCCCTGGACATTCCACATAAACAAACATAAGAAGACTCTGAGAGGTTGAGAGAAGAGGCAGACTGGCTAGGGCTCTCTTGAGACCCAAGAAATGATATGGCAGTGAGTACCCTGGGTTTCCTTTTTGCCTTTTATATCTAACTGGATACTGGAGAAGCTGGCAACCTAATACGTCAATGGAGGCAGGCAAAAAACAACAAAACAACAACAAAGCCTGCTCTCTCTAGTCAAAAGACGAGGAAAGAGGGCTTCCCTGGTGGCGCAGTGGTTAAGAATCCGCCTGCCGATGCAGGAGATACGGGTTCGAGCCCTGGTCTGGGAAGATCCCATGTGCCGTGGAGCAGCTAAGCACCACAACTACTGAGCCTGCACTCTAGAGCCCGCGAGCCACAACTACTGAGCCCACGAGCCACAACTACTGAGCCCTTGAGCCACAACTACTGAAGCCCACGTGACTAGAGCCCATGCTCTGCAACAAGAGAAGCCACCGCAATGAGAAGCCCGGGCACCGCAACGAAGAGTAGCCCCTACTCGCCGCAACTAGAGAAAGCCTGCGTGCAGCAGTGAAGATCCAATGCAGCCAAAAATAAATAAATAACTAAATACACTAAAAAATAATAATAAAAAAATAAAATGAACTGCTTAAAAAAAAAGAATGAAACAGAGGCTATCACTACAGACACTGCAGATATCATAAAGATAATAAGAGAATACCGCAAGCAACTCTACCCACATAAATTTGATAAGTTAGACAAAATGGACCAATTTCTTGGAAAACACAAACTACTATAAATCACCCAACATAAAATATATCATTTGAATAGCCCAGTAACTAATAAAGAAGTAGAATTTGTAATTAATAAACTTCCCAAACTCATTTTGTAATATTTAGTTGTGATAAAAATACAAAATATAAAATTTATCCTCCTAATCCTTTTTAAATGTACAGTTCAGTAGTGTTAACTGTATTCACATTGTTGTATAACAACTGCCCAACTCATTTTATGAAGCCAGTGTTCCATGATACCAAAATCAGACAAAGTTAATGTAAGAAAATAAAGCTATAGACAAGAATTCTTTGTGAATATAGATGCAAAAACCTTCACAAAATATTAACAAGGAGAATTCATCCATACATAAAGATAATTATATACTATGACCAAGTGGGATTTATTCCTGATACCCAAGGCTGGTTCGACATTAAAAAATCAGTCAAGGGACTTCCCTGGTGATCCAGTAGTTAAGGCTCTGCACTCCCAACGCAGGGGACAGGGATTTGATCCCTGGTCAGGGAACTAGGATCTTGCATGCCGCATGGCATGGCCAAATAAAATTTAAAAAAAGAAAAATCATTCAATGTAATCTACCATGTATACATACAAAAGTCTCATGATCATATCAATAGAAGCAGAAGAAGAATTTGACAAAATTTAACACCCATTTCTGATAAAAACTCCCATAAAACTAAAAATAAAGGGGAAATTTCTCAACTTGGCAGAGAACATCTACAAAACAGCTAACAACATACTTAATGGTAAAAGGTTGAATGCCTTCCTCCTAAGATCAAAAACAAAGCCAGGGGTTTCCCTGGTGGCGCAGTGGTTGAGAGTCCGCCTGCCGATGCAGGGGACACGGGTTCGTGCGGCGGTCCGGGAAGATCCCACATGCCGCGGAGCGGTTAGGCCTGTGAGCCATGGCCGCTGAGCCTGCGCGTCCGGAGCCTGCGCGTCCGGAACCTGTGCTCCACAAAGGGAGAGGCCACAGCAGTGAGAGGCCCGTGTACCGAAAAAGAAAGCCAGTATGTCTGCTTTCATCACTTTTACTAAGCCAGCTCAGTTAGGCTAGAAAAGGAAATAAAAGGCATATAGCTTGGAAAGGAAGTTGTAAAACTGCCCCTATTTGCAGATGGCTTTATGGGTTACCTAGAAAATCCCAAGGAATCTACAAGAAAACCAAAAAAACCCCAAAACTCTCATAGAACTAACACATGAATTTAGTGAGGTTGCAGGATACAAGATCAACATGAAAAAATGGATTGTTTTTCTATATGCTAGCAATGAATACTTGGAAACTGAAGTTAAAAATACAATACCATGTGCAATTGCTCAAAAAAAAAAAAAGACTTTAGGTATAAACCTAGCAAAACACGTATAGGACTTGTATGTTGAAAACTACAAAACAAGTTTTCTTTTTAACCAAAAAAATCAAAGATCTAAATAAATGAAGAGACATTACCATGTTCACATATGTATTGGAAGACTCATAGTAAAGATGTCAATTTTCCCCAGATTGATCTATAAGTTTAAAGCAATTCCCGCAAGATTATTTCTAGATATAGGTAGGCTTTTTCTAAAATTTATATGGAAAGGCAAAAGGAACTAGGAGAGCTAAAACACTAGGAGAGCTGCCACATTATCTTACTATAGACAGAGGTTGTCTCCTCCCACTTTAGGCCGATACTCAATGCCTGCATTAAATTCTTCATGCTTTAGGGACTTCCCTGGTGGTCCAGTGGTTAAGAATCCACCTTCCAATGTAGGGGACGCAGTTCGATCCCTGGTCGGGGAACTAATATCCCCCATGCGGAGAGGCAACTATGCCTGTGCCCTGCAACTACTGAGCCCACACACTCTAGAGCCCGTGCGCCACAGCTAGAGAGAAGCCCGAGTGCTGCAACGGAAGATTCCCACTTGCCGCAACTAAGACGCAATGCAGCCAAAAATAAATAAATAAATAAATAAATGTTTAAAAAAGATAATAAATTCTTCCTGCTTTAAATACCTAGAATGGTTTCTGAGTCCTGCACTGAACCCTCAGCCCTTTTTTTCCAGGCAATTCTCATCATCTTGATTTTAACCACTTACAGCTCTGTATATCCCCTAAGCTGACCCCATCTCCCACCCTTCCTTGATCTCCCTACAGTGTCTTCTGGAATGGTAGTGTACCAGGAACAAACTCCCCTATGTCCTCAGCCCTTCACCTTCCTGCTCTACTGGAAACCTGGCTAATGCCTGCGGATATTACTTCCAGTGTAGTTTCCCCAAGTAAGGGCTGTTTTCCCTTTCACACCCCTTATTCCACCTGGCCTGCAGTAGCTGCAGGTGGCAGTAGCTGTCCTCCTTTCCCCTTCTCCATAAAACCCCAACCTCTTTGACATTAGACTATACCCTGCCTCCTTGTCACAGTCATCTGTAGATCTCTTCCTCTTCACTGAACATTTTGGCCACTGGCTCACTGTCTCTCTCCACCACTGCTCCTGTCATCATTCTTGGTAACTTCAGCATCTGTGAAAATGATCCATCCAAAACTAGACCTCTCGGTCAATCATAACAATCTCCCCGAATTCCCCAGCCTCCCTCGCAGCTAGAGGTAGTGCTATGTGACCCATTGAGACTTAAGTCTAAATCTGACGGTGGGGTGGTTTCTGTGAAAGCTTTGCTTTCCTGCTGTGGGATCTGCTCTTTTCTTCCTCACTTGAATATGAATGGGGTGTACGCAGCCTTCTTGTGATTATGAGCATGTGGAAAAGGCAGGAGGATGGCACACTTGTTGGTCCTGACATCATTCAACCAAGGAACTCACACCAGAAGCCACTTATCTCCAATCTTCTTGTTATGTAAAGGGAAAAAAAGCTGTTTTTTAAGCCATTGTGGTCAAATTTTCTGCCCTTGCAGCTGAAATAATTTATAATCAGTAAACATCTCCCTGGCGCACATCCTCAAATCCCTCACCTTCCTCTTTCACCTATTGTTCTTGTCCAGCATCACCAAATCCTGGGGTGTCTAAGGCGGCAAGTCATTCCCCAATATCCATTCTCCCCTTTTCCCTTTAGTAATAGAACCGCAAAGTTGTCACAGAGCCCATGGTCACCCAGAAAAAGGGAGGAGCCCATTCTTCTCACCCACCCAGACATCAGGCTACTGCACTACTGCAATCCTCTCCCTCTCCAACCCTTTTCTGTATCGTCAGATTTTCAGTCTTTTTTTTTTTTTGGCCATGCTGCGCTGCTTGCAGAATGTTCCCTGACCAGGGATTGAACCCACGCCCTCAGCAGTGAAAGTGCCAAGTCCTAGCCACTGGACCACCAGGGAATTCCCCTTCACTTTTTTTTTTTTTTTTTTTGCGGTACGCGGGCCTCTCACTGTTGTGGCCTCTCCCGTTGCGGAGCACAGGCTCCGGACACGCAGGCTCAGCAGCCATGGCTCACCGGCCCAGCCGCTCCGCGGCATGTGGGATCCTCCCGGACCCGGGCACGAACCCGCGTCCCCTGCATCGGCAGGCGGACTCTCAACCACTGCACCACCAGGGAAGGGGAGCCCCCACTCACTTCCTGATCATTCCCAACCACATACATTGTAATGTCTCCTACCTTAAAAATACACACACACACACACACACACACACACACACACACACACACACACA